>NC_142596.1:15827018-16130200 GCF_965207765.1 Zootoca vivipara
CTGATTGTGGTTGACCACATCAGAAGGGAGGTGGGTGGCGCTGTGGGTTAAACCACAGAGCCTAGGGCTTGCTGATCAGAAGGTTGGCGGTTCGAATCCCCACGACGGGGTGAGCTCCCATTGCTCAGTCCCAGCTCCTGCCAACCTAGCAGTTCGAAAGCACGTCAAAGTGCAAGTAGATAAATAGGTACCGCTCCAGCAGGAAGGTAAACGGCGTTTCCGTGCGCTGCTCTGGTTCGCCAGAAGCGGCTTAGTCATGCTGGCCACATGACCCGGAAGCTCCCTCGACCAATAAAGCAAGATGAGCACCGCAACCCCAGAGTCGTCTGCGACTGGACCTAATGGTCAGGGGTCCCTTTACCTTTACCTGGCCATGTCAGAAACAGGACCTGCGACAAGGCTGGCTGGTCTGCTCCAGCTGTGCTCTCCTTGTGTTCTTAATGAGATTTCTTACCTGCCCCTCACCATGAGGCAGGGGCAGAGCAAGGTGGGTGCGGTGCGCCCCATGTGCCACCTCTGAGGGAGGTGACAAAATGCTGTGTGGCACTGACCATCTGTGAGAGACACTGTGGCTTTGGCGCGTTAGGGCTTCCCGCTGTCAAAACAGTCTGCCCGCCGCCTCCCCTTGCTGCTGTAGTGTGGCAGACAGACTCATTGTCGCAAGGCACACAATATCCGCAAAAGAAAAGAAAAAAAAGCTCGGCAGCTTTTGCTCCCCCCCCCCAAAAGCTCAGCAACTTTGGCTCCCCCAAAAAAGCTCAACAAGTTTGGTCAATCCAATGGCAGTTTTTTTTAATAGTGGGAGTAGATCGCAGTCTCTTGGGACATGCCTGATATAAATAAAATAACACAAGCCAAGACACTATCCATCCTGTGGATTTAAGTATCTGTCCACAGTCACCTATCTTGTTATCAGAGGCCCAGAATCCACATTTCTTTGTAAGAAAATAAAGAAAGTCAAACCAAACCAAACCAACCAAACAAACAAACATCAATGTGGGGGGGTTGACAGGGAGAGTTACAGTGGTGCCTTGCTTAACGAATGCCCTGCTTAACGAAATTTCCGCTTAACGAAAGGATTTTTCGAGCGGAGCTTGCCTCGCTAGACGAATGCGTTTTACGAAAAATTCATCTAGCGAATCACGGTTTCCCATAGGAATGCATTAATGCATTCCTATGGGCAAAAAAATTTTCAAAAAAATTCAATGCATTCCTATGGGATTCACTAGACGAATTTTTCGCTATAAGAAAAGACCCGTGGAACGAATTAATTTCGTCTAGCGAGGCATCACTGTACTTCAATATTAAAATCAGTTAAAAGAACTAACCCTGAGGGATAGCTCAGTTGCTGCAGCATGAGACTCTTAATCTCAGGGTTGTGGGTTCGAGCCCCATGTTGGGTGAAAGATTCCTGCGCTGCCAGGGTTTGGACTAGATCAGGGCTTCCCAAACTTGGGTCACCAGTGGTTTTTGGCCTACAACTCCCATCATTCCAAGCTAGCAGGACCAGTGGTCAGGGATGGTGGGAACTATAGTCCAAAACATCCGGAGACCCAAGTTTGGGAACCCCTGGACTAGATGATCTTTTCTTGTTCCCTCACAATTCTATAATTCAAGTGGTCCAGTGGCAAATAGGCAAAGAAGTTCTTTTCCAGGCAGCAAGTTGTGAAAGGAAGCCACTGATTATAGCACACTTTGAATCCTTTTTTTTTTTCATCTACAGCCAAAGCTTCGGAAGGAGGCTCGATCCGTCTGCAAGAAGAGTCTGCCACACACCGCTTATCTTCTCGTCAGCTCAGAAGGGTCCATCTGTTGCCTTCCACTCAACGTGCTTGTCTTTCAAAGCTGTGTTTATGTAACTGACAATTTCGCCAAACTCCGCTATTTTTAAAGAGGAGGGTGGCTGGCTGGCTGATGCTTGGCTGCACATCATCCTGTTTAATTGAGCACTATATACAAGATGTTGTAATTAAGTGGCTTCACCCAAACGCTTAGGGCTCTTGTATGGCAATTAGTACTGTTTTAACACAGGAGCCAGGAAATAAGCTGCCTGATTGCACCTTTCTCTGTGCTCAACCCCTTGACCGCAGTCGGAATTGGGAAGCGCAGTTTGTGTCACCCGCAAAATAACCGCCATGCCATCATTAGCACGAGATTTGGATGAAGGAAGCATTGAACTGCCTGTCACCCCCGATGACAGCCGCTTTCTACCATGTGCTTGGCTATAGCCTGCAGCACAGAACAGGGGGAAGAAGGTTCTTCACAAGCCATGTGGCATAGCTGCCAAGTCTCCTGCTGAAAAATGCGAGATCAGCAGTGGCGCGGCACTGGAAGTCGCTTCTACGCATGTCCAGACATGCGTAGAAGCGACTTCCGGTGCCGCGCTACCCATGTATGGGCACCGGAAATCGGGCGGTGCCAGCACCAGAAGTCGCTTCTACGCATGTCCAGACTTCTGGTGCCGCTCTACCCGATTTTCGGTGCCCAAAATGGAGCCTCCCTGGCAGGTAGGAAATCTGGGGGATTTCCGGGATTTTTGTCAATCCAGGCTGCCAGTGGGAAACGGCTTTAAAAATGGGGGTTTCCCGTGAAAAACGGGATACTTGGCAGCTATGCCATGTGGGCACCTTCTCTTCCAGTTTATGCATTACACTGGATGTAGGCTGGCAGCACCCACAGGATTTGAGCACTGAAAGGGAACCTGGAAGGCCATTGAGTTCGACCTTCTGCCCAGTTTCAGGAATGTTTTGAGGACAGCATCCTGAGACCTCTGGCTATAGGGCAGTATATAAATTCAATAAATAATAAAATAATAATAACAACAACAGGTAGCCAGTCCAGCCGCTGCTTAAATGCACCCAACCAAGGTAGTAGATTGTGATCTACTGATAGATCTTCGGCGACTTAGATTGGCAAGGATTTCTGACTGCTCAACGGCAGCAGCGACAAATGTGCCGCCTTCATACTACTTGCTGGAGCAAGTTGCAGATCTTGGAGCCTCAGTTGTGCGAATGAACTTCCGTCCTTGCAAATATAAGAGATTCGTTTTCTGAGGCTGGAGTGTGTGACTTTCCCATGTCAAACCCATCCGCACATTGAAAGAAAACGCAGAGGAGTTGGTGAGGCCAAGCATCCTAGTCCCACCCATTGGTACCCCTGCTTCCAATGGATATTGGGAGAAGCTGGACATGTGAAATTCTGTCTGCGTGCAGAACTGCATTTGACACCTGTTGAATGTGTGGATGTTGGGGCTGAATTGGTGGTGGGCAGGGATATGAGTGGGTGGGGCTAGTCTGCATGGCTTTACAGTCTCATCTGCCATCCTTTCTTTCCATGTGTGAACCCCTCTAAAGTCACTAGAAAGCAGAATTTGCTAAAACAGGAACAATAGCCTCCGATTCACAGATTCTCGGAGTTCTGAAGTGTCCTAAATCATGGATTCAAGTATTATTATTATTTTTTATAAAAAAAACAACAACCCAGCAACAACTTGTTGAGGAAAGGAAAATATGAACAGGGTCATTTTTAAGGGTAAAAATTTGGCAAGACTTTATTTTTTATTTTTCTAAATCACACTCCAAAATATTGTCTCAGATTTAAATGACAAAGGCCACACTCCATATCCACAGATCAGGAGGCGAAAAGGAAATAAATGGGAGCAGTGGGCTTAATCCAAGCAAGAGAAAGGCTATCTGCATATCTCTCTCTCCCTCTCTCTCTCTCTCTCTCTCTCTCTCTCTCTCTCTCTCTCTCTCTCTCTCTCTCTCTCTCTCTGAAAAAGAGACTGAGAATAAACCAAAGGATATGAGCAGAAGCAAAGGTGTCCTTTTTTTGCAATTTAAATGCCTTGGCTTTGAATGCATTCTCCAGCTGAGTCTTTCCTCTTCATATCTGCAATGCAAAACTTACAGTAAATCCCACTGTTTCCTTTGGCATGCCTCTGGTGGAGTTTACCAATTCAAATTTCCATGTGGATTAAGTGAGGCACAGTGGACCAGCGGGTGTGCAATAAGCCCCCCCCCCCCGTCATCTTCTTGACATGCATTTTCAAGTAAATGAGCACTTTTCCCCTTCAACCTGACTAAAATGCAAAAGATCAAAAGTCAGAAAAGAAGTACAAATATGGAAAGGGGGGGGGGAGAGGTATGAATATGAGGTGCTTCCACAACTCGAGTGCTTTGGAAAAACTGTCTGTGGACAAATGCTGGCTCCCTCTGCCTGAAAGCGAGATGAGCGCCGCAACCCCATAGTCGCCTCTGACTGGACTTAAACGTCCAGGGGTCCTTTACCTTTACCTTCCATACAACGTGAAGGTAGTTTCATTTCTTTCTTTAAAAAAAAGAAAGCATCAAAATTCAAAGGCTGATTGGACACATGAAATATCCTCCACCTTTTAAACTGAACTTTGCCGGGCTTCATTCACCCGGAAAGGCACCTGCAGCTTTGTCCAGGTGCTGCCTAAAGGTTAGCAATGTTAAACTCATGTGTTGATTTCACCCTTACAATCAATGAGGCGGGATGAATTTCCAAAGTAAGGCTCAGATCCAGATCCAAGGCAAAGCAGCTGCCCTCTGAAGCAGTCCAGGCTGGCTGAATCAGCAATAAAATAGGCATGGCAGGAAGCTTTTAATTAAAGGACTAGTCACCCTTAAAAGTCTTATTGGTGCTTTGCTTGTCCACACATTTTATTGCCTTTCCCCCAGCCCTGATAAACGCAAATCAGGTGCAAAAAATACACAGGAGGATAACATAAAAAAAAAACAAAGTGGATGCAATGCTTTGATAATGTAGGGTTGCCATGTGCTGTCTTTTTCCCCGACACGTCCTCTTTTTCAGGGGTAAAATTTCTGTCCGGGTAGATTTTTTTAAAATTGCCAAAATGTCTCTGGCTATACTTTCTGGGTGAGAAATAGACATAACTGGTGGTTGAAGACTTGCTTTCCTCTTCTCTTCTCCCCCCCCCAAGCTTCTATAGCCTTTTGTTGTTGTTGTTTAGTCGTTTAGTCGTGTCCAACTCTTTGTGACCCCATGGACCATAGCATGCCAGGCACTCCTGTCTTCCACTGCCTCCCGCAGTTTGGTCAAAAAGGTAAAGGTAAAGGGACTCCTGACCATTAGGTCCAGTCGCGGACGATTCTGGGGTTGCAGCGCTCATCTTGCTTTACTGGCCAAGGGAGCCAGCGTACAGCTTCTGGGTCATGTGGCCAGCATGACTACGCCACTTCTGGCAAACCAGAGCAGCACATGGAAATGCCATTTACCTTTCCGCCGGGGCGGTATCTTCTATCTATTAATCTACTTGCACCTTGATGTGCTTTCGAACTGCTAGGTTGGCAGGAGCTCACCCTGTCGCAGGGATTCGAACCGCCGACCTTCTGATCAGCAAGCCCTAGGCTCTGTGGTTTAGACCACAGCGCCACTCACGTCCCTCCACATATAGTAGGGGTATTTAAAACGGGAGTTGTCATAGCGTCCTCTTTTTTGCTCTTCAAATTATCAGATAATGGCACCTGGATTATATCATCAGATAATGGCAGCTGGATTCTCCATTAAAAGTGAGGGAACATATTATGGCAATTCTAGAGAAAAAGAAGCGATGCAGGAGCAACTGTGTTTTAAGCCTACATGTAACTTTATCAGTGTGTGTTGTTTGTTTGTGTGTGTGTGTGATATTTTACAAACAGAACGTGGCGACTTTGACCCCTCAAAGCTCTTTCACACATACAGGTGTGCAAGCTGCAAGTTTGAATCCTGCTCCTGACAACGTGCCCTCTGCTGAGCATTCTCCTATGTTGGAGTAGCTGCACTGGAAACAATGGGCTTTACTTCTGAGTAGGCATACACAGAACCAGGCTTCAAAAGTCCTGTGAAGTTGCTTTGGATGTTTAACAATGCCATCATATACATGTCTACTCAGAGGTAGGGATGGACAAATCTGCCCCTTTCTATTCTCCCCCCCTTAAATTCAGCTCTACACATTTCCTCAGCATTTTCTGTGCTTTTCTTAAACAACCACTCTATAGCATTTTTGTGTAAATTTCCCTAAACCCATTTCTGAACGTGCTTTTGACTAATACACATTTGCAAGCAATTCCCCCCTAAAATAATGCATATGACATTTTGACCGATTTATGCATTTTTAATGCACTGCTTCCCCCATACTGTACATGTTTTTTCTTACACACTGGAGAACTACATTGCAAAATTCAGAGAAATATGGATTCCCAAATGATAGCTGCATTTCAGTTTGTGTATTGGCTTGAAAAGTGAGAATTGGGCAGTTTCTTATTAAAACACGAACAAAACTGAATTTCTCCTTCATTCCTTCTTAGAAGCAAGTCCATGTGAGTTCAATGGGACTTACTTCCAGGTAAGTATGTATGGGATGGCAGACTAAATCAGGCAGTATTTCTACAAAAGGTTCATAATAATAATATTTATTATTATTAATTTAAAGGAGGTAGCGTAATTCATTAATGGTCTCTGCTAATGGGTTAGTCACTGATACAATGGCTCATTGGAAGGTTTGTCAGAAGCTGCCGTGATGGAGAGGCTGAAGGGATAAACTGCTGTTAGAGCCCATTGTCTGGCGAGGCCCCTTGTAATTGCCTCAAAGACGCTGCATGGGAAAAACCCACCTCCACTGAGGCCTCTTTAAGTAATTCTGTAAGCCTGGTCCTACTTAAGCTTTTAAAGACCCATTCACAGAAAGCACCTTTGCAATCCCTCCCTGCTCCCATTCGAGCACACAACAAACAAGGGCAGTTCAAGTAAAGATGGATGCAGAGTTTTGGGATGGGAAGGCTTCAGGAAGCATGCTTGGAAACAGAATGATTTTAAGGAGACCCTCTTAGCTAGAAGCAAGAATTAGAATGATGATCAGGTACACAACACTTGTAAGCTATTATTATTACTTCCCTTGATCTGGGCACCATACTTTTGTTGATGCAGCCTAGAATAGCATTAGCTTTTTATTTTTTATTTTTTGCTGCTGCATCACCCCTTTGACCTGTTAAGCTTGTGGTCTACCAAGACCTTTAGATCCTTCTCACATATACCACTAGCAAGCCAAGCATTCCCCCATCTTATATTTGTGCAGCTGGTTCCTCCTGCCTAAATGTAGAACCTTACATTTGCCCCTATTGAAATTCATTTTGTTAGTTTTGACCCAGTTCTCCAATCTGTTAAGGCCATCCTGAATCCTGATTCTATATTTGAAATAAAATGAAGAGAAGCAGAAGTCCCAGCAAAAGAAGAATGGATACAGAAATGGAAAAACTTACCGGAAGAATAAGAAATCAAGACAACAAGACAACTTTTTATAAAAGAACTAGCTGGCCCTGCCACGCGTTGTGGTGGCTTAGTCTGTTAATTGGCCCTCAGAGTCCCCCTTCATACTCCCCCCACCCCTCATGGCTCATCCCTGTGATTGGGCCCACTCTGTCCCAACCCATGACCTTTCCCGCTCCCTCCTTCCCCCATCCCCCACCTAGGGGAGCCCCCACCTCTATCCGGGCAATGCTGCAGCCGATTCAGTCGGCTGGGCAATGCTGGGCCTTGTTGCTGCAAAAGGCCTGTTTTCAGTTGGTTGCCATGGAATTTTGTGATGTCACCGATTGTCTGCTGCCAATGGAGACGCTGCTTCTCCATTCTATTTCCCAGCATGCACTTTTGTCTGAGTGGGGAGGTTTTGAACATAGGGTTTTGGGGTTTTTACGTTGCACAGGTGTGACATCTGTCTTTGAAAATGGTATGGGCTTGCTCTCGTAGTCACATTTGACTTTGTGTCAAAATTTGAACACAATCGGTTAAGCGGTTTTGTTGAACATTGGAGACGAACACACATGCCCAGTTTACATTTTTATATATATAGATGGAAATGGTTTATTGAATATTTACAGATAGATTGTAAAGCAAAGTGTGCCTATAGAAGGGTATATTAGTGAAAATAACATATAAAACGCATTATTGGTGGGGGAGATTGTTTGCAAAAATGTGTATACAGTATTAGGCAAAAGTGTCCGGAAATGTATATTAAGAGAAATTCAAACGAAAATACTGGTGAATTTTCATGAGAACCTGGGTGGGGGGAGGCAGACTGATGTGGAAATGTGGAGAACTAAACTGAAGAACTGACAGATTTGCCCATTCACAGAAATGAAGGGGAGATATTGGAATGCATGGTGTCCTCTTTAAAAGAGGCAGCCTCCATTAACAACACAGAATTAGTTTCAGCCTGCATGAGCTGGGGCTTGGAGGACAAGCAAGCAATAACCAGACATTGCAAAGGCAGACTGTTGTCTGTTTGTTGCAATAATAATAATAATAATAATAATAATAATAATAATAATAATAATTTATTATTTATACCCCACCCATCTGGCCAGGTTCCCCCAGCCACTCTGGGAGGCTTCCAACAAAATATTAAAATACAGAAATCCATCAAACATTAAAAGCTTCCCTAAACAGGGCTGCCTTAAGATGCCTTCTAAAGGTGTGGAGGTGTGGTAATTGTTCTCTTTGACCTCTGGTGGGAGGGTATTTCACAGTGTGGGTGCCAATAATGCCCCCCCCAGTCAACGGTCAGCTTCATCTCTTCAAGCGAAGCAGAAGGTGTAGTTTCTCCTTCCTTTAGTCCACACTCATAAAATCTTCATGTAAACATACAAGAAACACTAAACCTGTCTTTTGGAAAAGGCACTTGGCTTGTGAGTATGCATTCACTGCATTCCCATTTCACCTATTTACTCAGGTGTGATTGCCAATCAGCTCCCATCTTCAGCATGATTGCTCCAGGTGGACATGAATCAGTTCAGGATCAAGGCCCGATGCAGTGCCCAGGCCATTAATATTCAAGCCAACAATTTATACCTGCGATTACACCTGAATCAGGGCTCATGCCTGGTGTGGCATGAACAATGGAGCTGCGATTGTAAGCCCCACGGGGAAAGATGCTGGCCCAGTTTTATTGCCTTCCACGGGGGGGGGGGGGAACCTCCAAGACAGATCAAAGCCCTTGAAAGCAAATTTAAGAATACAATCCACTCTCAGTGGGAGCTGCGGGCTGCTTCCCGCTGCAGTGGTTTTTCAGATGTCTCCTTAAAGAGAGGACTTATCACCTTGTTCTCTATCTCAACTTAATGATGTGAACCAGCTTGACTCTCAAAACACCTTCTGCTATGCTGGGATTGAATCCTGCCGTATGGACACACTATTTGTCGTGAAGAGGCTCTACAAAGCTCAGATGCGCTCAGGCTAAATAAGGACCCTCAGCAATGCTTGGAGCGGGTGTGCAGAGTGCTCAGATGGCTGCAAAGCTTGCCTGCAAAGCTACTTTTAATAGACCAGTGGGGTTTATTCACTTGCCTACACTGAACAGGCGCATACACACACATGCAAAGGGAAAGAAGGCCAAACGAGATTGGGTTGCCGGAGATGAAAGTCTTGCCGTTGCTTCACCCTCTAGAGAACACAGCAGTTACTATCTGCTCTCTTTAGTCAAGTGACTCAGAAGCAATTTGTGGCAGCACGAACAGCTCCGAAACAATTATACCACCCAGAATGACGACCTAATTATCTCAACTGCTCCAGATATTCTGAAATTCCCAAGCAGCAACAATTAATGACCCAGTGACCAAAGACGCTTCGAGGGGTATGATATCCTGGCAAGTTGTCAGGAAACAAGTAAATAGCTGTGTGTAAAGGGTCAACATGCAGCAACCTGAAATGCTGTTCTCTGTACAGGAGAGTATGCTTGCCTACCAGCCCAATCTCCGAGGAGTATGAGATTCCAGGGGTCCCTGGTGCTTATCGAGGGTTTGTGTTTCCTTTTGGGAACGAGGCACTGTGGTATCTTTATGATACATGGCTTATTTATGCATATATGCAACCTGAGCCTACAATGGAGGGGCTCACAGCAGTAACACCCCCAAAAGGGTCTTGATTCTCCCATAGCCACAGCCTTGGGTTCAAGCAGAAATCAGCCATGGTTCTCTCCCTGCATTTTCAGGCTTGCAGCTTTTTCTTCTGGGTCACACCATAGCAAACTCCGTTCTCCAACTGTGTCCTTCTAACTACAGTGGTAGCTCAGTTATTGAACAAAATCCATTCCGGAAACCCGTTCGACTTCTGAAACGTTCAAAAACTGAGGCGCAGCTTCCCATTGGCTGCAAGAGCTTTTTGCCCTCAGCGAAAGCCACGTCGCACATCTGGGTTCCGAAATACATTCAAAAACACAAGCATTTACTTCTGGGTTTTTGGAACCGAAACGTACGACAAAGGAGGTGTTCGGGAACTGAGGTGGAGGAGGGGTTCCACCCATTTGCTGTCAGGCACAGAGCCCCCTCTCCACTTAAAGGCCTCTCGTCCCCAGCTATTACCTCAACACAAGAAACTACCTTGGCTTATTTTTTAACACTTGCTGGGTCCAAGGGTTAGAATGGGTTGGAAAGGGCCTGACACCTACCCACACATAACAGTGTATTGGTGGCAATACCATCTGAAGACATCCCACTTGTGTGTTGATCTTGCCCAACTAGAGATTGGTGGATCAGTCAGTTTCAGATCCTCCTAGCTGCCTCCCCCCACCACCCTGAATTCAGCTCTTCAAGGTCCTCAGCCTGGTTCATCCTTTGAGGCCTCTGTGCCTGGTGCCAGGTCAAGGCTTAGGTATGGCAGTAATAATTATGCAATTCATAATGTGATTCATAACCTAATTCAGCTACGGTGGACAGTGATCCGAATAATGCAGTTTTCATCAGAAGCTGAACTGCAGAGGAACAGAAACAGCATTGCATGCGTTGACTGTGTTGCAGAACTGAAAGCAGCCATTGCATCAACCGCCTCCTGAAGTTTAACAACAGCAACCCCCACCCCCCCACCACAATTTTATTATTTATACCCCATCCATCTGGCTGGGTATAAATAATAAAGCCACTCTTGGTGGCTCTCAGCAAAATATAAAAAATAATAAAATGTCAAACATTAAAAACTTCCCGATATAGTGCTGCCTTCAGTTGTCTTCTAAAAGTTGTATAGTTCTTTTTCTCCTTGAAATCCACAGGGAGGGCACCACTGCCGAGGTGGCCCTCTGCCTGGTTTCCAGTAACTTCACCTTTTGCAGTGAGGGAATCGCCAGAAGACCCTTGGAAGTGGACTTCATTTTCTGGGCCGAATGGTGGGGATGGAGACGCTCCTTTGGGTATATAGGGCCAAGGCCGTTTAGGGCTTTAAAGGTCGGTACCAACACATTGAATTGTGCTCGGAAATGTATTGGGAGCCAGTGAAGATCCTTTAGGACTGGTGTTACATGGTGTTATATAACAGGGATGTCCAACAGGTCGATCGCAACCTACTGGTCAATCCCCTTGCCCCAACCCACCCTCCATTGTTGGAGAATGAAAGATGGAGTTTACAAACCGAGGCTGTTTTTTCCCCAGCGATCCTTGACACCGAAATAATGTAAAAACGTTGCCCCCCCAAAGCTAAGCAACTTATGCCTCCTGAACCCCCTAAAATGGGGCTTTTCTCCTCCCCCAAAAAGCTCAACAACTTTGACCTGAACCCCAATAAAACGGGGGTAGATCACTGCCAGTTTTTAATTCTGTGAGTAGATCGCAGTCTCTTGGAAGTTGGCCACTCCTGTTATATAGCATCTGTGATCCAGCCCACCCAAAGGTGTTAGGGGGCAGGGACCTGTTAGCAAGAAGAACAAGATGTTTCTGCTTCTGGCTCTGTAGCACCGTCTTCAAGAGCCAAGTGGTGCCTTGGAGAGTGTCTTAGCAATCACACCAAGTGCAATTGCCAAGTGTGCACTTAGAACACTCAAAGGCTGCTTTCATCTCTCAAGACCATATCGCCGATCCTTCTTAATTTCTGTCTGCTGGGGCTGTGCAAAAATTAAGGCTAACATTGCTCTTTTCTGATCTTTTGGAGTATCCTATAAGGGATGCTGCTGAGAGTCTAAAGCAGGGATGGGAAGAACTGCAGCTCTCCCGATATCATTGCACTACAGCTCTCAGGATTCCTGACCATTGGCTATGTCAGAGGGCACTGATAGATCACAATTTACGAGTTGCTGATCAACCAGCTGTTTTGGTTAACTGTCTATCCAACAGTGCCTTACAAGGCCTTGTAAAAGGGATGGTAAAGTAGACTAGGCGTTAATATCCAGCACCTGCAGGTAGCAAAGGTTTTTTTTAAAGCCATTGTTTTAAATTTCTGATAGCGCTTGATGTAATTTTGCTCTAGGAAATGTACAACAGCAGCTCAAAAGCCACCTGCTTTCGACAGAGAACCACAAACTGGCAAGTAATCTGAAGAGAACAGACACTTTTACCCCAGTTTGGTATTATTTTAATACCAACTCAATATCAAGGTGCCAAGATCCCTGACCATCAGCATTGGTTCAACTAGGGCTGGTGTAGACAGAGAAGATATAATCCAAGAAATATTATTTGTTTGCAAGAGACCCATGTAATTAGGACTCATAGAAAAATTCTACAAAACAAGTTATTGGGCCAAGAGTTTATATCTGCTGATAAAGTCAAGAAAAGAGGGGTAGTCATTTATGTAAAGGAAAAATATAATCCTAAATTGCTGTTTAAGGATGAAATAGGGAGATATATTGCAGTGGAAATATCTCTGCAAGGCGAAAAATGTTTGATACTTGGAATTTATGCACCAAATGAAGCTAAATCAGACTTTTTTAAGAATATACACACTACGTTGTTGGATTATTTGGATTATAAGATCATAATGATGGGAGATTTTAATGGGGCCGTATCGACGATGATGGACAGAACTCAAAGACAAAAAATATCTAATGATGGTAAGCTTCCAAAAACATTTTTTGATTTGGTAGAGAACCTAGACTTAGTAGATGTTTGGAGGCTAAGAAATCCATTGGAAAAAGAGTTCACCTTTTTCTCGGACTCGCAAAAGTCAGGAAGTAGATTGGACTACATTTGGATTACCAAGGACTTATGTCCAAAAGTGACAAAAAGCGAGATATGCCCCAGAACCTACTCAGACCACAACGCAGTTTTGATGGAGCTGAAACAGTACCTGCAGGGTTCTTTTAGATGGAGAATGAATGACTCTTTATTGAGAAATGAACAGATAATCAACAAGGCCCAGAAGATGCTGAAAGATTATTTCGAATTAAATCTGAACAAAGGACAGAATATTACAATGGTTTGGGATGCCAGCAAAGCAGTAATGAGAGGATTTTTGATCCAACAGAATACAATTTGGAAGAAGAAGAGAAATGAAAAGAAGGAAAACATTTTGGAAAAATTGAAGGGAAAAGAAAAAAAATTGAGAGATAATCCGAAAAGTCAGGAAGTCCAAAAAGAAATAAAAGCTTTGCAGGTGCAGTATTCCCAAATAATAAACGAAGAAATAGAATGGAAAATTAGAAGAATGAAGCAAAGATCCTTCGAATCGGCTAATAAGTGTGGGAAATTGTTGGCATGGCAATTGAAAAGAAGACAAAAAGAGAATACCATCATAAAGATTATGGAAGAAGGAAAATCTATTGAGAACCCTGCAGAGATAAGGAAATGTTTTACAAAATATTATAAACAGCTATATAAAAGGGAAAAAGAAGATTTAGATGGGATAGAGAAATTTATAAAAGAAAATGGGCTGCAGAAAATTCCAGTACAACAAAAGAACCTACTGAATGGACCGATTACAAGACAAGAGATCGAAATGGCGATTCAAGAACTGAAAAGTGACAAAGCCCCAGGGCCGGATGGACTTACCTCAAAGTACTACAAAACATTAAAAAACTGGTTGATACAACCATTAATGGAGGTAGCAAATGAGATTTTAGGGGGGGGCAAAGCACCAGAGACTTGGAAAGAAGCTTTTATTTCTCTGATACCAAAACCGGATGTGGATAAGACTCAGGTTAAGAATTATAGACCAATCTCCTTATTAAATGTGGACTACAAGATATTTGCTAGTATCTTGGCGTTAAGATTGAAAAGGGTGTTGAAAGACTTAATTCATAAAGACCAGGCAGGATTCCTGCCTGGAAGACATATGAAGGACAATGTAAGATTTATAATAGACATTTTGGAGAGACTGGAAGTGAAAATAAACACCAAAGCAATGTTAATTTTTGTGGACGCCGAAAAAGCCTTTGATAATATTTCTTGGAATTTTATGAAAAGAAATTTTGAAAAAATGGAGGTTGGCCAAAATTTTGTTAATGGGCTTAATGGTATCTATTCTGAGCAAAGAGCGAAGATTATTGTAAATAATGTGGTATCAGATGAGATAAGAATTGAGAAAGGAACAAGACAAGGGTGCCCACTCTCCCCCCCTGTTATTCATTTCTGTACTAGAGGTTTTGTTGAATATGATAAGGAGCGATGAAGGTGTCAAAGGGATTACAGTGGGTTCGAAACAATATAAGTTAAAGGCCTTTGCAGATGATTTAGTATTGACTTTGCAGAATCCTGAACAGAGTGCAGTGAGAGCACTGCAGATAATTCAAGAGTTTGGCAGTGTGGCGGGTTTTAAGCTGAATAAAGGGAAAACTAAAGTATTGGATAAAAATCTGACACTACAAGAGAGACAGAATATAGAGGAATGCACAGGACTGAAGTGTGTAAAAAAGGTGAAATATCTAGGAGTTAATATGACGTCAAAAAATTTGAATTTGTATAAAGACAATTATGAGAAATTATGGAAAGAAATCCAGAGAGATTTGGAAGTATGGACGAGGTTAAAATTGTCTTTAATGGGTAGAATAGCAACTGTTAAAATGAATGTTTTGCCGAGAATGTTGTTTTTATTTCAGGCCCTACCGATAGTTGATAAAATGAAATGCTTTCAAGAATGGCAGAAGATATTGTCTAAATTTGTCTGGCAGGGGAAGAAACCAAGAATTAAATATAAACTTTTGACTGATGTTAAAGAAAGAGGAGGATTTTCCCTGCCGGACTTAAAGATTTACTTTGAAGCTGCTGCCTTTTGTTGGTTGAAAGATTGGTTTTTGTTAGATAATGATGATTTGTTGGATTTAGAGGGTCATGATAACACATTTGGTTGGCATGCATATTTATGGTATGATAAAGTGAAATTGCATAAAGGTTTTAAGAACCATATAATCAGGAAATCATTGTTTAATGTCTGGATGAGATATAAGGATTTGTTGGAAAGTAGAACTCCTAGGTGGATCTCACCTCTTGAGGCAAAGAAACCTAAAAGGACAAATATGGATGAGAATAGGTTGAAGTACAAAGATATCTTGATGGAAGTGGGAAACCACTTTAAGTTAAGACCATACGAACAATTGAAAGATAGGTTGAGTGACTGGTTTCAGTATGTGCAGATAAATGAGGTATTTAAGTTAGACAAAAAATTAGGATTCCAATCAGAAAAATCGAAATTAGAGACGGAGTTATTAGAGACAGATCACAAGAATTTGTCCAGAATGTATAATTTGTTGTTAGAATGGCATTTGAAAGATGAGCAAACAAAATCAGTTATGATTGAATGGGCCAAGGATCTGGGTCATAATGTGATGATGTCGGAGTGGGAAAAATTGTGGAAGAAAGGTATGAAATTTACGGCTTGTACGGTGTTGAAGGAAAATTTGATGAAAATGATGTATAGATGGTATCTGACGCCGGTCAAGCTAGCTAAAATGTACCACAAAAGCGACAATAAATGTTGGAAATGTAAACAGGATGTTGGCTCATTCTACCATATGTGGTGGACATGCCCTAAGATAAAAGGCTTCTGGGAAATGATTTACAATGAATTGAAAAAGATGTTTAAGAACACATTTTCGAAAAAACCGGAAGCCTTTTTGCTTGGAATAATTGGGGAAGAAATCCCCAAGGATGATGTTAATCTGTTTATGTATGCCACCACAGCCGCTAGGATTTTATTAGCAAAATATTGGAAAAAAGAAGAATTGCCTTCGAAGCAGGAATGGCAAATGAAAATGATGGACTATATGGAATTGGCAGAATTGACAGGAAGACTCCGGGACCAGACAAATGACAAAGTTTCAAAGGACTGGAAGAAATTTAAAATGTATATAGGGAATGTATTCGATAATTAGAGTTTGAAAATCCAGGAAAGTAAAGAGGTTAAGGCATTAGGGAAACAATAGAAGATTTAAAGTTTGAAATTAGGGTAAATGATATGAAGATGAATTAACTTAGAAGTTTTAAAGGGATTGCATGATGGGAAAGAAGATGATTTAGAAACTGCTATAGAAGTTTAAAAAAATGGAAAACAGATAGTAGGGAATTGGGGAAGCCTGAAGACAATGAGTATTATAATGGATGAGAAATGATATATTTTTCTGTTATATTTTTGTATTTTGTATTTTGATGTTTTTGATATGTTTTTGTATTTTGTATTTTGTATGTTTGTTGTATGTTTGTTGAAAAAATGTTCAATAAAAAATATTATAAAAAAAAAAAGATATAATCCAAGAAAGAGGGATTTCTGTGGAAAGGGGAAAGGTTCAGTGATAAAGAAGGTTCAGATACAAACAAGCAAACAATTTTATAGGTTTTCAAGACCACTAAACTTAGGACTAGTTGCTTAGCTCTTTAACTAGTAGCCCACACTGATGCATATAAATACAAGCATTTTGAAGCATGGACGATTAAAGAGCTGTATGGGTTTCACATCCTATCATTATTCATAACAAACACTGTGAGCAAAATGGGGAACTGGCACAGATGGGTGTTTATTTTATGATTTGAAATTTGAACTCGAACCTACTTAGTATGTTGATTCCCCCCTCCCTCCCTCCCTTTAATTTAATTTAATTATTTCTTCTTCTTCTCTTCTAAAAGGCAAGCTGTACGAAGTGTGAAATTGTATCAGGCTGAATTTTTATTGACAGTATTTTGCTGATCTGGAGTATTTTGTATCCATTGTTTTGATTTTCAGTAAATAAAATCCTTTAAGGGTGTGTGTGTGTGGGGGGGGGAAAGCTACCTGTACCTGTTGCCAGGTAAGCCCCATGGCTGGGATGGGGCACTGATGCAGGGTGCGGGGCTTAAATGGCATGCTTTCAAGAGTCTGTCCAAATATAGCCTGGCCCTGCAGTCAAACTCAAATGCTCCAAAAGTATAGCAGAGTCTCTGGTGCTATGCCACCATATGGCCCAAATTTCACTGCAGAGTCCATGTTTCGAAAACAAAGAGTACAAAATGCCCCCATTACCGCATTTTTCTGTGTATAACACGCCCCCATGTATAAGACGCCCCTATTTTGGGGGGGACTCCAAATTAAGAAAATGAAAGGAACATTTTTGGGGAGGATTGCCCAGAGTTGTTGATTTTTTTTTAGGGGGGATTACCGAAAAAGCTGCCTATTCTCTGTCCCCTCAACGCCAATTGCCCGCCCAATTGACGCAGTGACAGCCAATCAACAACAGCCCTTGCCACAGCCACCCAGAAGACGTACAATAGCCGCTGACAGTCTCCTGCTTGCGGCAGCAACCAAACCCATGTCCCCCCTATGCACTATCAGTGTATAAAACACCCCCAAATTTTAAACATATTTTTAAAAGAAAAAATCCTCATCTTATACATGGAAAAGCATGGTAACTTAAATCAATCAATCAATTTTTTAGATGAAGCACCTCACTTTTCACTATGTGGGTCTCAATGTGGCTTACAAGAATAAAATATACAATATGCAAAATTTAAAACAAATGAAACCTTGAAAATTTAAAACTGCAAGACATCAGAATCTCAGAGAGAGAGAGAGAGAGAGAGTGTCAAAGAGAAACTTCTGAAAAGAAATCAGGGTGCAAAGGCCTCCTGAAATAAAACTTTCTTGACCAGGCATCTGAAGTTGAGCCAGGGATGGTGCCTGTCTAGCTTCTTATGGAGAGAGTCCCATAGTTGGGCCTGAAAAACTCAAGGCACAACTCCTTATTGACCTGAGTCATGCTTCTGTCTCAAAATATATGCCAAGTCTCAAAAGATAGTGTCATGACTAGGAATGGTGGAGAATTTGGATAAATTTGGAATCGGTAGCAGAAATCACATCAGTTAATGTGTTTGTGTTCCACCTGGAACGGAAATTTTGCATGGAAAATAGGTATTTATAGGTTGTTGGGTTTTTTTACATCCACAAACACAATGCGTTTCTTAATGTTTTCTTCCATTGAATTGAATGGTGTGGCATCACATAAGAGTCAACCAATAAATGAGATGAACAATGTGGGGTTTTGTTTCAAGAAAGCCGAACTTTAGCTCTTGGGCTGAAAAACGGGATACAGTGCTGCACATGATGAATCCTCCCCCCCCTTACATCCCTAGTCATGAACCACAACCCAGATGCCATATGCTAAGTGAAAGGCTCGGAGGAGAATTAGGCTCTGGCCCCGATTTAGGGACGTAACCGCCAGGACCATCTTTAGGACCCTCCCAATTGGAAGGCACAGCTTTGCCTTCTTCTGTTTCAGAAGAAGAATCTTCCAAGGTGCCCTGGTCTCCCCAGGCTCACAGGAGCCAATAGAATAAGGCAAGGGCCCTTTAACACTGGCCAGTTCCCCTTAAGAGGCATGGCTTCCTGAACTACAGCCCATACATAGGCTTCCATACAAGCTAGGCACTTGCAAAAACTATAGGTTGCAAAGCTATCCAAGCAGAGCCCTGGGAGCTCTCCAAGGTCCTGTAGGTACTCTAGGTGTCTGGAATGCCTGCTCTCGACAGGACACAACCTGGCTTCCCCTGTGAGCCTTGAGCTCCTCTACCGTAGAACAGGACCAATAGAAGGTCTACTGCCGGCCTTCAGTTCAACAGAGAGCCAGCCTGGGACATTTTGCTGCCTGAGGTGGAGCAGTCAATGGCACCCTGTTGCCGCAACAAATCAAAGTGTGTGATGCCCAAGGAACCTGTCACAAACGCCTGCCCCATTTCCTGGTAGAAAAAAATACAGGGAGCAGGAGAAATTGGACCACTAAGTTTTTCCTTTGGCTGCAGCAGTTTGGGGCAGGAACCATGGAAGGAGAGTGAGGAGAGAGATTGGACAAATCACAGATTAGTAATGATTGCATAGGAAATAAGGGACATAATCAGCGCTGTTTTTCTATGAGCTGCCATAACTCATCATGAAGGCCTCCCTTGTTCTCTTAGGCGTACCTGAGAGGTGCCGGAACTGAGTTTCGGTGAGTTCCAGCTGAAAAAAAGCCTGGGACATCATTAGCTTGTTATGTGAACATTCATGCAATGAACCATTTCCTGGGAATGCGTTGTGTTCATAAAGTGGGACCTGCTTGTAATTTGCACTTCCTAAAATAATATGTGAACAAAAGTACAGCTATCCTTCAAAATCTGCACTTCATATATGCTAATGAAAGGAATGTTTTAAAAAGTGTTTTATATTAGGTGAAACTGCTTGCAAAATGCATATGTTTCAACACAAATACAGTGGTACCTTGACTTACGAGTGCCTCAACTTCCGAAGGTTTCGACATCCAAAGTCCGCTAACCCGGAAGTATTTTTGCTGCGCGTGTGTTCTGTGCATGCACAAAGTGCAAAATCGCGCTTTGCGCATGCGCAAAATGGACTCTTCGACTTCCGAAGGTTTCGACTTCTGAAGAGCGCCGCGGAACAGATTGCCTTCATAAGTCAAGGTACCACTGTATGCATGTTAAGAGAAATGCTGTTTATATAATCACAAGCTTCTGTGGTTAACTGAAGAAAGAGAAACTGCAAGAAACCACCCACCCCTAACTACCAGCAGGCAGTGTTGGAAATGGCAAGACCAGGGGTCACTTTTCTGGGGTTGACCTCCAAACCAGAGTCACCCTGGACGCAAGATTGTGGAAGATGTTTTCATAGCGTGTTTCTGCTTGTGTAGTTGAACTGACCTTGATTCCCCCCTGCAGTTTTTATGATACCTAGTTTTTTTAAAAATTGCTCTTCTCTGCCTCTCTCTTTCTCACATACAGAATACCCAAACCTGTGCAACTGCATTTCACATAAGGAAAAGGGAAATGTTGTGATTTTAAAAAGCACACACTCAATAGATCCCCACAAATTGATTTCAAATGTGCCAGTAGAACGTTTGGGTTTCTTTATCAAGTCCTATGTGAAGCAGCTGTTGCCAAGGTAACGGCGATACTTTTAATGACAGTAAAGGAAGCTTATAAAACTTCCACATTTTCATCGGCTGTGAGACGGCTGGCCTCGCGCTACCTTACTTTTGTGGCACATGTTCTCTTTTGTTCACAAGCTGGAAAGTCTGGTGCTTTGTCGTCTAAGACAAATGCAGTCTAGCCTGCTTGCTGAACTGTGTCCCTATTTCTTTCACGAGGAAAGAAAATATTTTTCAGGTAGTTAGTCTCTAATATCAACTGCATTGGTGCATTTAACACAGTCCTTATATGTATTTGCACAACCTTTAATGGAAACATTAACTAAGACTGCATTCGTAAATGCACTTGGATGACTTGAAAAGAGGATTAGATAAATTCATAGAGGATAAGGCTATCAGTAGTTACTAGCCATGTTCTTCCCGGAAACTACAATTGATCCAGAATGCAGATCTAGATTGGTGACTGGAAGTGGCCACTGAGACCACATAACACCAGTCCTGAAAGACCTACATTGGCTCCCAGTACGTTTCCAAGCACAATTAAAAGTGTTCGTGCTGACCTTTAAAGCCCTCAACAGCCTCGGCCCAGCTGAATGAAGGAGCATCTCCACCCCCATCATTCAGGGGTCCAGCTCTGAGGGCCTTCTGGCAGTTCTCTCCCTGCGAGAAGCTACAGGGAACTAGGCAGAGCGCCTTCTCAGTAGTGGCGCCTGTCCTGTGGAACACCCTCCCATCATATGTCAAGGAAATAAACAACCACCTGACTTTTAGAAGACATATGAAGGCAGCCCTGTTTAGGGAAGTTTTTAATGTTTGATGTTTTATCGTGTTTTTAATATTCTGTTGGGAGCCGCCCAGAGTGGCTGGGGAAACCCAGCCAGATGGGCGGGGTATAAATAAATAATAATAATAATAATAATATTATAGACAAGGCCACTGGATCAGGCCAATGGCCCATGTAGTCCAGCATCCTGTTTTCACTGTGGCCAACCAGATGGCTATGGGAATCAACTAACAACCCAAGATTTTTTCATCCCATGTGGCCTGATCAAACCACCCAACTCTGATGGGCAGTTTGTGGACAGCACAATTATTTATTTATTTATTTATTTATTTATTTATTTATACCCTGCCCATCTGGCTGGGTTTCCCCAGCCACTCTGGGCGGCTTCCAACAAAGATTAAAATACATTAAAATATCACAGATTAAAAACTTCCCTAAACAGGGCTGCCGTTAGGTGTTTTCTAAATGTCAGGTAGTTGTTTATCTCCATGACCTCCTATGGGAGGGCGTTCCACAGGGCAGGCGCCACTACCAAAAAGGCCCTCTGCCTGGTTCCCTGTAGCTTTGCTTCTCGCAGTGAGGGAACTGTCAGAAGGCCCTCGGCGCTGGATCTCAGTGTCCGGGCTAAACAATGGGGGTGGAGATGCTCCTTCAGGTATACAGGACCAAGGCCGTCCTGTATGAGATGCAAAAGCAGTTACAGGTCATGAGCTTCACCTTTCAATTCCATGGGTTTGAACTAAGTTCTCTTCTTAATGACTGCACGCCAAAAGCAAATGTATGGTAGCACTAATTGCTGAGCAGATGGTTATGGAGGAGCACTCATATCAACGTTCTGACGCCACTTGCTTTGACTGACAGCAGACACCGCAGTTGGTGGTGCTGGGAGTCTGGCTCACTGAAGCCACCAAGTCCTGCTGAATCAACGCCGTTTGAATTGGGCTTTGTCTGAATTCGGTGCACAGCCCGAGTTAAATACAATAGCATGACCATTACAACCACCCACCTATAAAAACACAAGTAAAACTTATCAGCATAAAAATCCAAGAATTAGAATGGATCAGTCATTAAAAAAAAGTTCTCATAGCCTATCTAAAATCTCCCCCAAGAGAGAATTCCACAACCCTGGTGCTACCACTGAAAAGGCTCTGTCCCTGGTAACCATCAGTCAAATGCTTCCAATGCTGGGGCACAGAGCAGAGCACTAGATGCCAATCTTAGGGGCTGGGTAAATTCACATGGGTGAGGAAACACCTTTACACCAACTTGTATGATGTTCTGTTTGTGTTGTTGCTGTTCCTATGTTTTTGTATACCCTGCTGGAAGCCATTCAGAGTTGCTGGGACAACCCAATCAGATGGGTGGTGTACAATCAATCAGTCAGTAAAATCCCCCAACCTGGTATCCCTCAGATGCTTTGTACTGCAACTCCCACCATCGCTGAACCTGGCTGGAGTTGATTGGAATTGTAGTCCAAAGTATCTGGAGAGCACCTAGTTGGGGAAGGCTGATTTAATGTAGGACCTGCACCCATCTGAATCTATTGGAATCCCAAGTCTGGCACCCTATGTTCTGCTTTAGATCACTCAGCCTAAACTGTTCAGGGCTTTAAATTGGAAATGAACTGGTAATAACCATTGAAATTGGCAAGGGATCATTCCAATATGCATTAGCCATCTTGCCCGTGCTAGCATCCTGGGGGCTACTTTTATTTTTTTAAAAAACCATTTTGCATTTCTGAATTGTTTTAAAAGACAATTTCATATAGAGAAAACTATGGTAGCCCAGACTGTACATGTCGCACTGCAACATCTATTTCATTTGTTCAGTCTCTTGGATTTAGACATTCCTTTGCCGCTGTCTTGTAACACCCCACAGAAATAGTGTCAAACTTACGGCACAGCAATCTCACTGGTAACTCTAATAGATACTCTTTGAGCCAAAGCTGTGATATTAGAAGAAACACCCATTGCCCAGGGAAGGCATTTGTCATCAGAAGTCTTTGTGCTATAACCATGGTGGCACTGATTGAACCAATTGCCAGGTACCGCTCACCAGAGTGACACATGTAATTGACAAAAGGTGAGGACTGGGGAAAGTATCTTGCTTATGCACTACTCACCGACTGAATGCAGTTTAATTGCACATGGCAGTTGCTTTCCAGGTGAGTGAAAAACAATGCCAGTGAAACAGTCTGGAATTCAGACTCTCGTGGCCTGCAAGAGACTTTCTCCACTCCCTCAAAGAAGCCCATTATACTTACCAAAGGACCACGAATGATTGTGCCAAGAATATTCTGCCTAGCATGAATCATAGCTGCCAAGTTTTCCCTTTTCTCACGAGGAAGCCTATTCAGCATAAGGGAATTTCCCTTAAAAAAGGGGATAACTTGGCAGCTATGGCATGAATGAGGTTGGCATACTTGAAAGGTCTTGATAAGTGCTGCTCCAGTATTCAAGGGATCTAGCTGGACAGTCAATCCACATCGGAGAAGTCTGGACCATGGGGCAAAATTAGGCACGTCACAGGTGGCTAGGAAAGATCAGTCCACTGTCCCCCAGGAATGGCACGTGAGTGGAGGTGGTCCTTTAGGGCACACAAGGCACTGCTCGACTAACCTCAGTCTGCTATCAGCCAGCCCTCACTCTCATGCTGTCATGAATGAGCCAGACCCCAGGAGAAGTTTGCAGCTAGCTCCCAGTGAAGAGAGGAGCCAGGAGGAGAGAGGGTTAACTACAAGACAAGAGGATTATAGCCGTGAGCCAACTCCTCCACATGTAGGAATGCCAACTGATAGCAACGTATTAGAGAGTCAGCCAGCAGCTTGCCAGCGTGCTAGCGAAGAGCAACATGCAGGAGTTGGAAATGAAACCAGCTTAGAAAGCAGGAAAGAGCACGAAAGTAAATTCTCAGAGAATGAGGAAGAGGTGAGAGCTGACCCCCCTCTCCCCTAGGTCTAGGCGTATGGGGCATTTTCAAGACAGAATACGTTACAAGAAGAAGTTTGGCTGCTTCTGGCCTTGCCGGAAACATCCGCCTTAGAAGGGACATCTTTCATTAATGGACAGCAGCTGTGCTCGCCGCTTCGATGAACTTTGTTGCTTTTGCAATAAATCTTGCTTTTAATTAACTCCGTTCTTTTTGTTATCAAGACTCTCTGACACATGCTGTGACGACCCGTGTCCCACTCTGCCTTACTATCACTGCGACACAGGAATCCAGAGGGGAAAACACCCACCCTCTGGTCCTGCCGCCTCAAAGATAAACCCCTTTTACTAATGGGTTTCTAAGTAAGGAGAGCCTTCCAGCCTGCGTGACCTGGTACCTTAAGAAACTCTAGGCTGTCCCCCAGGAATAACCTCTTGCCTCCAGTAAAGGGTCTCCCTCAGTTGGATATCCCCCACTGTAGAAGTTTGCCCTATGCACTCTGGCAACTTCTTGGCACCTCAGGTTACCCTTCTAAGCCTCCTCCGTGTAACTTCAGGACACAAACCACCACCTCCCTGCCTGAGGTGAGTTTTGCCCTCTCTTGAGTCACCACGGCTGTGAGTCCTGGTACCTCGCTGGAAAAATACAGACGGACCTCTTGTTGGCAAAAACAGAGATGAAGTTTTATTGTGTTAAAAACATAAGTGATTCTTTAACGTGTCATTTATTAATTAGCTTCGTTCCAGTTGTACAAAATAAACTCAGTCAAACATTTAACTTTAAGTTTTCCTAGCCTCTTCACTGTCTTCATACAAGCCACCACATAACAGCACACCACACCTTCCTCCCTCTCCCTCCTAACTGACCAAAACCGACACTCCCTCCTTTCAAACCGGGCACAGTCCCGCCCCCATCAGAGTTCTATGCCAGTCAGGCTGGAGGTGGGTTAACTCTTTGCCAGCCGGGCAGAAATAAACATTTTAAAAGTGCTTCAATTTGTCACACATGCCTTCTTACTTACAAACAGTCATAGAATCATAGAATTGCAGAGTTGGAACCCAGAATGTCATCTAGTCTAGGAATCTCAATTAGGTCAACATCTGCTTAAAAACCTCCAAGGAAGGAGAGTCCACCACCTTCTGAGGGAGTCTGTTCCACTGTCGAACAGCTCTTACAGTCAGAAAGTTCTTCCTGATATTTAGTTGGAATCTCTGCTTTTAGAACTTGAATCCATTGGTGTGGGCTGTCATCCTTCTCCTTAGTCTCAGTGTTGCCTTTGTAGGATTTGGCAGGGAGGAAGATGGGGACAAAGCTAGAAACAACTAGCGCCACCTACTGTTGGGCTCCCGGCCTTCCACCCCACCAGTTCCAATGGACACCAACCATCTTTCTCTTCTTCACATGACATTATGGGCAGATTTCCTTGGGCTCTGTTTCCATCATATTTTTTCCCACTGCTGCTCCATGTTATTGGCTTTTAGGGGAGGAAATCTGGAAGATCACATAGTTAAGGCTGCCTAAAAGTGTTGGAAAAGAGTTGACAAGAGGACCGCCATATTTTTAAAGCAGGAGACTTGTGATTCAGGCTTGATGGAGGCACACTCCACTCTCAGTGATGCCACCATGACCATCTCAGCCTCCCAGAAAGCAGTCTTCTCCCCCAATTCAGATCCAGGAGCAGAGCTGGGAACAACATCTAGGCCAGGAGGACAGGGAAGCTGCTAACATGTAGTTCTTCCCTCAGACAACTAACTTGCTGGAAGTTAGGATCCAAAGTGATCCCACGGTGTCTAGAGATCTGCTTGACGTTTTTGCTCTTCTTGTCTTATGGCAGGTGTCCCAGACGCTGAAGAAACAGCCACCTGGTAGCCCACAAAAGTAAAAATAAATAAACACAAAAACACACCAAACTACAACGGGACAACATAGGCCTTTATACCACTGGAGCAGGAAAACAGTGTCTTTGTATTACACGGTGTAGAGCAGCTGGTTCAATTTTTTAGAATGATTTCTCATTTTGTCAGCCTTTTCCACTATCCATTGCAATCCTTTAATGGGAGCTGTAAACCCCCATGTTCCTTCCTTTGCTGAAAAGGGCCCTCATTTCCTCCCTCTTATCTTCTGTTTCAAAGGCTTGTGTTTCAGCCTGACGGATTTCACCTCCGCTCCTTGTAACAATAGCCATTTCTGGTCTGAGAGACCCCTGACTTTCCTGAGAAAGGCCAGTGTCGCTGGATAATGAGGAAGCCCGCTTCAACTCTCTGGCCAAGGCACTTGACAGAACCCAGGTAAATTGGGCAAAAATATCTGGCGATTTCTTAGCTAGCACGCTCAAAGTCAAGTCTTTTAAATAGGCCATTAAAAAAAAAAGTAAAACCAGCATTACCTTTGCAAATGTATCCAGCATTGACATACCTGTTGGTTGCAGGAAAAAAACAGATATATGAAGGAAAATTTCTGGGTATGGGGGGAAAGTACTTTTTGGTGAGAGAACCCCAGCAGAGATTTTACATCACAAAACATGCAGCAAAGTCTCTCCCGGCTTCAGAGGTACTGACACATCACCTTGCCAAGGGTGCAAAGGAGCCTAGGTATGCCTCTGCCTGGAAAGATGGAACTCCTAGATAACTTCTTATCCTAGATGGAACTCCTAGATAACCGAAAGCCTCAACTGATTTTGGGCTCTCCATAAAATAGACTTGGATTAATAGTTAGGAAGCTAGACATCAGTTTCCCAGAACATTTCAACCTGATCTTACCTTTCATTCCCATTTGAAATTGGCTTGGTCGAAGGGAAAAACTGCTAATTCTACTCAAAACAAAAGCATCCAACAACGTTGTCGCGTTGCATGCCAGAGTTGTGTTTTACATGGTTGGGATTTGCTTTCACTCCAAAGACATCCCCCCCCCCTCCTTAGGAGATAATAAAGCAGCGCGTAGGCTGTTTAAAAATAAATCCTCATCAAGTTGGGGTGGAAAGCGATGACAGAATTCCTTCCTGATCTTGAAAAGCTGTCAAACCTGGATATAATTCCAATGGCTAGCTCTGCTCAGCACCAGTGCTTTTGCATGAAAGGGAAGCCCACACATGCACACACTGGGATTTTCACACCGTTTACTTTAAAATTAAGCCGCATCCAAGCAAATGGGTTTGGTGCAAAGATTCATGAAACGGCACCACGTCTGGCTCCTGCAAGGCATCTCTGCAGGGCTACTTCAACACAAGACAAAATTGTGTTTTTTTAAGAAGTGAGAATTTCAGGCCCAGCATTGAGTGTTGTTGTTTTTTAATAAACAATCCTGCGGCTTTCCATAGGGTTGTCCAATGCCCCTTACTTTAAAGCAATGATGGGTGTGTGTGTGTGTGGCTCTCCAGATGTTCTTGGACCACGACTCTCATCATCCCTGACTGTTGGCCATGTTGGCTGGGGCTGATGGGAGCTGGAGTCCAACAAAATCCGGAAGCGACATGTTCCCCATCACCACTTTAAAGGGTTAAGGTTAAGGATGTATTGGGGAAAATGCAGTTGGCATAAGACAAAAAAATTGTTAGTCCTGGGGGTGGGGATTAAAAAGCAACAGTAAAATGATGCCTTTATCAGGACCAATGTAGCATCATGAAGCCAAATCGGAGTGAGGACAAACTGTCCTGCCCTCCATTTGGTGTCTTCTGAATAAAATAAAGGCAGACAGCAGCAACCAAGATCACAACTGATACCACTTCACTCCCATTTCCACCTCCTAATTCTCTCTCTCTCTCTCTCTCTCTCTCTCTCTCTCTCTCTCTCTCTCTCTCTCTCTCTCTCTCTCTCTCCATATTCAACCTATTCAGCAGGATGCTGAAGATAGAGGGGGATTTTAGCTCAGAACCAGCTTCAGCACCATCTTGTCCCAACTCCTCCCCCAACATCTCTTTTGGCCATAAAAGGCCAATGCTATTATTAGGACCAATCAAATTGTCACAAAGTCATATAATCATAGACTGTAGAGTTGATGATCCCTTGCAATGCAGGAATCTCAACTAAAACATCCATGGCAGGTGGCCATCCAACCTCTGCTCGAAAACCTCCAATGAAGGAGAGTCCAGCACCTCCCGAGGGAGTCCGTTCCACTGTCAAGCAGCTTTTACTCCCTGATGTTTAGTCAGAATCTCCTTTCTTGTAACTTGAAGCCTTTGGTTCGGGTCCTAGCCTCTGGAGCAGGAGAACACCAGCATGTTCCATTTTCCACATGACAGCCCTCGAGATATTTGAAGATGACTATCATATCTCTTCTCAGTCTTTTCCAGGCTAAGCATCCTCACCTCCCTAAAGCATCCCTCATAATAAGGCTTGGTTTCCAGACCCTTGATCATCTTGGTTGCCCTCCTCTGCGCACATTCCAGCTTGTCGATATCCTTCTTAAATTGTGGCACGCAGAATTGGACACAGTTTTCCAGGTGTGGTCTGACCAAGGCAGAATAGAGTGGTACTATTACTTCCCTTGATCTGGACACTAGACTTCTGTTGATGCAGCCTAGAATAGCATTAGCCTTTTTTGCTGCTGCATCACACTGTTGATTCATGTTAAGCTTGTAGTCTACTAAGTCCCCTAGATCCTTTTCACGTGTCCTACTGGCAAGCCAGGTATCTCCCCATCTTCTATTAGTGCAGCTGGTTCTTCCTGCCTAAGTTCACAACCTTACATTTGGCCTTATTGAAATTCATTTTGTTAGTTTGGGCTCAGTTCTCCAGTCTGTTAAGGTCATATTGAATCTCGAGTCTGTCTGCTGGGCCCTTACTTACCCCTCCCAGTTTGGAGTCATTTGTACATATAATGAGAGTGCCCCCTCAATTCCTTCATCCAACTGCTAAGTTCTCCTGAAGTCTTCCTCAAATTTGATAATACAAATAGAGGTACTGTAGAAGCAGGGGGGGGGGGAGAGGAGAGGCCATCACAAGAAAGAGAGAGGGGGGGAAGGAGGGAGGGAGGGAGAGTTGGAAAAGAGAAAATAGGTGACCCTATAAACTCGGAAAATCCACTGTTTAGTCTTTGGCACATGCCTGAAATCTCTTGAGAGCAGCTTCCAGTCTGCACAGATAATGCTGATCTCGCTGGGTGAAGATTCCTGTGTTGTATTGTTTAGGCTGTGACAGATATTGATGCATGTCTCCTGCAAATAAAAAAATAGGAAAAACTCCCACCTTCAGTGGGAACCCATGACTGTATGTAATTTATCTTGAAAGTGATGCTGTTGTCATCACTTTGATGTGTATTTAAGACTGATGGCATAAACCTGATCTTAGTTTACACTTCCTGTGTTACTAAAGATCAAAGGCTGGAGAGATCCAAGTGGCAGCTCTTCAATTTTGCATGTGTAATGCAATTCCTATTCACAGCTTGATATAAAAACGTGGTGCTCCCCCCCCGCACCTCCCCACAAAGTCTTTTCCTTTAGGCAATGCACATTCGGAGCAGTCAGCCAACATTCGGGCCTGCATTGTAACTGATCAGTTCTACTATTCCAGTAGTGACTTTGACAATAAAACCATCTATTCATGGTCCACATCTGCTTATACCATGATCAAGTTGTGCATTACTAATCCTCTATAGGAATCTTTCCCAGTGCAATGATACAGAAAGCTATCATCAGTGGATTTTTATGTTATTTTATGCTTATTGCATTTATATTCTGCATTACCGCCAAGCTTAAAGGCATCACAAGTGCTTCCTCTGCACCCCATTTTAAGGACATAAGAAGAGCCTGCTGGATCAGGCCAATGGCCCATCTTAGTCTAGCATCCTGTTCTCACAGTGGCCAACCAGATGCCTGGGGGGAACCAACACGCAGGAACTGAGCCCTCTCCCCTCCTGTGGTTTCCAGCAACTGGTATTCAGAAGCTTTGCTACCTTCAGGGCATAGCTATCATGGATAGAAGCCATTGCTAGCCATATCCTCCATAAATGTATCTAATCCTCTTTTAAAACTATTTAACTTAATGGCCTTCACTTCATGGTTATAGCTTAACTATGTGCCGTGTAAAGAAGTACTTAATTCTATCTGTCCTGAATTTTCCAACATTCAGCTTTTTTCAGTGTCTACAAGCTCCAGTGTTTTGAGAGTGTCTTTTCCCTATCCATTTTCCCCATGCATAATTTTTGTAAAGGTCTATCATGTCACTTCTTGTCTTTTCTATAAACTAAAACGTCCCCAAAAATGCCACCTGTCTTCACAGAGGAGTTGGTCTGTCCCCTTGATCATTCTGGCAGCCCTCTTCTGAAGTTTTTCCGACCCTACAATATCCTTTCTGAGGGGAGGTGGCCAGAACTGTACATCGCTCCAAACGTTGGGTCACAAAAACATCTGTATAATACTTGCAGTTTTGTTTTCAATTCGTTCCCTAATGAACCCTGGTATGGAATTTGCCATTTCCAAGGCTCCTGCACTGAGTTGACATCTTCATTGAGCTCTGTTCTATAGCCCCAAGGTCTTAATCTTGGTCCTTTCACACGATGATATGTGAAAGATATTTTTGCCCTAACATGCATCACTTTACACTTGTTTACATTGAATTGTATTTGTCATTTTGCCACCCATTCACTCAGTTTGGAGAGGTCCTTTTGGAGCTCTTCACAATCTCTTTTTGTTTTAATGACCCCGAACAATTTAGTATCATCAGCAAACCAAGTGCTTCACTGCTCACTCTTATGATCCTTGGGGGACTCCAAATTCTACTACTCTCCATTCAGAGAGCTGTCCATTTATTCCTACTCTTTGCTTCTTGCTACTTAACCAATTACTGATCCACCAGAGGACCTCTCTTCTTATCTCTTGACCAGTAAGCTTACTCTGGAGTCTTTGGTGAGGCACTTTGACAAAAACTTTGTGAAAGTTCAACCACATCACCTGTGTCAACCACATCACCTCTATATGCTTGTTGGCACTCTCAAAGAATACTACTGTAATCGATTTGTGAAACAGGTATCTTCCTTGTGGAAGCCATGATGACTTTGATGCAGTACTGCTTGCTCATTTAGATGCTTGGTTATTTTATCTTTAACATTACTTTCCACCATTTCATTTTGTTTCATTTTTATTTATCATAGTTATCCAACTTTCCAAAAATTTAACACTTCGCAATATGGTAACCCTTTCTGTTTTCACAATACAAATTCCACAAGTATCTTCCATATTTCCTCAAAGTCATTTCCCCCTTCTTACTTTGATAGCACACATTAATTTATCATATACCCCACACTTCTTTATGCCATTCTTCTATTTGATTCCCACCTTGCCTTTTCCATTTCCTAGCTATGATAACTGAAGTTTGTGAGTAAGTCCTATATAGCCTCCACCAATTTTCCAGGGACATATGTTAGATTAACCAGCCTCTAATTTCCAGGATCCCCCTGGATCCCTTTTCTAAATTTGGCATTACATTGGCTACTATCCAGTCCTCGGGTATAAGAGGTTGACCCAAGGGGCAAGTTACTTATTTTTGTTAGAAGATTAGCATTTTCACATTTGAGTTTTTTAAGACTCTCAGGAGGATGCCAACTGGACCCGGAGTTTTGGCAGTTTTAATTTTGTCTGTTAGGCCTCGAACTTCATATCTTGTCTCCGTTATCCATCTTAGCTCCTCAGACTCATCTCCTGGAAAGGTACTGGGATCTGCTCTTTATCTCCATTGTGAAGACAGATGCAAACAAATCATTCCGCCTCTCTGCAATCTCTTTGTCCTCCTTTATAACTCCTTTGTCTCCCTTGTTGTCCAAGGGTCTTCCTAGATGGATTCCTGCTACTAATATATTTGAAGAACTTCTTCTTGTTGGTCTTTATTTTTATAGTAATGTGTTCCTCAAAGTCTTTTCTTTTTTTTAAGCACCCCTTACTGTCTGCACTTTTTGGGCCACAGTTTGCGTTCCTTTTTGTTCTCTTCATCTGGACAAGACTTCAGTTATTTGAAGGAAACCTTCTTGCCTCTAATAGCCTCTCTCACTCTACTTATTAATCATGCCAGTGTCCTCTTGTCTCTTACGGTACTTTTCCTGACCTGTGGTATACACTCCAGCTGAGTATCTAATAGCGTGTTCTTGAGCAACTCCAAAGCATTTTGGAGTGATTTGACCCTCTTGACTTTCCGTTTCAACATTTCTTTCATTTCAGCCAGTCTCCTCATTTGTTGGGGATAGTTCAGTCAGTAGAGCGTGAGACTCTTAAATCTATGATTTTCCTCTCTTGAAATCAGATGTGACCGTGTTGGATTTTCTAGGCAATTGGCTTTTTACATGCTTATTTCATATAACAGGACTATGGTGTCCACTCCCAATTGACTCAACAATGCTCCATCTTGCACCAGGCCACTCCAAGATGGCTTTCTCTGAAATGCTGCCAGTTCCATGTGCAGGGCCAGACAGACCGGCTCAGCTTTGTGGTCTCAATACAGAAATGAGACGATGGTGTCAGGAGGAGGGGTTTGGATTCATAGCACTGGGGAACATTATGGGGCAAGCTAGGCCTGTAGTTGAATGTCCATGAAGAAATTTATTTATTTAACAAACTGATATGGAAATGTGGAAAATTGAGCCAAAGATTGGAAAAAATGAGGGGGGGGGACCCTGAAATTGAATGATTCACACAGATTCACGCTAGGTGCACATTTGCAATGGGTGGAGTAGCCAGACTATAGGTTGAATGATTGGTTAATGGCACTCAGTTACAACAGAACGGAAATAGGCCCGAAAGCTTATTATGTCTGCCAGCAGTTGATTTAATTAAAACAGCATCTTTCTCCACAGAGATTCTTACACCCACAAGCACTTGCCACTCTTTCTTGCAATAGATAAATAATTAGTTCGCTGTACCGAAAACCTCACAACTTAGACATTGCCAACTCAGTGGTTACATCAGTTAATTAATGTCTATTGATAGACATTACCTCATGGTAAGGAACACATGATGTCTTCTGCTGCTAAATAAGTCATAGGTTTACCTTTCAAGACAGAATTAACTCCCCTGGCTTACCATCCATTGTTCCATCATGCAGCACAAAACCTCCAGATGAAGACCTGGCAAACCAAAGGTTTACATTGCTTAATAGACTTCTATAAAGACAACAAACCTTTGTCACCACAAGAAATACAGGACAAACTAGAAGACATCCCAATGCCCTGGTTAGTACAACATCAACTACATGCCTTTCTGAACAACCCAACTGTAAAACCAGCAGCAACTAGACCCCTGACAGCTTTCGAAAGCCTCCTCCAATTGCCAAAAGGACACGGAAAAGGGATGGTATCTGCAATTTACAAGATACTAATTCAGAATCCCATAGATCCCCTGGACAAGATAAAACGACAATGGGAGGATGACATAGGATATGAAATCAACCCTACCCAATGGACTAAAATGTGGTCGAAACCCCCTTTCAAATCTATATCAATGAAAAGAAAAGAACTCTCGTTGAAACTAACTCACAGATGGTACCTGACTCCACGAAAATTATCACTAATACGATCAGGAATCTCATCAAAATGTTGGAGAGGATGCACTTCCACAGGCACATACCTCCACATGTGGTGGGAGTGCCCTAAAATTCAATCATTCTGGAAGACATCCATGCAAGAAATTTGTAACATAACTAAGCAAGTGCTAGAAATTACCCCAGAATTGGTTTTACTAAATATATTTCAAGATAACAACGCTCACGCAACTCATAAAGAACTTATAATCCATCTGTTGTCAGCAACCAGAAACATCATAGCCAGGCACTGGAGGGACCTATCGGGAGTGGGCTTGGACCAATGGTACCAAGTTGTATGGGAAACAGCCCTACTGGAAAAACTAACCAGTAAGCTGAAACTGACACGGGGACAAACAGAAGAAGACACCTTCACCCCAGTATGGTTCCCCTTCATCACTTATACAACCCAACAGGACAATGACAAAAACTTACTGTCAACATACAAATCAATATGGCTATCCTGATCAAAACACCCTCCCTCCCCACTCACGCAAGAAACTAAAGATCATCGCAGCCAACCACAAATGAGCAATCACATCCTAAGACGAATCCTGACCTCTCTCACCAACAGAGAAGCACGAACAAACAACAGAGAACCTGCACAAACGACGCTGACGTTGAACCCCTACACATATCAAGAAAAACAGAAACATCGGCAATCCACCACACCCAACTCCCCATCCCACTCACCTCTTTCCCCCCTCCCTCATAATGTCTCAACAAGTAAAATTGATGTGTAAAAATAATGCATGAAAAAAAATATGAGACATTGCACTACCTTTGTAACCCAAGAAAATCTTTAATAAAAATAATTATAAAAAAAAGAATAGACCAAATGCAACCACATAGGCGTTGTTGTTGTTGTTGTTGTTGGCATTTGTCTGCCTCAAGAGACAATGGAATGCACCCCCAGGGGTGTAGTCAAACCGCAGGAGAATAACTGCACCTGAGACTAGCTGAAGAGACTAATAATTCAACTTGTTATTTGACTCCCGCAAAGAGCTGGTTCACACCCCTAGCAGATAGCATTGAGCTGATGGACCAGTGGTCAGTAGTCTGACTTGGTTCAAGGCAGCTTCCTACTACATTCCTGAAAAAAGTGTGTTCCGCCTGTTAAAATGGCTGGTTCCCACTCATCCAGACAAGCTTGGCCCCCATTCCACCTCACAAAGCAGTCTCTTTTGTCAGCTCTGAAGTGGCTGCTTGCTTCTGCTCATCAATCTAAAGCTGAAGGAAGCCTTGGCTGGTGTTGCAGTTGGCACAGATTCTTCTAGGTGATTCATGAGGACCGAAGTGCCTCGGCACACAAGCCACAAATTGAATTTCACCAGCTCTTCCTCTGCTGCCAGTTAGGAGACAAAACAAATAGTTGCTATTTCCATCCCTGCCTTCCTCATGATCCCTTTGTTCTTCCTGGGGGGGGGGCGGGTCTATCTGAAAGCTCAAGATGGTGCAGATGCGTGCTGGAAATGTTTACTGTTGCTCTTCAAGCAACTTGGGAAAAGTTCTTTGTGTTGGATAATTTCCAGGTATTTGCGAAACCACGTGGAGCTGGACTCGGGAAGAGCGCACTGCTGTCCACATTACAGATATTCCCACCAAGATGGCGCAAGAGAGAAGTGTGTCCTGGGGAAAAAGGAGAAGAAGTCACTAAGGCACTTGTGGCCTGTGGATAATCAGGTAGAGTAAGGCCTCCTCACCCTCTGGAGAAGCAGGCTGCCACTCTGCCAGGGAGCTGACAAGGAGAGCAGGTCATTCGCAGGTCAGAGAAAGGCAGTGAAACACTGGCTAACTTACAGTTACAGTGGTACCTCGGTTTAAGTACACAATTGGTTCCGGAAGTCTGTACTTAACCTGAAGCGTACTTAACCTGAAGCGAACTTTCCAACTGAAAGTAATGGAAGGTGGATTAATCCGTTCCAGACGGTCCGTGGAGTACTTAAACTGAAGCGTGCTTAAGCTGAAGCAAACTTTCCTATTGAAAGTAATGGAAAGTGGATTAATCTGTTCCAGACGGGTCCGCGGAGTACTCAACCTGAAGCGTACTTAACCCGAAGTATGAGTGTAATTGGTTCTGGAAGTCCGTACTTAACCTGAAGCGTATTTAACCTGAAGCGGACTTTCCCATTGAAAGTAATGGAAATTGGATTAATCCGTTCCAGACGGGTCCGCGGAGTACTTTAAACTGAAAGTACTCAAACCGAAGTGTACTTAAACAGAGGTATGGCTGTAGTTTCTTTATTAAGGAATCAGAACAGAGAACACACAGAGACTTCTAAGGTTTGCTCCTGTCTAGATGAAGCATTTGCCTGCCTTGGCTTGTAACTCCCTATCCCTCTATGTCAGGCCCCTTCCTCTGTCTACAGCAGAGACTGTTTCTGCCTGGCTCTTTGTTTGGTAACATGCCATAGATGGCTTGTTCTGGGAGTGGGGAGGGGGCTTGCAGGATGTCAGCAGAGAAGCTGTCAGAGTGGCGCTGTGGTGGAACGGCCAAGTCTGATTCCTGTCTCTGCCCTGTGCTGGGGCACCTGCCTGTCTCCTCCTCTTCACCGTCTTTCAAGGTCCCAGTCTCCAGTGCTTCCCAGCTCTTCCCCTCTTCTGGGGTGTGGCTGGTTTCTCACCACCAGGATCCAGGATCCAAATCCTCTCCCTCTGTACTTTCCCTGGGGGGCTCTTGGTCAGGCAGTTGCCACCATTCTCCCTCATCCAGCCAGTCCCTGATACACCCATTGGTAGTCACTTCTTGTTGTGTAAGAGCTGCCCTATACTGTGTCAAATAAATTGGTCCACTTACCTTGGTTTCATCTTCCCTGACTGGTAGCAGTTCTCTGGGACAGGTGTGTCTCCTAGCACTACCTAGCAATGCTGGGGATTATACCTGGGAGCTTTTTAAATGCAAAACAGATGCTCTACCACAGGCATCCCCAAACTGCGGCCCTCAAGATGTTTTGGCCTACAACTCCCATGATCCCTAGCTAACAAGACCAGTGGTCGGGGAAGGTGGGAATTGTAGTCCAAAACATCTGGAGGGCAGAAGTTTGGGGATGCCTGCTCTACCACAACTGAGCCTTTTTGCTCAATTCGAATAGCATGAGCTCAGCATCTCGCACACTGGACGTTCCCCTGTAAACATAACCACAATTTATCGGTTGCCAAGAGTGGGCAGCCACCCTCTTATCAGTTCTGAGTGGATGAGAGGTACACAGAGGTGCTAAGACAGGGTTGCTATATTTCAAAAAGTGAAAATCCGGATGGACACACACACACACACACACACACAAGGTTTGTGAGCTCTTTTTAATGAAATTCACCAAAATCTACACTTCTGCCATACACCCGGACATTTCAGCAATTTCTGCTAGGCCGTTCTTTACAAGGGCTGAATACTGGCTATGTCCAAGAAATTCCATATGGCAACCCTAGCTAAGACCTTCTCTCTATGAGCAAGCATGGAGGTGGCTAATGAAGGTGTCTTTTTCTATTTTGAGGGGGCAGCTGAATGGGGTGGGGGCACACCCATGCCCTTTTGTGGTTCAGTCACCTTTTCTGCTCTTTTAGATGTGGCAGCCATTTTGTGTTATGCCATGTCCCCACAGCAGCCATTTTTTTTGACCCGCATCTGCAGCACTTTGTCCAAACTTTGAATGTGCCCATGTGCCCAAATAACTTGGCAGTCCTTCTCCTCGAGGGCCACAGGTCCCCCATCCCTGGTGATAAGATGAATGATAAAAATATGTATGTAAGGAAATAAATACAATCACCCACATACACACTCAAACCCCTTTACTTGTATTTCCAAATAGTTGTTTGCTTTTGCAGGAATCTAGAGGAGGCTCACACCTTAAAATCAATTGTCTTCTTTTGGATGTAGAACCCCTCCTCATTGTGTTGGGTGAGATGGACATCAGGGTGTATCGATGCTTTAAAAAAAATCCCTCTAACTGTGTTGCTTTGGGCTTGAAATTGCATTGTGTGACATCATCGTCAGCTGATATTCTCTACAAAGCTATATACCTATATATTTATGCCGATTTGGACAGATGAACTACATATCTTAATATTGTTGTTGTTTAATTGTTTAGTTGTGTCTGACTCTTCGTGACCCCATGGACCAGTTTACAACAGCCCAGTTTGGATGATTGTACCACAGTTTATTAATCTGAAATAATGTATGGATGAAACCTTTGCTCATGCACAGAATCCATTGGTCAGACTCATGTTCGTAGCTTTGAGAACACTGTCCAACCATCTCGTCCTCTGTCATCCCCTTCTCCTTTTGCCCTCCATCTTTCCCAACATCAGGGTCTTTTCTAGGGAGTCTTCTCTTCTCATGAGGTGGCCAAAGTATTGGAGCCTCAGCTTCAGGATCTGTCCTTCCAGTGAGCACTCAGGGCTGATTTCCTTCAGAATGGATAGGTTTGATCTTCTTGCAGTCCATGGGACTCTCAAGAGTCTCCTCCAGCACCATAATTCAAAAGCATCAATTCTTCGGCGATCAGCCTTCTTTATGGTCCAGCTCTCACTTCCATACATCACTACTGGGAAAACCATAGCTTTAACTATACAGACCTTTGTCAGCAAGGTGATGTCTCTGCTTTTAAAGATGCTGTCTAAGTTTGTCATTGCTTTTCTCCCAAGAAGCAGGTGTCTTTTAATATCTTAATATACATGTTGCAATTAGGATGGATGGATAATTCTTATTGTTACAGTGAACCGACACCCCCCCCTTCTGTTATATTTGCAATAAAAATATGCCTGCCTGCCTAAATGTACTGACCTAGATCCCAGCTTCAATTTCTGCACCCTTAGCCTGAAGGGCACAGTTAGAGGAGATTAGGCATGTGCCAATATGGTGTCTGCAAATTGGCTCCCACATGAAACTGAGATGCTCATTGTTCCCAGCCAACGGCGTCTAATAATAATCCATTTTCTCCCCATTTCGGAATAGCGAGCTGCATTTGCATTCAAAATGATTTTAACAAATACAGCACAAGGAGGCAGAGCCTGGTGCAAAATGAGCTGGGAATCATTTCACGCATTTGTGGTTGTTAACAAAGTGAGTCTGCCTGCCTGCCTATTGGATGCCATCTGTCCGGTTATTGACAGCCCTGTCAAGGAAGGGGAGGGAGAAGATCTTGAGAGAGTTGGCAGCTGCCCAGCTTGCCTCCGTTGTGCTTTCTAGTGTTTCCATAACAGATGTTCTGCCACATGCCCGGGGTTGCTGCAGAAGAGTTGATGTGTGCGCTCAAAAACAGGTGATTTTCTTTTAAGGCACAAGAGATGGTCTCTTGTCTTCTGCAAGGCAGGTTTCGAAGATGGGAATGCGTCTGTGGGAGAGAATCCTGCCTTCACTTTTATTTTTATTTTCCTCGGAGATGGGGGGAGATTTGGAAGCGAGGCATGGTTGCCCACCTGGCTGAATTCTTGCAAGCAGGCAGCACTGTTTGTTGCGAGAAAGACCTTGTTGTTTGCTTCTAGGAGAGGCTGGCCCAAGAAGGGCACTGCCCTTCCCCCGACCTCACTCTGCCCCCAACTACCTGCGTTCTTACCTGCAACCCAGAGGGTGGCACTGGTTGCCAGCTTCCTCCTCCTAAGTCTCAGTCTCACCTCTGTATAACTCAGCAGTACAGAGGATGAGGACAAAACTAGAATTAGCTGGGTCTCCCTGCCTTCCATCCTGCTCGCCCTCAAAATGCCCTCTTGCCAATGTCTGTTGGTTGATTGTAGAAGGAAGCTCCCTCCAGGGCCTGTTTGAGACATTTACTTCCTGAGGCAAAGGATAAGAATGCACCTTCCTCTTTTAGAGGTGATATCTGGTGCCCACGATTAGGGGGCCTGGCGTATGTGTGTGACATCATGCACATTATGCACGGCGCACACACAGTATCGCATTGATGGGAAGAGGCTGAGTGGGGAGCCTGGTGCGGCTTCCTCTCTTGCGCTCAAGAGGAGCCAACCACTCACTGAACCATTCCATGCTCAGCTTCCTTTGTCCCCTCAACTTGACAGGGCCTGGCCCCTGCCAGATTTTGAGGGGGCCCAACACACCTCTGCCCCTAGGAGCATAGCTGCCAACTCTCCCGTTTTCCCCGGGAAATCCCCGTTTTTCCAGCTGTTCCTAGCTGAAAAAACAGATTTTTTTTGTTTCCCCCCGGTTTATTCTGGCGTGGCGGCCATTTTGGAACTGGGCGGAGCATACTCAGAAGCGACTTTTGATGCTGCTCTGCCCAGTTCCAAAATGGCTGCAGTGTGACTTCTGGCATGGCAGCCATTTTGGAACTGGGCAAAGCAGCATCAAAAGTCACTTCTGAGCATGCTCCGTGCAAAATGGTGGCAGCGCTACTTCCGGTCTGCTATTTCCGGCCCGGTCCCTTATTTCTCTGACAGCAACTTGGCAGGTATGCCCAGGAGTTGGCGCGCCTGCCCTCTTTCCACATACAGAAGTGAACTGGTTGAGTAGTTGAATCTTCCTGCAACACTGATGACAGGGCAACATCCTCAGGGCAACCAGGCCAACTTCTGGGTGGCAGACCAAGCTTCATGACACCCAGAACAACTTGGTCCTCCTCTGACAGAGGCGAGGAGCTGCTGAGGGGGTTGGCACTGCTGCCCTCCACCCACAAAAAACCCCCACACCCACTCCAACATCTATCATCTCAGGCAGTCACCTCACTCAGTCTAATGGTAGAGCTGGTCTTGGCTTCTTCACAGATGGAAGAGGCTTCTTTGACCGAAATAAGATGAGCACTGCCTATTTTGCAACACTGGGAGTGTCTTTTGCTGCCAGGGCATCTCCCACGATTCCCTGGAGGCAACAGACATTGCCAGCATCTCTGTGCTGCCAACACTTTACTTCAGGGATGGGGAACCTCAGGCCTTTGTGGGGGCCGAATGCAACCTTTCACCAGTCAGTCCTCCCTCACCACCCCTGATTTGTACCCTCCCTGAGTGTTTTTGCCTGGATGGAATGTGCCCTTGAACTAAGGATAATGTTTCTTGCTTCCCTGGCTGGAGGACAAAGAGGGGCCCATGAGTGTAGAAGCTAGCCCACTGTACAACTAAGGTAAATATTGCATCTCAACAGGGAATGCTGCCCTTGAGCTGAAAAGGGTCCTCCATTCATTTGACTAAATTTTGTCTAGGAAGGAGGAGAAACCCAGCAGGCCTCACCTATTTCAAGAGAGCCCTCCTCACCCGCCTGCTACATAGACTCCTTTGCACCAAGGTGAGGTTTTCATTTAGTGGAAGGGGTAATGGACAGTATAGGTGATTGGGCTCCTCCTGCAAAATAAAAATAAAAATTGGGGGTGGTGGAGAAGGCATCAGGGAGAGAGGAATGAAGAACCCCCTCATGTTCTGATTGCAACTGAAAATGGGGAGAAGTGAATTAGGGAAGGTTTGATGAATCATGGAAGGATATTGGACCCTCATCCAGCCCTCTGGAACCAGTTACCAGCTAAAATTAGACAATCGCCCAGCATCATGATGCTTAGATGCCTACTGAAGATGTTAAAGAAGTTTCTCCCTGAGGTGTGACCCTATCATTTATGAAAGGCTAATTGTACATCTGAAGGAATGGGATTATTATTTTTACAATTTGTATGAAATTTTGGCTGATCGTTACCCTGTTGTACACAGGCTATGAAATGGTTTATCAATTTGTAATAATAATAATAATAATAATAATAATAATAATAATAATAATAATAATGCCCTGATTTGGGAGTCGGATGGGGTCTGGTTCACTTCGGAACGCCTCCAAATAATCCTTACTTATTAATTTCCCCATTTCATTTTGGAGGAGGAAACAGCATGTCTTCATCTGAGGCAAAACAACGAGAGCTTGAGAAAGTTTGTCCCCTGCTAATTCTGTATTCTGCACTTCCCCCTTCCCCAGCCTGACCAAAATCCTCATGCCTCTCCCCCCTCCAAATCTCCATGCACGTTCTACCTTAGGAGAGCCAGGGATCCATTTTGACACCCCTTCTGCATCCACCACTCACCCTGGTCTTTCTGAATCTGACCTTATCCACCCAGATGCTTGCAACAACAGCAAGATACCGCAAAAACCTGTGTGGTGTGTGACTGTTTGTTTGTTGCATTTTGTATTATTACCTCCTGCTTCGCATAATCCCAAGAAGTGATGTTGTTCATTCTGCTTCTGTGTAATTCAAGCAAGGTGTGAAGACATTTCAGCAAGCACAGACAGTGCTTTTTAGTTCCTTAAAAAAAAAAAGTGATTGCTTCCCTTTGGTCCTTCTGTCTGTCAAGCTTCGTTGGCTGTCAATGAGGTGGCAGAACAGAGTTATCATCTGCCTGCAGCAAGACCTGTTACTGCTGATAGACGAAGGGATTTCTTTCCCCCCTGTAGCAATAAAATGGAGACAGAGAGAGAGGCAAATTCAAGCATGCAACATACAACAGCCTATATATCTTCTTAGCACAAGCAGTCTCTGTGCACTTTCTGTTTCAGGATCTTAGACGTTCAAAATGCTTAACAGGATTATCTTGTAGAGGCTGTGTGGGTGTGTGAACAGGATGACAACGGGGCATCGTTTAGATAAATCCTCCACTTCCCAAGGATGATTTTGGTGAGGCAAATTCTGTGCTGTGGAAAGATGCTCCCCCCCCCCACAAAAATAACAAAAATGATGCTGGAATGTAATTAGTTAGCACTAGCTCAGTGCTAGAGCAAGTTTTTAGCATGAAGAAGATCCTGGATTCAATCTCCACCATCTCCAGATAGGGCCGGGAAAGACTAATAATAATAATAATAATAATAATAATAATAATAATAATAATATATTACTTATACCCCACCCATCTGGCTGGGTTTCCCCAGCCACTCTGGGTGGCTTCCAATAGCATATATAAAAAAGCAACAAAACATCAAACATTAAAAACTTCCCTAAACAGGGCTGCCTTCAGATTTCTTCTAAAAGTCAGATAGTTGTTTATTATTATTTTTACATCTGATGGGAGGGTATTCCACAGGGTGGGAGCCACTACCAAGAAGGCCCTCTACCTGGTTCCCTGTAACTTCACTTCTTGCAATGAGGGAACCGCCAGAAGGCCCTCGGAGCTGGACCTCAGTGTCCAGGCAGAACGATGGGGGTGGAGATGCTCCTTCAGGTATACTGGGCCGAAGTTGTTTAGGGCTTTAAAGGTCAGCACCAACATTTTGAATTGTGCTCAGAAATGTACTGGGAGCCAATGTAGGTCTTTCGGGAGCGGTGTTATGTGGTCTCGGCAGCCACTCCCAGTCACCAGTCTAGCTTCCGCATCCCGGATTAGTTGTAGTTTCTGGGTCACCTTCAAAGGTAGTCCCACTCAGCTAGGGCCAGGCATGCTGAGTTGGGCCCATTGTGTGTGTGGGGGGGGGGCGCCGTGCGTGCATGAAGTCACATGCACAACACCACGCCCCCCCCCATTCCGGCCAGGCCTGCTGCGATGCACTACAGTGTGGTGTAGTGGTTAAGAGCGGTAGACTCGTAATCTGGGAAGCCGGGTTCGTGTCTCCGCTCCTCCACATGCAGCTGCTGGGTGACCTTGGGCTAGTCACACTTCTTTGAAGTCTCTCAGCCCCCCTCACCTCACAGGGTGTCTGTTGTGGGGGAGGAAGGGAAAGGAGATTGTTAGCCGCTTTGAGACTCCTTCGGGTAGTGATAAAGCGGGATATCAAATCCAAACTCTTCTTCTTCTTCTGCTAGAGCATCCCTTTGAGGATCGCCAGAGCGCCTTTCTGGAAGTTGCTCTGGTGATTGTGGTGGGAGAGTGGAGGACGAAAATCACCCTCCGAACCTCCCATCTCCACCTGGCGGGCCAGGGCTCGCCCATGAACGCTGCCTTGGCAGCTTCTTCGCGTGGTGCTGCCCAGTTGAGAAGAGGAGAGCAGTGTTGTGGCTGGGTACGATTGCTCGTCCAGGGTCGGCGGGGGATGATGCCCCCCCCAATATTGGAGGGCTCAGCCCCTTGCTTAGAAAGGTTGAGAGGATGAAGCCCCTTCCACCCCCTATAGCTGGTGCCCCTGGATAAGGCCCCTCCAGACAAGGCATTTTTCTGCAGGTCTATTCAACGTAGTGGATTCATACTGGACCTTACACATATCATTCTGTGGTTTTACCTGTTCTGTGATGATTTCCCAATTTTAACTGCATTATTGCCCTCTTGAACTATAGCACAACAAACGTGGGTCCGCACCCTGTCCCTCGCTCTTGTTAAGTTTTTTGATGGTGTGAGAACAGTCTTTAATGTCCTGAGAACGTAGGGAGGAGGTGAAACCCCACACACAGCTGCCTTTATCAGTTGTGGAGGATAATGCTGGGTTCTTTCTTTGATGTTGGACATTGTTTTGAGAAAGGGAGGCATTGGGAGGGGGTGGCTATCTATAAAATCGGAGGTTTTGGGGAGAGCTTCTCTGAAGCACGTGCACGGACTGATCAACCGTGGGACCGTGCAAACTGAGGCTACTTGGGGAAGTCGCTTCGTCGCTTCTTGAGGGCTTCCAGTTGGCAGATTGAAGTGCTTGCTTGGTATGTATACACTGCTTGCTGTTTTAGAATAAAGTATTTAATCTTCTCACTCACTTGTGTATTTTGTGTTGCTTCTGAACCTCCTTTAAAAAAAACCACCTTGTCCTTGGCAAGACATAAATGTAACTCAATAGCAGACCATCTGCTTTGCATGCAGAAGGTCCCAGTTTCAATTCCTGGCATCTCCAGGCAGGGTTGGGGGGGGGGGGGGGAAGAATCCCAACTTGAAATCCTGGAGAGCTACTGCCAGTCAGAGCAGACCATAAAGAGCTAGATCAGGGGTAGGCAACCTAAGGCCCAGGGGCCAGATGCGGCCCAATCGCCTTCTCAATCTGGCCAGCGAACGACCTGGGAATCAGTGTGTTTTTGCATGAGTAGAATGTGTCCTTTTTATTTAAAATGAATCTCTAGGTTATTTGTGGGGCATAGGAATTTGTTCATATGTCCCCCCAAAAAATATAGGCCGGCCGACCACATGGTCTGAGGGACGGTGGACCGGCCCCCTGCTGGAAAAGGTTGCTGATCCCTGAGCTAGATGGATTAATGGTCTGATTCAGTATAGGGCAGCTTGTGATGGTCTATCATGAAGTTGCTGATCACGTCGCCTGAGATAAGTCTGCAGGCAGAAAGAACAAAGATCCTCAGCATCGTCTTCTAATAGATTTTGGCCACAGACAAATCATACACACCCTCCACATGCAAGTCACCCATGATAATACTGAATGTTTGAGTCCCCCCCCCCTAATCATATTTTTAATTCAGTTCATGTAATAAATCGATCCGTCAAATAATAAGGAAGTCAAGGAAAATAAAATAAATATTTGAGAAGAAGAGTTTGGATTTGATATCCTGCTTTATCACTACCCTAAAGGTAAAGGTAAAGGGACCCCTGACCATTAGGTCCAATCGTGACCGGCTCTGGGGTTGCGGCGCTCATCTCGTGTTATTGGCCGAGGAAGCAGGCGTACAGCTTCCAGGTCATGTGGCAAGCATGACTAAGCCGCTTCTGGCGAACCAGAGCAGCACACAGAAATGCCATTTACCTTCCCGCTGTAGCGGTACCTATTTATCTACTCGCACTTTTATGTGCTTTCTAACTGCTAGGTTGGCAGGAGCTGGGACCGACAACGGGAGCTCACTCGTCTCAATTTGGCTAACAATCTCCTTTCCCTTCCTCCCCCACAACAAACACTCTGTGGGGTGAGTGAGGCTGAGAGACTTCAGAGAAGTGTGACCAGCCCAAGGACACCCAGCAGCTGCATGTGGAGGAGTGAGGAAGCGAACCCGGTTCACCAGATTACGAGTCCACTGCTATTAACCACTACACCACACGGGCTCTTGATCTTAAGGAGCTTAAGATAGTGCACAACGTTCCTCTGCTCCGACATCACAACAACCCTGTGAGGTAGGTTACACTGTGGGTACTGACCGTCTCAGGTCATCCTGGGAGTTTCATCGCTAAACAGGGATTTGAATCCAGATCCCCAAAGCATGGGATCCCTGTGGCTTTTAACAATTATGTTCATGTCTTCTGAACCATAAGTCAGCCCTTTTGTAGAGAGGTGTTGGATGTTTTATATCTTTGTTGTAAGGAACAGCAACACACCAAGCTCATGCAGCAATGTGGGGTGATTGACCGGTGCTATGGTGCTAGACAAGGGAAGGTAAATGGTTCACTGCTATGGATGCAGACATCCTGCCACCCAGCAGCAAATGTCACTCTCTTTTTGCAGATGACCAAATGTTAAAAAATGCAGGTAAGGAATAAAAGTTTAATGCCTGTGAAATGATTGGGAACGCTGGGAAAGACGCAGCATATGGTATATATAATTCCGAGTGATAAAAAGATAAGCACCGCAAAGTATTTATGATTATGGAAGAGGGGGCTATACTCCTGAAATCTGTCATATATAAACTAAACCAGAAAATGAGCTTTGAATCTGATCACAGGCAACAAATCATACCAGGGATTGCACTGAACAAATGAGAACTACTGTTTATAACAGTTCAGGAAAATTTCGTGAAATTAAAGGGAATGCAATTGTGGTTTAACTGATCTGTGACAGAAAGCAAGAAAGGTGCACTCTTGTCTACTACGAGAATATCAGACAGTGAGACTTGTGAATGCCAAACAGAACACAGACACACAGACACACAAGTATTTGTGCATAGGTACGCACTTATGTGTGTAGGCATGCGAACACATTCGCACTCATACACAACCCTCGTTGTAGTTGAGGATACATTATTGCAAACATTCCACTTGCTTAGTCAATCTCAATATGCACACCGATTCCGATACTGTCTGAAGGCTGTCAATCACCTCCAAGTGACAATTCTGACCTAAAGAGCAAAATACAAAGGGTCTGCATCCTTGCATATGCCACATTTCACATGTGTGTGCAGCCTCAGTTATGTAGAGACATTAGCTGTTGCAAGAAGCCTCCTAGCTCTTAGCCACATCAGAACAAAGTGACAGGATTATTTATAAAGGGACAGTTCCCCGCACCCTCACAGCCATTCAGCAAATACATAGAACAATATATATATCTATATTTCTTACCTTTTGGATCAGAGTCAGATGCCAACGGTTCAGGCCCCTACATGTGGTTAACCAGCAGACTAGGACACAGACCATGTTCTCCGCCTGCAGGTGATGCTTGTGATGTAGATACTGGACCACTTTTTGACATCTGATAGTCTGGGAGAGAGGCTGGAGTTATTTAGCATCTTTGCATTCACGGCAAGTCAGACCGTGCAGCGGGAGCATCTATATTTAATTTGGCAGTCGCTCGGGATGACCTCAAAGGCTTTTTCATTTTTTCTCTCTCTCTCTCTCCCCCCTCGTCTTCATTGCTTAGCAACAATCAAGCGTGAACTTGCTCTTAAGCCAAGCACCACTACAGATATGGCTCCGATCTCTGCCGGCTGAGTGCATCCTAGTCAACCTTTCCTTTCCGCGTCTCCCACCGCTTGGCATTTCCCCCCACCCTTTCCTGTCTTGTTCTTCCACTCAGGCAGAAGTTTTCACTCTCCCCCCCTCCCAATTTCAAACACATTGCCGTAGATGGGGAGGCAGCTTCCAAAACGAATGGCGAGCCGGGGGTGGGGGTGGGAGAAGCAAGGAGTTTTATTGGATGCCAATAGCCCTGATGCGGCTAGGTAAATGCAAGGTTGGACTGCACATTTGAGTGACAGCCAGGAAAGGGGGGGCAGGAAGTGGTTACCCCTGCTTTTCCTTGAAATTAATTCCTGGACTTGAGCCCATATAATTAGGACTATCAGTGACAACAAGTCATTATGGCTATGCTCTGCCTCCACTGTGAGAGGCAGCAATGCTTCAAAATATCACTTGCTGGAAACCACAGGAGGGGAGAGTACTTCTAAGGTCAAATCCTGCTTGCGGGTTTCCCACAAGCATCTGGTTGGCCACTGCGAGAACAGAATGCTGACTACATGGACCTTTGGCCTGATCCAGCAGGCTCTTCGTATGCAGGGCCGTCTTACCCATAGGCACTAGGGGTGCGGGACACCCGGGCGCTGGGCTCTCAGGGGTGCCAGGCCGAGAGTCCGGGGCCTGAGAGTTGAGTCCAGAGAAGAGCCCACCCATCGGTTGGAGCACCTTGGCGGGCTCTTCTGCTGCAGGCAGCTCTGCACCATGAGTTCGGGGGCGAACGAGCCAGCGAGAAGCTGAGGCGGCCGATCAGCTCTGCCCTCCTGTGCACCTGGGACTGGGCAACCTGGGGGAGGGGTACTCTGGGCAGATCTTTGCACCCTGGTGCCACATATGCTTAAGACAGCCCTGTTTGTATGTTCCTATGTGCATTAAAAAATCTTGCTAATGCCTTGTAGGAGTGCTGGCTACTTGGACTTCTGTAAATACACCAATAATTGCAAAAGCCGTTATCACTTCCCAGTGATCTGTCTTCTATGAGAAATTGGAACACACAAGGATCTCTGGCGCCAGAACTTCTCAATGCTCGGAGAACATGCCCCGGCATTGGACTTCCTTTAACCTGCCATTTAACGTGGAAGACTTTGCGAGAACAATCTGATGGCCTCTCGACAGTGGTACTTAGAAGGATCACCTGTGCAAACCCACATTGTTTTGAAGCCCATTCAAAGTTGCCTAAAGGAGGCGCCTGTCAAGTTCATTCAGTCGCTAAGCTGGATTTCATTGAACAGCTAATTCTCTCCCACTCTCTTTTCTCCCGGCCACCTAATGGATCAAGCAAGTTCAAGTGGAGATAAATGGATACAAGAGGCTAGCAAATAACTAAGCATCACAGCATCCTCTGCTGATACGCTTAGCTGAGGTTTTAGCTCCTTAAACCTCGCAAAATCCAGCACCCTGCCGCCCCTCCTAAGGATTAAGAATAGGCTGTAAACTAGCTATACTCTTGATTCTCGAGAGAATCAAAATGATAAGAAATAGCAACGGGCAAGGAATGTGTTTTAAATGCATATATACATAAAATGTGGCCATTCCAACCTGAACAACCTTTGCTTGTATCCCACTGCCTCTTACATTGAGTATCCCCTTATGTCTAAGCCACTTGTACATTTTTAAAAAAGCTATTATGTGCAACATTTAATGCAAAAAGTATTATATTATAAGCCTCCTTTTGAGCATGATCTGCATGATCATCCCACCCACCTGTCCTCGATATTAGAGCCACAGGATCAAAAATTAATTCCCCCCTCCCAACCTCCCAGATTTCCCACAGGGGTGGGGTGGGGTGGGGGAAGGCTTACTTATGTATATGATTTCTACAATAATGTATTTAATAATATGTATAATCAACTATAATTTTGTTTTTAGCAGAAAATGCACTGGGGGTGGGGCTGCGATCTTGCCCGGTGCCCTAAAACATGCATTTTGGGGCACCATGTCTCCCAACCTGCTTTTTTTGGGGGGGGAGGGAGGGAGGGGGAAACTGTGGTGCAAAACCACGCAAGATCACAGCAACCAAAATGGCCACTGTGCTCTTGCGATAAAAAACAGGAAGGTGGCATTGGGGAAGATGGCATTCCAGAGAGAGAGAGAGAGAGAGTGTGTGTGTGTGGGGGGGTGATATGTATTTCACAGGTACGTGCAAGAATTTCACAAGGTGGAGTTTGGTGGCCATCTTTAGGCACTTTTAAGATGAAAGGTGAGACCCAAGACTTGTCTTCCAGGTTGTAGGGCCTGTTGGCTGGGTGAGAATCACCTTTGGGGCTAACCTGCGACACCCACTCGGAGTTGTGGGGCCCTGAGAGGGGATGGGGGAGGAAGACTTCCCTACCCACCCTGAGGTGTGTGTCTGACAGGAGGGGGTGAAGTTAAAGCCACCCACTTTTATCTGCTAAAGTTAACTAGGTTCCCGCACAGGCACCCAGCAAAGAAATTGCATGAAACTAAATATATGTGGCCCCATGTTTTACCCAAGCTCGCTCCGTGTTACACTTCTTTATTTCATGGCTACAGTCACAACTACAGCTGTCATTAGACCCAATTTGCATGCATGATTTGCTTCTCGAAGCATCAACGGCTGAATTTATCTGGAGACAGGAAGGTCAGAAAAGTTTAATTGATTGTATAATGCAATTTAAAAAGACTGGCAGGGAATCTCGGGCAATTTTGGGACAGCTGCCTGCCAAACCTAAAACGCACAGCAGCTGCGACAGCAGTGGGATTATGATGAGCTACACACACACACATTTGCAATATCCTGCAAAACGGGATTGGGCAGACACATGAAAATGGGCAGCAAAAAGTATGCAGGGGTTCCGAACACATGGAGTTGGACTTAATGCAAGTCCTAGTCAGAGCAAACCATTGAAGCTATCTTAGGTTCATTAATTTCAGTGGGTCTACTCTGAGTCGGATTACCATTGGGTACTACTCCATGTAACTGTGGCAAAATACTTGACCATTTTCAACCTGGATCCTGGCCTGGTTATGGGGCTTGGACTTTAGTAGCTTTGGAGGACAGTACTTCTAGGGCAGGAATGGGGGACCTCAGCCTTGGGGGCTAAACTTCAAGGTCTCTCTGCCTGGCCCTCAAGACTCTCTCCAGTAGCCATCTCCTATCCCGTTTGGGAATGGGATAGCTTTCTCCCATACTTGTGCTTGGCCAACCCAAAATGGTGGTTGCGTTGCTGTTGGTGCCATAGCTGCCAAGTTATCCCTTTTTTAAAGGGATTTTCCCTTATGCTGAATAGGCTTCCTCGCGAGAAAAGGGAAAACTTGGCAGCTATGGTTGGTGCAGCAGATGAGGAGCGACGATAGAGATAAGGGGGAAGGAACAACCTCCTCTCCCTCTGTCAGGCTTCAGGGAATCGGCTTCCTCCCCCGTGGCAGTAAATAAGAAGAGATCAAATAAAAGGAACGTCTTACCAGTTAGGTTATTTAATAATCACAGTGAGAGAACAAATAACACGTCTACTAGAAATGGTGGTGGTCCCAATTAAGGTTCACTCTCCCACCCCATCTCTATTAATCTACATCACTCCTACACTTTGTAACCTGAGTTTGTACCTTCTGCGCTTTCTGTTCTAAGATTTTCTGAGCTCTCTGTGTCTTTGGAGATGGGGGGTGGGTGCTGTCCAGAGACTGTGAATCTGTTAACACTCTCTCTTCCAGTATCACTTCTCCTAGCTGTTCCTCATCCAGTATTTCCCAGCTTCTGCCTTCTGAACTATGCCTCTCTGCAAACCACTGTTCCAAATCTACACTGTCCTCCTGCTCCTCCTGGGAAGATTCAGGATCAAGAGGAGGGGGTGGCTCCCACCATTCTTCCTCAGTGCAGCCCTCCTCAGCACAGTCCCTGGCACCCTCCCTCACCCCTTCCTTTCTCCTTGCTGGTACTCCTCCTCAGCCACTGCCCACCAGTCTAGCATGGTGCATTGCCGCTTGGCCCCCTCCACCACCCCGACCTGACCTCTCCTCCCTCCTCCTCTTCCTCCTCTCCTCCTCCTCCTCTGTGCTCAAGTCTCTTCCGACGCAAACATGGCAAGAGGCTGGACCTATGGCTTAAGTTGCCTATGGGAGCCGACATCTACCCCTGTCCCCTGCCTGTCCCGTATTTTACCTGACCAAATGTGGCAACCTTAGATACAGAGCTGGCCTTACTTGTGCACAGCCCTCTCAATTCAGGCCCCTGGCTTGCACCCAAACCAGACTGGATCCAGCCTTGAATCCATTTAGGGGGTGGGACTAATGTTCCAGGGACGCGAGTGGCGCTGTGGTCTAAACCACTGAGCCTCTTGGGCTTGCCAATCGGAAGGTTGGCGGTTAGAATCCCTGCAACGGGGTGAGCTCCTGTTGCTCTGTCCCAGCACCTGCCAACCTAGCAGTTCGAAAGCACACCGGTGCAAGTAGATAAATAGGTACTGCTGCGGCGGGAAGGTAAACAGCGTTTCCGTGTGCTCTGGTTTCTGTCACGGTGTTCTGTTGCGCCAGAAGCGGTTTAGTCATGCTGGCCACATGACCCGGAAAACTGTCTGTGGACAAACACCGGCTCCCTTGGCCTGAAAGCAAGATGAGCACCACAACCCCATAGTTGCCTTTGACTGGACTTAACCCTCCAGCGGTCCTTTACCTGTACCTTACTAATGTTTCATTAGAATTTTAACCCCCAACTAAACATATGGTTGGGAGGGGGAAGAAGGAGGTGCTGCCCTGACCGAGGGAAGGAGTATTCAATCCTACTGAATGCTGCTTCCTTAGTGTGTTCCCGGGCATCGCCCAACTGCAGGCCTGGACTGGAAAATATTCTTAAATGCTGTCTATATTCTGACTGAGCCCTACACAGGAAGGCCTGACCACTGGCCCTGTAAAAATGCCTGCTTTCCATCCCCAACAAGGCTCCCTTTCACAAGCCACCTTACCCCCACATTCTTACGCAAATAGTTGTACATTTTAATAGCCAAAACCCATGTAGCCCCCCAAAATAAAACAGATCCACAATGTTTTAGGAAATGTAAAACTAATTGCTCTCCTTGTTCCTTATGAGGTTGCCAGGCCTTTCGTGTACTTAGAGCCCCGCTGGAATCAACCCACAGAAGAACACTCCTTTGTGGTATGTAAAATGAGGTGAAGGGAGATGGCTGCTGGGTTTATTATTATTAAAGCAGGGCCCTTGCCGCCACCACCTAGCTCCAACTCCTTAAACACTTAAGTAAATATATTAGTTTGGCTCACCTCTGGGGATTGGGTTGGACAAGAGAAGCATTCTCTGCTGGTTAGAGTCTGATAATCCCACTTATGCTGAGACGGCAAAGGTAATATTGATGGTGACTTCAGCGAGAATAGGGGTGTGTATGCACTACGATGTGCCTGGCGATTTCTCCAGTCCAGTGTATACTCTTTCACACTTAAGCACTTCTCCCAAATGGTCCTTGCTCACCTCGTCTTGTCCCCCCTACCATGAATGCAAGCACCACCTTTGTGTGTAGTGGACATTTCCTCTTCGGCTCCGGCTCTGAGACATGCAGACAGCTCTGGTCCTGCAGCTTGACTCTCTCTATGGCTTAAAATCAGGGTGGATAAAAATTGATGATTTTTTAAATTTAAATTGTTTTTTTTTAAAAAAAAATTAAATTGGATTTTTAAAATAAAATGCTTTTGGAGGAAACCACTGAGCCTAGGGCTTGCCGATCAGAAGGTCGGCGGTTCGAATCCCTGTGACGGGGTGAGCTCCCGTTGCTCAGTCCCATATCCACTCATATTTCTCCAATGAAAATAGCCATGTCCTAAGGGAAAGCGGGACATTCCAGAATCAAATCAGAAGCCGGGATGACTTCTGTAGATCCAGACCGTCCCTGGAAAATTGGGACACTTGGAGGATCTGCATACAATTGTCCTTGCAATCTTTTTCACATGTACCGGACTGGGATTCAACCCCACTAAACCCCCAAGGAGGCTTACAGCACAACTTTATCCCTGCTTCCTCAAAAGTTAAATTCATAGCATTCAAATAGCCTATCCCAAAGCATTCAACCCTCGTCTGTGCTTCTGCCTGGACCCACTTTGATTCCCCACTCCTTCTTTTTAAAACTGTAAACACTGATGTAAACATGACAAGAAAAGGCTTTCTGTCTTTCTTTTGCTGTTGCTTATCAGCTTTGGCAGATTCCACGGTACAAAAGACTGTGTGGTCCTTCTGTTATCCCGCCATGTAGAGACCACTCTCTCTTTTGTACTCAGGGCTTTTTATTATCATTACCCAGAGAGAGGCGCTTACTATAAATGTAAATGCCACATTTATGGGAAGGCTCAAGGCTAAGTTGAGTTTTATTAAAAAGAAGGCCGTTCTTTTGCCGGCTGCCGCGCACTCTGAAAACGCATAACCAATAGGGCAGACACCCTGTGCGAAAACAGAACTGGCTTCATTGCATACGTAATAAGGGCTCTCTTCTCAACTGGCTTAGCTTTCTCCAGAGAGGGAAGTGGTGGTGGTAAGCCACAAGTTCTGGCTTGCCACACACCTTGCTTCCAAGTGTGAATTTTCAACAGGGAAGTCGAAATATGGCAGCAGAATGCATAGGAGTAACCCAGCCCCATATTTATTTAAACATGCAAGCCAAATGCCTATAGCAGGGGTCCCCAAACTAAGGCCCGGGGGCTGGATGCGGCCCAATCGCCCTCTAAATCCGGCCTGCGGACGGTCTGGGAATCAGCATGTTTTTACATGAGTAGAACCAGTCCTTTTATTTAAAATGCATCTCTGGGTTATTTGTGTTTTCACATGAGTAGAATGTGTCCTTTTATTTAAAATGCATCTCTGGGTTATTTGTGGGGCATATTTCCCCCCCCAAAATATAGTCCGGTCCCCCACAAGGTCTGAGGGACAGTAGACAGGCCCCCTGCTGAAAAGGTTTGCTGACCCCTGGCCTATAGGGTCCCTCCAGATAGGGGCTTAATTTGCAAAGTGCTTTATTTAGTTACTTATAAGGGGGCTGTAGCCAGCTGAGATCTACTCCACGTAGACCCACTGAAATGAATGAACCTATGCCAGTTATGTCAATGGGTCTACCCTTTGTATGATGAGCATGGATACAACCCATTATTTCTTACCTGCCTGTCACCATAAGGGCCTCCACTAAGCTCCATAGGATTTCTTCTAGGTAAGTGTGTATAGGATCGCCTTGGAAAACTCAATGGAGGTTTTTATGCCGAGGTTGGATAGCCGTCTGCCATGGATGCTTTAGTTAAGTTCCCTGCATTGCAGGAGGTGGGACAAGATGGTCCTCAGGGTCCGTTCCAATTCTACAATTCTGTGATTCTGTTATTCTTCTGTATGGGTCACATAATTGCTATTGGCAGCATGTTTTTTAAAAAGGGGCCCCAATGCAAAATTCTTCTATAACAAAATAGTTACTAACATTATTTTTTAAAAGAACAACAACACTTCATTGATGCAAAATGCTTGCATTAGAAAATGGCCCACCATTCCACAAGGAGGATAAATTAGCATAGCTGTTCTTTTCTCTATTTTCATACCTTACCTGTAGTATTCCTGCACAGTTGAATACATTATTCCTGTCGCAGATTTGCCACTCGGTTGAAAGTTTTATGTTGAGTGTGTGTGTATGTTGGAGAGAGAAATTAAAGGATGCTTCTTAGCCTCTGATGCTGCCGAGTCTTATTCATTTAACAGATTTATATGGGTATTACAGCACACAAAACTTGTTCTCCTAAGCTTGTTTTTATTATCACTGTTTGTTTAGGAAGATTTATTTAGCTGTCAGTTTCTAATAAGTCCCTAAGCAATGAGTATATTTGCTTAGTAAGTTGATTATTTACATTGGCTGCAATCCAGCAGCTTGGGTGCGCATGGAAGGAGTCGCCTGTGCATGAGGGGGCTCTGTGTGCATAGGAAGTGCCCAGTCAGAGCTGGTGCCAAAAACCCTGGGGCTCGGAAAGCCATAACAATGATGCAGCTGGATGGTCCCATTTCTCATAAGAATGTGAGAACCCAGGAAGAGTCTGCTGGATCAGGCTGGTAGCCCATCTAGTCCAGCTTCCTGTTCTCACCGTGGCCTACCAGACAGGGACGTACCCAGGATCAAAACTAGAGGGGGGGGACAAGCCATGGTTGTTCAGGTTGTGATATTTCAGCATGGAAAAGGCGAATGAAACCAACATTTTGAGAAAATTATATATAATTATTGCAGTGCTTTATTACGGTAGTTATTACAATTATTTGCTTGAAACTTTTAAATTTTTTTATTCTAGTCACATGTCTTATGCTAATATCATTTTTCTTGGGTCAGAAGAAAAGTTGTTCAAAACTTTCGTTTCAATCCAGTCCTGATTTTCCTTGAAGAATTTCCAATGGACGCTCATCAAACACAACCCAGTCAGCCTGTCCTCTCCCATTGTACTTCTGAGCCAGGTCTTTACCCTTTAAAATTTAATATTCTACAGAAATTACTTAACTTACCTTTTTGGAACCAGTTTCTTATATCCATTTAGGCAGCCTCAATGTCTTCCAAATGTAAATAAGAAGGTAAACTAATAGTGGGCGGCTCAGTTTAGTGGCGGGCAGCTCAGTTTAGTGGCGCGGAACTCACTAGACCCCTCTAGAAGATTCCCTCTTCTCTGTGCTAGAGCCCGCTAGAGACCTCTCCCTCCCTTGAATCCCAATGGCTGACATAGATTCCTCTACCAGTCGCTAGGTGGCTCTAGATACTTCTCGGGTTTTACACCATTTCCATTGTGGTAAACAACTGATTATTCGCCATCGCCCTACCTAATTTTGTTTCCTTCCATCACTTTATAACCATTTAATTTTTTTTTGCTTCTGGGGGGGCAACTGCCCCCCACTGGGTATGCCCATGCTACCAGATACTTGTGGGAAGCCTGCAAGCAGCTGCAACTTGGTGCTAAGTGCTTGTGTAAATCTGAGGCAGCCATGGAGATTTAGTCAAGGGGCAGGTGAGCTAGCCAGAGACGGGAGGGCAAATGCATCCCTTCTTTGAATATGTATCACACCTTCTCTACAATACCTCTCCCCACTTGAACCAAACTGGCCACTTTATCACCTTTAAAGCCCTAAATGGCCTCGGTCCGGAATGTGGCAGCTAGACTGGTAACTGGGAGTGGCCACTGAGACCATATAACACTGGTCTTGAAAGACCTACATTGGCTCCTAGTACGTGTCAGGGCTCAAATCAAAGTTTTGGTCCTGACCTTTTAAGCCCTAAATGGCCTCGGCCCAGTATACCTGAAGGAGCGTCTCCATTCCCATTGTTCTGCACGGGTACTGAGGTCCAGAGGGCCTTCTGGCAGTTCCCTCACTGCGAGAAGTGAAGCCAAAGGGAACCAAGCAGAGGGCCTTCTTGGTAGTGGCACCCACCCTGTGGAACACCCTCCCATCAGATGTCAAGGAAATAAACAACTATGACTTTTAGAAGACACCTGAAGGCAGCCCTGTTTAGGAAGCTTTTGATATTTGATGAATTATTGTATTATCATATTTTGCTGGAAGCCGCCCAGGGTGGCTGGGGAAACCCAGCCAGATGGGCGGGGTATAAACAAACAAACAAACAAACAAACAATTATTATTATTATTATTAGGCATTTTCTGTGTGCCATCTCTGAGCAAGGTGTAAAGAACAGGCCTTTTTGGTGGTGGCTCCTCCTTTTGTGGAATGCTCTTCCAGGGTAGCATGCCTGGAAGCACATGCATCTTTGGTTTTTTTTTTAGGTGCCAGTCAAAAACATTATTCAGCCAGGTGTTTGGTCTTTAATTGGGAGGTTAGTTAGTTATGTCAGTGGCCTTCGCTATCCACATTCTTTAAGTAGGCTGGGGAGGATTTGTTTCCTCCCAGTGGGAGAAGGTGGCCAGTGTTTGAGCCTATGAGATGTATCTGAAGTGATTGTCATGGCTAAGAGTTCAGAAATATGATGTATACACTTCAACAGATGTAGGTTTATTATCTGTATTGCATTGTAACACCTCTTTATTATTTTTTTCAAGCTCTGACGGTTTTATTTTCTTTGCAGTATTTCTTCTGGTTTTCTTTTCTGTATCTCTGTCTAGTTGAAAACTCAATAAAAACATTTATTGGGGATGGAATATGACATGCGCACTGGGCTGCTGTACAGTTTTGCACCTCATACTTAGGTGGAATCAGAATCTGTCACATAAACCCAACCTCCTTTGAGAATTATATACAGAATTATATACAGTGGTACCTCGACTTCCGAATGCCTCAACTTCTGAAGGTTTCGACTTACGAAGTCGGCAAACCCGGAAGTCTTTTCACCGTGCGCATGTTCTGCACCTGCGCAGAAATGGCGTGTGCAGTCTGCGCATGCGCAAAGCGCAAAATCGCGCTTCGCGCATGCGCAAAATGGACGCTTTAACATCTGAAGGTTTCGACTTACAAAGAGCGTCGCAGAACGGATCACCTCCGTAAGTCGAGGTACCACTGTACAGGTGTCTGGTTCTCAAACGCCTTAGAACTCAAACACCTAAAACCTGAAAGTCAGTGTTCCAGTTTTCAAAAGTTTTTCGGAAGCCGAGCATCCGATGTGGCTGTCGGCTATTGTTTCCAGGGCGCCTGCACCAATGAGAAGCTGCGCCTTAGTTTTCGAACATTTCAGAAGTCAAACGGACCTCCAGAACGGATTAAGTTTGGCGCTTTTGTTTTTGCTATTTTTTTGCGTTTTTGAGGTTTTTACTGGTTAATTTGTTTTTGTGACTGTGTGGAACCCAGTTCAGCTACTGATTGATTGATTGTGTGACTGAGGAAATGATAAAGAAACAAAACAAAAAACAACCCAAACAATGACTCTCATCAGTGCAGGAAAGAAAAAATTTTTTAAATAGTTTTTATCACTGTACAGTGGTACCTCAGTTTAAGTACACATTTGGTTCCGGAAGTCTGTACTTAACCTGAAGCGTACTTAACATGGAGCCAACTTTCCCATTGAAAGTAATGAAAAGTGGATTAATCTGTTCTAGATGGGACCGCGGAGTACTCAACCTGAAGCGTACTTAACCCAAAGTATGAGTGTAATTGGTTCTGGAAGTCCGTACTTAACCTGAAGCGTACTTAACCTGAAGCGAACTTTCCCATTGAAAGTAATGGAAAGTGGATTAATCCGTTCCAGACGGGACCGCGGAGTACTTAAACTGAAAGTACTCAAACCGAGGCGTACTTAAACCGAGGTATGACTGTACTGTCTTATTTATTTTATAGTACAGTACATTGATTATTGCTTTCATTTTATGGGTCAATGGCCTCGTTAGATAGTAAAATTCATGTTGAATTGCTGCTTGAGGGGTTGTTTTTAAAAGTCTGGAATGGATTAATCCGTTTTGCATTACTTTCTACGGGAAAGCGCACCTTGGTTTTGGAACACTTTGGTTTTGGAACGGACTTCCGGAACGGATTTTAAGTTTGAGAACCAAGGTACCACAGTATTGCATTTTGGGGCAGGAGGTGGGATGGGGACTTAATTTACATGGTACACTGCTTTATGCTACACCTTTGAATAAAAAGGGGGGTGGCATCAGATTTTGCAAACTACCGTGTTTCTCATATTTTAAGACATGTCTTATATTAATTTTAACTCAAGAAAATAAGCCTATGGCTTATTTTCGGGGGTGTCTTATTTTTTGCCGAGCCCCGACTGAGCGGGAACCAGCAAAGGCAGCAGCCCGCCGCCGACTTGGAGCTCGAGCCGGCAAAGGCAGCAGCGCACGCTTTGCCGAGCTCCAACAGAGCGGGAGCCGGCAAAGGCAGCAGTGCGCGCTTTGCCGAGCTCCAAGCCGGCGGCGGGCTGCTGCCTTTGCTGGTTCCCGCTCCGTTGGAGCTCGGCAAAACTACCCCCGCCCCGCCCCCCATAGGCTACTTGTTGCGTGTCTGTTTTACTGTTTAACTTTTAGTAAATAACAGCTATCCGCCTTCCTGACGTGTTCGGAGTGGGGGGAGGACTTCACCACCCCATGGACCTAGTAACCCCCAGGGGAAAAAAACCCAACGGAGGAGTTTCCCCCTCACAGAAAAGGGCGGGAAAGAAGAGACTTCCCCCCCTCACATTATCTGCCCCCCCTTTCAGGCGTTTCAACCCGGCCACCCCGGAGAGGACGCAGCCCCAAAAGGGACGGCGTGAAAGGAGCCAAACCTGAGCAGCCTCCCACTTCTGCCCCTGACTGGGCGGGAGACGAGAAGCCGCCACAGCGTCGGTGCCGAAAGAGCCGGGAGGGCGGGCGAGCGAGCGAAAGGAAGTCCGCAAGTGCGCATGCGCCAGTCTCCCCCCCTCACTGCGTAGCGAAGAGGCGGGGCGTGCGCATCAGCCGGCGTTCGTCGCGGCTCAACCAATGGGAAAAGCTCCGTCTTCTCCCCCCTCCCCCAGAGTATGTGTCTGACGTCGAGCTCCAAGCCGGCGGCGGGCTGCTGCCTTTGCCGGCTCCCGCTCCGTTGGAGCTCGGCAAAGCGTGCGCTGCTGCCCTTGCCGGGTCCCGCTGGGTCGGGACTTGGCGCGGCGTGCCCTGCCATACGGTACCAGCATGTCTTATTTTGGGGGGATGCCTTATATATTTTTTTGCTTCAGAAAATCGTGCCATGGCTTATTTTATAGGCATGTCTTAAAATATGAGAAACACGGTAGGATCTGCCTGGAGGCCCTTCTTGCTCTAGGCCCATTATACTTAATGAGAGCTGTGCAAGGCACATCCTTATGTGTTTCCCCATTTGCTTCTGTGGGTCAGGCACAGGGAAAGGTCAATTGCAGCACATGGAAGGGATCCTTTTAGTCATTCATATCTGTTGCCAGGCTTGAATTACGCTGCCTCTTTGACCTAGTTTTCAGCCAGAAACTAGGGCAGATCCTTTGGACAGCCTTGCCATATCCCTGGCAACCCCTGCTGTTTTGCATTCTCCATATCTGACATTATAAGACTTAAGCACCGAGCCAAACTGTGGGATATTCCTCAGCCCCCCCTTTTTTCCTTCTCTTTCACTGAAACACAGATGGAGCAGATGTTTGCCCATTGAACAGACCAAAAGGGGCGTTGGATAACAATAGCTCTTCCAATAAGTGATCTTTCTTTCTAGTATATCAAAAGATGATGCATTCAAGAGCACTTTCTAGAACAGGACATAGACAATCTGCCGGAAATAATGAATAAGACAGGGGTATATTCTCTCCCTGCCCCCCCCAATTCTCCTTCTCCTTCTCTGCTTCATATCCCACAGGTGATTTTGCAAATGAGAGTCTTGAAATCAAAAACATGTTAGCTTATAGTGCAGGAGCTGATAGTGAGGGCAATCTCCAATGAGCTTTTATCTACATCCTCTAGAAAGTGTATTTATGGAGCGTATCCCCCCCCCATAATAAAATGTCTACTACCTATTTATCTGTAAAACATATTAACTGCCATTAAAAAAGAGGTTCACGGCAGTGTATCAGAGAGGATGTGAAAAAGGGGAGGAGGAGCTTTTTAAAATCAATTGGGGGAATTCAGCGCCACACACTTCCAATTGTTCAGCCTGCTTGCTAGACAGAATGGTATCTATTCTCCTTCCCAGAGGAATACCAAATAGAGATATGCTGATTGCTAGAATGCAACATGTTTAATACAGGTTTGGGATGGGTGACTCTGCCAATTTCAGTTTCTCTCAGTTCCTCCTATTTCCTTTTTTAAAAAGAATATATTTAGTATTTTATTTAGCATTTTTTAAATTAATTTTTTCAAACATTTTTGCAAGAATCTTCATATAAAATAGTTTCATAAATTGATCCACCCCCACGTCTGCCATGTTTTTACTCAAACATTTTCTACTGCATTATATCTTTTATCTATTACAAAAAGTTTCTCTATTACAGATATATTTCATTTCCTCCTATTTCCAATCTTATGTTCAGTTCTCCACATTAGTTTGTGGCTGTGTTGGGTTGTTTTTTTTTATAAAAAAAAAATCCCCATGAAAATTCACGGGCATTTTAGTGCACCTTTCCCTGTCATTTTTGTATAGTATTTTTCACCAATATATGCATTTTTATGTGTAATATATGCACTTCTCTACACATTACTTGGCCGAAGAGCTGCAGCACAAAATTCAGAAAAGTGCAAATTTCAAAAGATGACTGTGTTTCGGTCCGTGCATTGTTTTTGAAAGTGTGGGTAAGGTAAGTTTGTCTTTAAATGTGTACCAAATTGAATGTCTTCCCCATTTCTAATACAGGGTTAGTATGGATTGCTAATATTGCAGTGCCTTCAGCCTGTGCCTTCATCCCGGTTCACACAGCCACATTACTGAATTATACACTCATTGTCCATTGTATTTCATTGCATATCCCCCCCACCCAAATACCTATTCTCTGTGCTACCCTTACGAAAATTCTCTTGATGGGTGGTGGGAAAGACACAGAAAAAATGACACCTCTCCCCAACCCACTCTACTGCCCCCCTCCCCTTGTCTAACATCTCATGTTCTTTGCCAACTGCGATTCCATTGGTTAATACTAAAATAGGTCACCCAATGAATATCAAGGCTTTGCACAGGCCATGTAAACCAGACAAGGTGAAAAGTGATGCCCTTCACAGATGATTAGAGAGAGCAAAGGACCAATGTCCGTATTATTGATTATCTCTCTCTCTCTGCGCGTAAAAGGTGCTCTCCTTCAGCAAGGTCAGCTTGGGGCCAAATTTCAACAAGTAGCATTGGCTCAATAAAGCTGGCATCGTGCATTCACACATTTGGGCTTTCCTCATTCTGTAAGGGTTCCCCAGTGGATATGGTGGAAAGATTCTGAAGTCCCTCTCAGGCCAGGAATATACAGGGCTATAGATATACACACATACCACAAACCACATGCAAGCTCTCCTCAGGAATTTGGGGTGAACACACATGAGAGAGGGGTGTGTGAGCATGCACACAAGACCCGCTCCTGATAGTGCACACATCCTGCATGCTGTGTGGAGGTCTGAAGGGAAATGCTAAGGAAGTTCAGGTAAACACACACACACACACACACACACACACACACACACACACACACACACACACAAATATATATAGTAGATGGCACACTTCGTTTTTTAAACAAACCTGGATTCATGGGTTGTATCCAACATTATTCCTACTCAGAACAAACTCACTGGGGTTAATGGACATGACTGACTCAGTTTCACTATATTGTATTTCTTGTACGTCGCTTACAAATATAACAAATAATTTCAGTTGGGTCTACTCTGAGTAGGACAAGCATTGGATACAACACAGATTTGTGGTCGTCCATCTGTTTATTTGCATGTCACCTTTCCATAAAATTGTGCTCAAAGTGGCCCACAACATACCAAATGAACAAACAATTCACAAATGGAGAAATTGGCAAATTTATGACAGACCAGGTTCTGAGTTTTGCAGTTGCTGTGCCAAAATTGAGGAGAATGTTCATTGAGGATAACATGGTGGACCATTCCCATGGTGGGAATGAAATATAAAAAACTATTTTTATTAGTTTGTGTACAGATCGCTTGTGATAGATGATAGATAGATGATAGATAGATGATAGATAGATAGATAGATAGATAGATAGATAGATAGATAGACAGACAGACAGAGATAGATAGATAGATGATAGATATTGTGTTTAAATGTTGAATACAAAATATATGTTTTAGAACAGTGATGGCGAACCTATGACACACATGTCAGATGTGACACGCAGAGTCCTCACTGCTGGCACGCGCCCCATTGGCCCATTTGCACTGTTGTTGTTGTTTTTCCCCCATTTGTTCTCCCACTCCTCATGCTACAGCTTGTCTCCACTGTTAAAACCTGGATCCTTTTTTGTTGTTGTTGTTGCTGGTAGCCAGAGATTGGTTTTTTAACTCTTTCTGTGCTGTTTTTTTTGCGCTTTGGCAGACTATGGGTGTAACAGTGTTCATTTTTTAACCCATTATGTGCTGGTTTTTTGGCACTTTAGCAGACTATGTCGGTGCTGCGTGTTAGTTCCAGCGAAAGTATTATTATTCATCATTTATTTCTGTTCTCTTCCCCCCCCCAAAGCGCAGCAGCTTTGGGGCACCCCCCAAAAAAAGCAAAGCAACTTTTGCACTCCCCCAAAAAACCTCAAAAACTTTGGTCAGCAGCTCCCCCCCCCCCCAGAAGCCCAACAACTCTGGGCACTGGGTTTTTGGTTTGGTTTGGTTAAATAATTAGATTTGGTTTATTAAATACAGTTATATACTACAATTATACATTTTTGTTATTTAAACTATAAATATTGCAAAATTATGTTTTTTTTCTCTCGAAGTGACATACCACCCGAGTTATGCTTGGTTTTTTGGCAAATTTTGACACACCAAGCTCAAAAGGTTGCCCATCACTGTTTTAGAAACATGAAAACCTACATTAAGCTTCCAGCTCAAATCCCAGCCCAATTTTATGGTCACTATTATTGAAATTCTTGCCAGTGTTTAAGTGCACAATGTGTTTAAGTACACACTGCAGATCAAGTTACAGGTAGGTAGCCATGTTGGTCTGCCGTTGAAACAAAATAAAAACATATAAACAAAATAAAAATATAATATAAATAAAAATAAAATAGAAAAATTCCTTCCAGTAGCACCTTAGAGACCAACTAAGTTTGTCATTTGTATGAGCTTTCGTGTGCATGCACACTTCTTCAGATACTTCTTCAGATACTGCAGATCAAAATATTTTTCAGTCTCTTTTCAGGCTGAAGATCCACATAGACATGTAATTTTATTATGTCTAGGGCCAGATCTGCATTCTGAGATTTTCCTGGAGTGCTGCAGAGAGACTTGTTTAGAGACAGACAAACAAGCAAACAGAAATGCAATGTCATCAGTACATAAAAGGGCCTGTGGTTTTTCTGAACATCTTAGGCCGCCAGTTTGTTACATGCAAGAATAATAGCCTCCTCTTGCCAGACCATTCAGAGGGCCAATTTCAGTAAGAGCTTAGTCAGGCAGCAACCCATCAAAATCAGGACTCTTGGACTCTTGTTTTCTAAGATAAGATTGATACTGCTGCAGGAACATCAGCCAGGAAACAGTGCTGGATCTCATTCTAAGGATATTTTTTAAGAGAGGTGCAGCAAGTTGTCAGATTCTGGAATCATTCGGTCAACAGCTCGGTTGGCCTTGAAGTGTGGTCAAGGACTTGTGGACTGCTCCACAATATATTTTTAAGCACAAACCTTAAAATGCAAAAAAATCTACAGTAAATGAGATCAAAACATCTACACTGAGAAGAGCCTGTTTTGAATGTTTTGATGAGTTGTTTTGTTTTTTTACTGATTGTTTTATTCTCTTTGTAAACTGCTTTGAGGGTGTGTGTTTTTATTTACAATCAAGCAGTGTATTTTAAAAATTGAAATAAATAAAAAAGGCAAAGGGAAAGGTAAAGGACCCCTGACAATTAAGTCCAATTGCAGACGATTCTGGGGTTGCGGCACTCATCTCACTTTACAGGCCAAGGGAGCCGGCGTTTGTCCGCAGACAGTTTTTCCAGGTCATGTGGCCAGCATGACTAAGTCGCTTCTGGCGCAACGGCACAACGAAACCAGAGCGGCGCACGGAAACACGGTTTACTTTCCCGCCAGAGCAGTAACTATTTATCTACTTGTGCTTTTGGGGGTGCTTTTGAACTGCTAGGTTGGCAGGAGCTGGGACTGAGCAACGGGAGCTCAGTCGAACCACCGACCTTCTGATTGGCAAGCCCAAGGCTCAGTGGTTTACACCACAGCACCACCCACGTCCCTAAATGAATTAAATAAAAGATAATAAAGAATTATTCAGAACTCAGGATCAGTCCAAGACATTTTGATACCTGAGGCAAAGGACGAGTCATCCCCTCCCCGTTTCAATATATATTAACTGTTGAGACTGACAATTGACTATTGTTTCTGGGCTGCTGGTTGGATATTATCCTCTATTGCACCTGAGCAAAGCACACGGCTCCCCCTCAGTTCTGCCCCCCTGAGGAAACTGCCTCACTCTGCCTAATGATAGAGCCGGTGCTGCTCAAAGGGATATTGTATAAATAACCTTATCATTTTCTGTCCCCATGAATCAACCACTGACCACTTCGAATCCCCCAAAGTCTCGAACATGGCTGACTTTCTGCTGACTGCCTTGGAGAAGGATCTATTATTTATGACATCATTTGATTTTTGACCTCCCTGGTGTGATCCATTTCCATCCATTAAGACTGTAGCTACTGAAGTATTACGTGCATTGTAAATGAAATATTGATTCTTTTTTTAAAAAAAAAAACTGGTATGTTGCCTTTGCCACCCCCAAAAGAACTACCATCCATCAAAACATTTTACTTTAAACTACACGGCAAAAAAAGTAGCAACTGCTATCAATAACATTAAGGATTTTCCTGTACCTTAGGCTTATTATTCAATTATTAGAAGACGTATTACTGTGGTGCTGTGGTTTTTGCAGGAGATATAGTTGCATGTGTAGACCTTTTAACCACCCCCAAATAAATTCAGACAAGACTCAAATTTTTGGTTTGGTTTTTGGCAGAATGTAGGCCACAACTTTATTGATTACAATCAAGTGAGTGGTTGCATAGGCTCTGGTTCGACTAGCTCCCTGCACCCTTGCAGGCAGCGCTGACCCAGGGCACCAACCATAGGTCAGCCTTGGGTGAACACCCGGCACAGTGGAAAGTGGGGTCAAGCCAGTCCACCAGCCAGATGTCCCCCTGGACTCAGGCTCAGGGCACAACCCCTCTCAGGGTTGACCAACCAAAGAGTCCCTGGGTTCCTTTAATGGAATACCCATCACATAGGGATGGCTAGAGCATTCTGCCACCCCTATCACCTGAACCAGAGCCTATCCGCAACCTTACAAGTTGTGACAATTTGCTATGGGGCAGGCGAAACCCAAATGGCACCAGCCAATCAGCCACGTGGGAAAAATTCCTGCCGTGCCCCTGTCCCAACGGCAGACGACACACGACATAGCAAGATCATATGTGCAAGCCCTAAATATAGGGAGAGGTGGGCGGGTGTTCCGATGCACTGGCCCAAAAGAGGAAGCTCATGGACATGTACATGGGCTTATATAGAGGTCCCTCGATAGAATTTAGCTGGCATCCCATTGGTCTAATTGCACCCAGCATCAAGGGACCTCCAATAGCGTGTTGTGGCCATCCAAACGTTCCCACCCACAACAGAGGGTTTGGTTGCCAGGCCACACCACAACATGTGCCCTCTTGTTAGGGAGGAGCTGATCTAACAAAAAGCACATTTAGATACTTGATGGAATTAGAGGAGGGAGAGAATATGTAGGGGCAGCCTACCCACTATTCCCACTGTCTCAGGCAGCAGTGAAGAGAAGATGATATGCACACTCTTATCCAGCCAGGTTGCCCTCCTGCCCTAATTGAGCACCCCAAGGCTGATCTGCACTATACATTTAAAGAAACATTGTACCACTTTTAAACAGCTATGGCTTCTTGCAAGGAATGCTGGGACCTGTCATTTGTTACAGATGCTGAGAATTGTTAGGAGAACCCTACTCCCTCCACAGAGCTACAATTCCAATCAAGTTGAACCATTTTTTTCTTGGGGGGGGGCAGAAAGGACTGCAGCTCCTAGGAGTTGGCCTCTATCAGGGCCGTCTTTACCCAGGAGTGCAAGGGGTGCAGGGCACCCGAGCTCCGAATTCTGGGGGGTGCCAGGCGCCTGCTGCCGAAGCGTTTCTTAACTATCTACCTGCTTTGAAATAATAAAAAAGTTTGATCAAGCTAGAAAAACAAAACACATATATACCTAGGTATTACTGAAATGAATAGCTACTGTTCACTAAAGGACTTTTGACTTTGTGCGCTCATTTGCCAAAGACGCGTCGTGCCAGTGGCGGCGCTTGTCATTCACAATGGCGGCGCTTGTCAGACTCAACGACGGCGGCGTGCACGCAAAATTAACTTTTACATCATAATAAAAGTTAATTTGGGGGCTAAACTAAATATTAGGGACCCAGGTGGTGCTGTGGGTTAAACCACAGAATCTAGGGCTTGCTGATCAGAAGGTCGGCGGTTCGAATCCCTGCAACGGGGTGAGCTCCCAGCTCCTGCCCACCTAGCAGTTCAAAAGCACATCAAAGTGCAAGTAGATAAATAGGGACCGCTCCGGCGGGAAGGTAAACAGCGTTTCCGTGCGCTGCTCTGGTTCGCCAGAAGCAGCTTTGTCATGCTGGCCACATGACCCGGAAGCTGTCTGCGGACAAACGCCGGCTCCCTCGGCCTATAGAGCGAGATGAGCGCCGCAACCCCAGAGTCGGACACTACTGGACCTGATGGTCAGGGGCCCCTTTACCTTTAAACTAAATATTGGGGTGCTGGATAGATCTTTGCACCTCGGCGGTGCATATGCTAAAGACTGCGCTGGCTCCTATGATTCCAGTAAGCCCATTCTCCCTGCTCCACCCTACGCAGGGCATTGTGGGGCATGCAAAATGGTGGCCAGGCTGCCAATACTGTTGTATCTGCTGCTCGCAGTGGTTGTGTAAGTGCCCTCTCACGCATACATATCTCAGGAAAAGGGGGGGGGGACCTGTGCTACTGATTCCCTAATGGTGAGCCACACACCTAGGATCTATTGGAGAATTTGTACTCCTCCCCTGGGAAAATGGTCCCTCAGTTTCCCTGCACAAAAATACCATGGAGAACTGTGAGACTCTGGTGCTCTGCAAAAGGTTTGGTGCACTATAGCAGCTAAGAGGCTACAAATCAGGAAATTGCTGGTTCAACTCTTGTCCCAGGGTTGCCCTATGTCCGGGATAGCCAGACTACTGCAGTCGGCAACAGTGTCTGGGTGGAAATTGTCCCAAAAACTCACCACAAAACCAAAACACACCTGGGAAAATCTGGACGTATGGCAGCCCATGGCAGCAATGCCATTTTTGCCGATTATCCATAAAATAGCTCAAAAACAGGAAGGTTTTTTTCCCGATTTTGCCAAAGAAATCTCACTAGGTGACCATCTCTCTCTCTCTCTCTCTCTCTCTCTCTCTCTCTCTCTCTCTCTCTCTCTCTCTCATTATCTCACCTTTTGCAGATGGCAGAACAAATGCTGGCTTACTTTACAGGGTTGTTGCAATGTTGACATCTAGATAGCGCTTTGAACACTTTTGAAAAGCGATATACAAATGTTGTTATTAAGGAAAGGAGCTAGGCGGAAGGTGGCTTATCAAATTAGGTGATATAAATCTTGCATGTTGCTTAGAGATTTTTTTATGTAGGAAGCATCTAATAACTTGAAACAGTAATCATCATCATCATCATCATCACGGAAATTTTCATTGCTGTTGCACATTTTCTGTCCATTCATAGGGCTTGTGGGGTGCTCTACACCTGTCCACACTTTTAATCAAACAACAACATTAAAAAAAAAATCAAAGCCATGAAGCAGAATATTGATGACAACCAATCATCAAGGGGAAAGGGGGGGAAGGAAGCATATCAAAACATTTCAGGTTACATAAAATACCATTATCCAAGAGGAAATAAAATAAAGTAAAAATAAATAAAAGCATTTGAGAAATAATATCCTTTTTACACACAAGGGGCAGCATAGACAGTTGTAGCACAAATTACGGCAAGCCCATCATGTAGAAAGCAGCAAGCATTGTAATCAGCCCACATTCTTGATTTGCACGATGGGTATTTGATTTCCAGCAGGGTACAACTGCAATGGTTGACTTGTGGCCAATTTAAAATATCGTTTTCTTTATTGGATCCTGAATTTGTTTGTTTTGTTTTTTAAAAAGAAAACAGCATCAGAAAAGGATTCCCCTAGCTCGTTCAAGATTTTTTTTTGCCACCTGTGCTTTTTTACCTTGAAAAAGATTGTCCTTGGTTCATTTTGACCAAGCTTTGTAACTCATTTCCCTGAGCAAGCTAAGAAAACTCCTAGTTGCATCCCCTCAGGTTTAACGTGAAATTGCTCCAGACAGGTTTGTAATAGGCTTGCTGCTTCAAGACCCATTAAATCATTAGCCACAGCATAGATGGACAATGTGACGTTTTTATTTGGGGTGGAAGCAGCAGCTTTGCTTGGTGCTTAAACAGTGGTTTTCAAATGGTTTGCTGCACTAGGAGCTGAAGTGTGACTTGAAATGTTAAAGCTAAAGGCACGATTGACCATTAGGACCAGTCGCGGAATGTTACACGGCTCTATTAGGGTGTGGCTACCATTCTTAGCCTTTTCAGGGCTCCCTACAAGAGGGTGGGGGCAGGCCCACTGCCGTGACGTCCCATGCTAGACCTGCCTGCAACTGTCCATGCATTGGGGGCTCTATAAACGAGGAACCTGCTGTATTGTCAGGCCCCCCTAGGTGCTCTTGGGGGCTAGGGTCCCGGGCCAAGGAGACATATGCCTCCCAGCAAAACATTTACTAAGGAGAGCAGGGTTGAAGGTGCAGTGAGCTCCAAGGCACTTACCTGACTGCCCAGCAGGTGAGTCTCTGCTGCCTACCGGAAGGGAGAAGGGAAGGTAGAAGTGGTAGGGAGGGTAAAGGTAAAGGTACCCCTGACCATTAGGTCCAGTCGTAAACTGATGTGGTTAAACAATTTTAAGAAGAAGAAGAAAAAGAAGCTTAGACTGAGTTTTAGCACACATGAAAAACTTAAAACAAACCCTTATTTCCCGATGAATAGCCTTTGGGCTATAAAAGGTAAAGGGACCCCTGACCATTAGGTCCAGTCGTGACTGACTCTGGGGTTGCGGCGCTCTTCTCACGTTATTGGCCGAGGGAGCTGGCGTACAGCTTCCAGGTCATGTGGCCAGCATGACTAAGCTGCTTCTGGTGAACCAGAGCAGCGCATGGAAATGCTGTTTACCTTCCTGCCGGAGCGGTACCTATTTATCCACTTGCACTTTGAGGTGCTTTCAAACTGCTAGGTTGGCAGGAGCTGGGACCGAACAATGGGAGCTCACCCCGTCACGGGGATTCGAACCACCAACCTTCTGATCGGCAAGCCCTAGGTTCTGTGGTTAAGACCACAGCGCCACCCGCATCCCTTATGGTGGGGAGGGTAGCAGAGTGCAAAAATGGTGACAGGGGTGCTGAACTGGCTCTGCCGGTGTGTTTGCACCATCCTGGTCTCATCACCATCCCTCCCCCTCCCGGTAGACAGGAACGACTCACCTGCTGGGAGGTCAAGTATGTGACTCTTGCGCATCACAACCATCAGCCACACACAGGGATGGGCTCTACAGCTGCCTGAGGGTGCAGGTGATGCCTGTCCATTGTGTGTGTGTGTTCTGCAAATACAAAGTAAAACACCAAGTTGTAGAAACAAGGAGATTCTGTAAGTACTGTATCAGCTGCCCTGTTAGACAACACTCTGGAAACTTCAGCCAAGTTCAGGTGCAAATGGAGTGCAGACAGCTAGCGTGATTATACTAACCAGCCAACAAAAGCTTTCTTTTCTTTCAGCTTTCTTTTCTCCAGCTTCTCCACAATTGCTTCTAGACCTAGAGAGCATCTTGCATTTGAAATTGCTGAGTGTTATTAAAATGCATTCATTCTCCTCCCTGCCACTACCCATCCCCCCTCTCTCCCCTAAAATATTTCCCCCCTGAACCATCTTGCGTCCACTGAGAGATACCCTGCAGTCAATTAAAATTATCTTCACTAAGCAGTAGCTTTCAAAATGTTGCCTAATAGCTTGTGTATGCGGTGCTCAATGAGATCATAATTATGTATCTGATAGTTACATAAAGCATAATTTATATTCTCATCATAAGGACCCAAAATTGGGTCCTTCTTAATTTATGGGTGCTTTTGTACTAACAGCCACGGGCAAAAACCAACTCTGAGTACTATGTCAGAGGTGTGTGCAAGGGGGTCACTTTCTTAATGTTAGATATCTGAATCTATGTTTCAGGCACGTTGCATTCGAGTGGAATATATCAGGAGTTCCCAAACCGTGATCTGCAAACCACTTGTAGTCTGCAAGCTTCACCCCTGTGAAGAACATTTACAATTCCATTTTTATGGAATTCAAATTGTAATACAGTAAAATAAAAGAAATGAAAGCAACTGAAATGCAGTTTTTTTAAATAAAAAAACCCATACCATATCTAGCACAGTACATTACAATTGCTATAACAGGCGGACAATTTTTTAAGTGGTTCAATGGGGGGGGTAGTTGGAGAACTGCTAAATTATATCAATGCAAGCTGCAACCATGTTGGAAAAGCCATAGGTCCCCATCTCCAAGAGGTTGTTGTAGAGCTGGAAGAGGGCAACCAAAAATATCACAGGGCTACAACACCTGTCCTTTGATGAGAGTCAAAAGCTTTTGGAGCTTAACGAAAATGTCATTCAATTTTAACAACATTTTAAAAAGGGGGATCTGCCCCTCCAGCACAATGCAGGTAAATTGTGCTTCATCCACCATCCCTGCCCTTAAAAAAACACAAAATACCTAAAAAAAAAAAAAAAAAACTCCCTTCTACAACACATTTTAACAGGGCATCAGATGTCCATCAGCCAAAGGTCTGATTAAAGAACATTTTCGCATGGTGCCCAAAGGTGTATAATGAAGGCACCAGCTGAACCTCCCTGGGGAGAACATTCCCAAACAAGGGGCCACTGCAGAAAAGGCCTGTTCTCGTATTGCCACCCTCTGGACATCACATGGAGGAGGAGCACAAAGAAGGGCCTCAGAAGATGATCTCTGGGTCTAGGTAGGTTTAGATCAAGCATCCCCAAACTTCGGCCCTCCAGATGTTTTGGACTACAATTCCCATCAACCCTGACCACTGGTCCTCTTAGCTAGGGATCATGGGAGTTGTAGGCCAAAACATCTGGAGGGCCGCAGTTTGGGGATGCCTGGTTTAGATGGAGAGAGGCGGTCCTTGATGTACTGCGGTCCTGAGCCGTTTAAGGCTTTATAGGTCAAAACCAGCACTTTGAATTGGGCCCAGAAACTAATTGGTAGCTAGTGCAGTCAGAACAGGATCGGTGTAAGATGCTCAAATTGTCTTGTCCTGGTGAGCAACCTGGCCACTGAATTCTGCACATTTATACCCAACCTTATCTCCAAGGGGCTCAAGGTGGCCCATGTACTTCTCCTCTTTATTTTATAATTTCAACATCCCTGTGAAGTAGGTTAGGCCAAGAGACAGTGACTGCTCCAAGGTCATCCAGTGGGCTTCATGTCTTAAGTGGGGATTTGAAACCTGCTCTCTCATGTCCTAGTTAGACACTTTAACCATTACACCACAGTGTCTTTCGAATATCTCCTTTATATGCGAGTGTGCTTAATATGCACATTTTCACAAAGCGATTTATCCCAATATAATGCATCGCAATGTTATTTTTATTGATGTGTGTGCGCATGCATGTGCATACACTATTAATATTTTAAAAATAATCTTCATTGATTTTCACAGGTAAGTAAATAGATGAACATCCAATCAAACAGAAAATCCAGAAAAAGGAGGGAGGGAGGAAACAAGAAGTGGCATGGAGTTGCAGTTGACGTTATCAGGAAAATAATTATAGACGGTAAGTAGTAAAGGGATAATAATAACAACAAAATAATAATAATAATTTATTATTTATACCCCGCCCATCTGGCCGGGTTCCCCCAGCCACTCTGGGCACCTTCCAACAAAATACTAAAATACAGAAATCCATCAAACATTAAAAGCTTCCCTAAACAGGGCTGCCTTAAGATGCACTCTGCTGAACTCACAAAGGTGAGGAAGGATAATACCTAATAAATATATCCTCTCCTAGCATCCATACACATCCATATACTCACTAGCAACCCACCACCATCACATCTGGTAATTTTAGACCCTCCATAAGGGATGTAGGAAGCTGCCTTATACCAAATCAGAATGTTGGTCCATCTAACTCAGTATTGTCCACTCTGACTGGCAGCAACTCTCCAAAATTTCAGGCAGGAGTCCACCCCCACCCCACCCTACCCCCCGGCCCTACCTGAAAATGCTGGGGATTGAACCTGAGACCTTCTGCATGCAAAACAGATGTTCTGCCACTGAGCTACGGCGCTTCCCCAAATGCCTCGGAGATTACCTGGAATAATGTGAATACTTTCTCAGGAAAAGATTCTGTACAGTGGACACTTGACACCAGCTCACTTTTAACTGTCAGGCCGATTAGCTCGTTCAGCAATGAGAAATAGCATGTCTTAAAAAATTGCATTGCAGAAACAGCAGGCAATTCCCCGCATCCAGCAGGATGCCGTAAAAGACTTGCCGAGCTGAGACTGAGATCATTTCCTCCCAATTTGTAATCTCTTCCTCCTCCCCACTTTCCCTTTCTTTATTTGCTTGTCAACCCTTTTTCTAGGTGAATATGTCTTTTGCATAACTTCTGTGCTTGTGTGTGCACACATGTGAGCGCCACTACACATTGCATTAAGCCCAAGTTTATTTATTACTTTTTTTACAGGCATGGAAATTGGGGGGTGGAGGGGGATCTTCCGATTGGTTGCAGGAGCTTCCTGCAGCCAATCAGAAGCCACCCCTTGGTTTTTGAACGTTTTGGAAGTCAAACGGTCAAACGGACTTCCGGAATGGTTTCCGTTTGGCTTCTGAGATATGACTGTACTGATGAATGAGTAGTAGTAGTAGTAGTTTTTCAAAAAGCAAACTGATGTGGCAATATAAAAGACTAAACTTAAGAAAACAAGAAAGCAAGAGAATCCAAAATGACAGGTCCGTCCATTCCTAGTTGATGGGCAACGTCAACGCATCTGGCATTGCTCCATCTCTCTCTACTTATGGTTTGTTATTTTTAAACCAGACATCCTTTGAATATAGGTCTAGCCTCTGTCAAGTAAAAGTAAGCAAGGTGACCTTCTCATTCATATCTGTGCCTGGCCTCACTTCCAATCCTAAATAGCATTCCTTCCCAATTTCACAAGCTGTTCAATATTCTTATCACAAAAGGCAAATTAAAGCTAAAACAGCAAAGCTTTAATGAAAAAAGAAGAAAAGAAATAGAGGGAAGGTGCTCCGAGGGCTGGCTTTCAAGAAATGGTCCTCAGAATCTGGATGAGTTGCCAGGTCATAGAGGTAAAGGCTTTAATCCGATGGAGACAGCGGTGGCATTTATCTTGATGCAGACTTGCCCGAAGACCAGCTGCATGCCAGGATGCGGTTTTAATTAAAAGCAATATAGGCAGCTGGAGAAAGCATAAGACAGAATGAGCCTTCATGGCTCCAAGGCTCAGTTGCAGATCTTCTAGGAATAAGCAACGACGCAGACTTCTCAGGTTGTTTTTCTTTTTAACATTTTAGGTTAAAACTTCTGCAATTGGAGGATTTCATTTTTTGACATTTATGTCAAAAAATGAAATCCTCCAATTGCAGAAGTGGCCTTATTGCTTTTTAATATATTTTTAGTTGGTAATCTGTTATGGTTTAGTTTCTGCTTTTGTTGTGAAAGGGTTTAAAGGTAAAGGTAAAGGGACCCCTGACCATTAGGTCCAGTCGTGACCGACTCTGGGGTTGCGCGCTCATCACACATTATTGGCCGAGGGAGCCGGCGTATAGCTTCCAGGTCATGTGGCCAGCATGACAAACCCGCTTCTGTCAACCAGAGCAGCACACGGAGACGCCGTTTACCTTCCCGCTGTAGCGGTTCCTATTTATCTACTTGCATTTTGACGTGCTTTCGAACTGCTAGGTTGGCAGGACCTGGGACCGAACAACGGGAGCTCACCCCGTCACAGGGATTCAAACCGCCGACCTTCTGATCAGCAAGCCCTAGGCTCAGTGGTTTAACCACAGCGCCACCTGGGTCCCTTGTGAAAGGGTTTAAACACCTGCAAATAAACAGAGTATGAATCCTAGCAAGATGGAGGCTCTGTGGGTAAATATTCCCAGGCCTAGGAAGCCAGTACATTGCCTGTCCTGGGTGGGTTTGCACTCTCCTTGAAGATGTGTAATTTGGGGCTGCTCCTGGATCCAGCTCTGACACTGGAAGTGCATGTAGCTACATTTTACCTGCTTCAGTTGGTATGATCGTTTGAGCATAGTTTTCCATGCACTGATCACTTTAAGGTTGGATTACTGTATTGTGCTCTATGTGGGGCTACCCTTGAGGTTGGTCCTGTGACAGATGATGATGCAAAACATTGCAGCTAGTTTGCTTGTGGAGGCAAACTACTGCCAGCATATTACACCCTGCTTGTAGAATTTGAATTGGCTGCCAGGTTCAAGGTGTTGGTACTAATACAAGGATTGAGGGAGCGGGTGGCACTGTGGTCTAAACCACTAAGCCTCTTGGGATTGCTGATCGGAAGGTTGGCGGTTCCAATCTGCGTGACAGGGTGAGCTCCCGTTGCTCTGTTCCAGCTCCTGCCAACCTAGCAGTTTGAAAGCACGCCAGTGCAAGTAGATAAATAGGTACCACTGTGGCGGGAAGGTAAACGGTGTTTCCATGTGCTCTGGTTTCCGTCATGGTGTGTTGTGCCAGAAGCAGTTTAGTCATGCTGACCACATGATCCGGAAAGCTGTCTGTGGACAAATGCTGGCTCCCCCGGCCTGAAGCACCGCACCTGATAGTCGCCTTTGACTGGACTTAACCATCCTGGGGTCCTTCACCTGTACCTTTACCTTTTACTAATACAGTGGTGCCTCGCAAGATGAATTTAATTCGTTCCGCGAGTCAATTTGTTTTGTGAAAAATTCATCTTGCGAATCGCGGTTTCCCATAGGAATGCATTGAAATTTCTTTTTTTGCCCATAGAAACACATTAATTAAATTTCAATGCATTCCTATGGGAAACCGCGATTCGCAAGACGAATTTTTTGCAAAATGAATTCGTCTTGCGGGTCACCATCAGATTGCAAGGGCATTTTTTGCGAAAAATTCATCTTGTGAAAAATTTGTCTTGCAGGGCATTCATCTTGCGAGGTACCACTTTACAAGGAGCTTATGCAGCTCAGTATCAGGTTAGCTGAGAGACCTACATGCAGTAGGTCATTATATTCTAAGGGACAGATTCTCTTCAAGTCCCAAAGATCTCTCAAGTCTGCCCCGTAGTAACCCAGAGGTTGGCTTTTGATGTGAATGCTCTTCCTCTGTGAAGAAGCATTCCTGTTGAGATACAATGGGCCTCTCAGACCCCATTGTTCAGCTTGGACACTGAGGTCCACCTCCAAGGGCATTCTGGCAGTTCCCAGTGTAGTGTAGTGAGACCCAGTGTGGTATAGTGGTTAAGAGCGGTAGACTCGTAATCTGGTGAACCGGGTTCGATTCCCCGCTCCTCCACATGCAGCTGCTGGGTGACCTTGGGCTAGTCACACTTCTCTGAAGTCTCTCAGCTCGACTCACCTCACAGAGTGTTTGTTGTGGGAAAGGAAGGGAAAGGAGAATGTTAGCCGCTTTGAGACTCCTTCGGGTAGTGATAAAGCGGGACATCAAATCCAAACTCTTCTTCTTCTTCTTCTTCCCTCACTGCAAGGAGTAAAGTTGTAGGGAAACAGGCTGAGGGCTTTCTTAGCAGTGGCTGTGGAACACCCTCCTATCAGATGTCAAGGAGAGCTACAGAACTTTTAGAAGACATCTGAAGGCAGCCCTGTTTCGGGAAGTTTTTAATGTTTGATGTTTTATTATGTTTTTATATATGCTGGGAGATGCCCAGAGTGGCTGGGGCAACCCAGCCAGATGGGTGGGGTAAAAATCATAAAATTATTATTCTTATTATTGACATTTCCAGAAAAAATGCTATGTTTTACCTCCACTGTAGGAGGCAGTATGCCCCTGACTGCCAGCTAGTAGGGATCACAAGCTTCTGAATACCAGTTGCTAGAAACCGCAGGAGGGGAAGTTTCTGTTGCTTTGGGTTCCTGTTTGCAGGCATGCCCTCCAACATTTCTCCGATGAAAATTGGGACGTCCTATTCCATCATAGTAGTTTTACTGATTGGATTGCCCCAGCCACTGTGGGCAGTTTCCAACATATATAAAAACATAATAAAACATTAAAAATGGGGGCGGGGGGGGCAAGGAACCTTCCCTATACAGGTTTGCCTTCAAATGGCTTGGATAACTCCAACATTTCTCCAATGGATATCGGGACATCCTAAGGAAAAGTGGGACATTCTGGGATCAAATCAGAAACCGGGATGGCTTCTGTAAATCTGGGACTGTCCCTGGAAAATAGGGACACTTGGAGGGTCTGCGCAGGCTTCTCATAGGCATCTGGTGGGCCATTGTCCTCATCCAGCTGACTCATCTTAGGATCCTATTACGGTAGGATGAGAGGAGGCACTACTTGAAATGTGAATGGGTAAAATAAAGGTATCTATTTAAAATTCTGGCAGCCACCTTCCTGGTGTGCACTGTCATCACCCCCCTTTTAATTACCATTGCTGCTGCTTTTAATAGTTGAACACTGCAAAAAAAAAAAAAACACCTGAGAGAAGAGAAAGTAGATTCCCCCCACCCCAAATTGTCCTCTTCTACACTAGATCCGCTCCTGCTGAGATCTCTGTTAATTAGATAGTATATTACCTCCAGCATTGTTTTCGTTAATGTTAATGATGCTGTAGATACAGGCTGGGTGCAACTAAATTAGGAACATGCTGAGAGTTGAATAATAAGAGTTGGTTTTCCATGCTTCGGCACCCCAACATGTGTATTTCTAGCAAAGCGAATGCTCTCACTGTGCTCAGACATAATGTTGTACAATTTTTTCCCCTCTCTATGATGAGATGATCTGCGTCAAGTGGCTCTTACTGATTATGGCAGTCACAAATCCCTTTTCTTCTTCTTTTAAACGACCAACATGCTGCCTAGGATTTTTCCACTATTGTGTACAGTGGAATCTTGGTTCTCGAATTGCTTAGTTGATGAACAAATTGGCTCCCGAACGTCGAAAACCTGGAAGTAAGTGTTCTGGTTTTCGAACGTTTTTTGGAAGCCGAACGTCCGACGTTGCTTCCGCTTGAGTACAGAAAGCTCCTGCAGCCAATCGGAAGCTGTGCCTTTGTTTACAAACGGACTTCCAGAACGGATTAAGTTTGAGAACCAAGGTTCCACTGCACATCATTAGAAATGGCAGAGGGAGTATAAGTTTTGCATTTCCGTTTTCAAGCTTTGGTTGAAATACCCAGAAGGTTCTCGGATAAACCTATCATTTTGACTTTGATACTCTATCAAGACCCTAGCTGTGATGGCTTTGCTCTGCCTTCATGATTAGAGGCAGAAATGCTACTGAGTACCAGTTGCTGGAAGCTGAGACCTCCGGGTATAGGGCAGTATATCATAGCTGCCAAGTTATCCCTTTTTTACAGGGATTTTCCCTTATGCTGAATAGGCTTCCTCGTGAGAAAAGGGAAAACTTGGCAGCTATGCAGTATATAGATTCAATAAATGAATGAATGAACCACAGGGAGGGTGCTCTTGTGCTCGGGTCCTGCTGAAGGGTTTCCCACAGTGGGTAGCCACTGTGAGAAAAGAATGTTGGGCTAGACTGTCCATAGATTCATAGAATCATAGAGTTGGAAGGGACCTTGATGATCATCTAGTCCAACCCAAATATGCAGCTGTCCCCTATGGGAATCGAACCTGCAACCTTGGCGTTACCAGCACCATGTTCTAGCCAACTGAGCTATCGAGGCTGAGGCTCTTCTTCTGTTTCTATGTTCTTACACTTTAGCCACTGATATGTTCTCTGGATGCCTGAATAAGCCTTCAATTATCAGAGTTTTTTTTAATTCCGTGTGCTAAGACAACATTTGAGCCGGCTTCTGATCTCATGATATTAACATATTGCAGACTCTGAATAGTACTTTAGTTTCTCAAAGAAACTATATTGACAGGACTGCTTCTTTTCCAAGGCATTTTGTGGTCATTTAAGAATTAGGGGCACTACTGTGGCTAAGGAGATTGGAGAATTCCAGTGGGAACAGAAAAGGAAGCAGAAATCGGTTGCATTTCTTGTGTTCTTGTGTGGTCAGGAACGGAAATCAGTCATAGTTGTGATGGTTTTAAATCCACAAATGACATGCAATTTGTGGCATTTTGCATTGTTTCATTGTTTCTTTTACATTGAAATGAAAGTAGATTATGTAAAAAGTTACTTAAGTTGTGCAACGTGTTAAATAGCAGACGTGGCGCTGTGGTTAAACCACTGAGCCTAGGGCTTGCTGATCAGAAGGTTGGCAGTTCGAATCCCTGTGACGGGGTGAGCTCCCATTGCTTGGTCCCAGGTCCTGCCAACCTAGCAGTTCGAAAGCATGTCAAAATGTAAGTAGATAAATAGGAACCGCTACAGCGGGAAGGTATACAGCATTTCCATGTGCTGCTCTGGTTTGCCAGAAGCGGCTTTGTCATGCTGGCCACATGACCTGGAAGCTGTATGCTGGCTCCCTCGGCCAATAATGCGAGATGAGCGCGCAACCCCAGAGTCGGTCACGACTGGACCTAATGGTCAGGGGTCCCTTTACCTTTACCTATTAGAATAGAATAGAAATTTATTGTCATTGTCCCCTTGTGGGAAAAACGAAATTTACCGGTTGCTGTATTTGGTGGAAACTGGACTGCAGTGGAATAGAAACAGGGTTGATTGTAACAAATACAAACTGGGATGGAAACTTTTGCTTATGTTTCTTGGTCATGCTGATGTATGATGTGACCCCAGGACTGGCATTTAGAGATATAGAAGGAACTATGCAACTCACTAGACCATCTTTAGAATTTGAGCCCATATAGTACATTTGCATTAAAAAACATACCGTAAAAATTCTCTTCTAAGCATAACTACAAACTCAGCTGTTCTGAGCCATAAATAATCTATTTGCTTTGAAAATGCTCAAAAGCTAACTGAGCTTGTGGTAATGAAAGAAAAACAACCCAGATTTGGGCTATAAAGCAGCAGTAGATCAAATATGCTTCAGTTTAGGGGAGATAATTTGAACAGACGCCAGAGATTTTAACTCTTCAGTTTCAGAAATTGGTAAGCAAATATCATAGCTGCCAAGTCTCCCGTATTCCCCGGGAAACCCCCATTTTTCCAGCTGTTCCCAGCCGGAAAACTGATTTTTTTGTTTTCCCCCGGTTTATTTTGGCGTGGCGGCCATTTTGGAACTGGGCGGAAGATGCTCAGAAGCGACTTTTGATGCTGCTTTGCCCAGTTCCAAAATGGTGGCAGTGCTACTTCCAGTCTGCTACTTCCGGTCCAGTTCCTTATTTCTCAGGCCGGAACTTGGCAGCTGTGACAAATTGAAGCACTTTTAAAATGTTTATTTCTGCCCGGCTGGCAAAGAGTTAACCCACCTCCAGCCTGACTGACTTAGAACTCTGATGGGGGCGGGACTGTGCCCGGTTTGAAAGGAGGGAGTGTCGGTTTGGTCAGTTAGGAGGGAGAGGGAGGAAGGTGTGGTGTGGTGTTATGAGGTGGCTTGTATGAAGACAGTGAAGAGGCTAGGAAAACTTAAAGTTAAATGTTTGACTGAGTTTATTTTGTACAACTGGAACAAAGCTAATTAATAAATGACACGTTAAAGAATCACTTATGTTTTTAACACAATAAAACTTCATCTCTGTTTTTGCCAAAAAGAGGTCCGTCTTTATTTTTCCAGCGAGGTACCAGGACTCACAGCCGTGGTGACTCAAGAGAGGGCAAAACTCACCTCAGGCAGGGAGGTGGCAGTTTGTGTCCTGAAGTTACACGGAGGAGGCTTAGAAGGGTAACCTGAGGTGCCAAGGAGTTGCCAGAGTGCATAGGGCAAACTTCTGCAGTGGGGAATCCAACTGAGGGAGACCCTTTACTGGAGGCAAGAGGTTATTCCGTGGGACAGCCTAGAGTTCCTTAAGGTACCAGGTCACGCAGGCTGGAAGGTTCTCCTTACTTAGAAAACCATTAGTAAAAGGGGTTTATTTTTGAGGCGGCAGGAGAAGAGGGTGGGTGTTTTCCCCTCTGGATTCCTGTGTCGCTGTGATAGTAAGAGAGAGTGGGACCCGGGTTGTCACATTTTTGGTGGCAGCGTCGTGATCGAAATTCAAAGCTCACGCGCCTAGTTTGGTTTGAGTCTGTCAGGATTTTCCTGTGAGGAAAATGACTCACGTAAGAAAACCCAGAGAGGCAAAAGGAGATGAAAGAACGGAAGGGGCTGAGGGAAGCCCAGGTTCTGAGGTAGAACTGATGAAACTACGAATTGAGATGGCCCGAATTGAAGCTGAGAGGGAAAAGATAGCAGCTGAAAGTGAGAGGGAAAAAGCTAGAATTGAAAGTGAGAGAGAGAGAGCTAGGATTGAAGCTGAAAGTGAGAGGGAAAAAGCTAGAATTGAAAGTGAGAGAGAAAAAGCTAGAATTGAAAGTGAGAGGGAAAAAGCTAGAATTGAAGCTGAGGAGAGAATGCAGTCCGAGAGGTTAAGGGTTCAATTAGAACAGGACAGAATGAAGCTTGAAGAGATACGTTTGCGATCAGAATTAACTAGTAGCCCAGTTAATAATGATAGTACCGCAATTAATTTAAAAAGGTTCCCCAAATTTGGAAAAGACGATAATGTCGAATCGTTTCTATTTACCTTCGAACGCGTTTGTGTGGAATTTCAAATACCTGAGGAGAACTGGATGCTTTATTTAAGACCTCAAATTTGTGGGATACTAAGTGAAATTTATGCTGACCTGAGGGAAGAAGAGCTGTCAAGTTACCAAGTATTTAAGCAAAGGGTCAGGGTTCGATGTGGACTCACGGCTGAACAAAGCAGAAAGGCTTTTCGTGAGGCAAAAAAGGAACATAAAGAGACTTATGCCCAACTAGCTAGCCGCTTAGATAAATTACTTGACAGATGGATTCAAGGGAGTGGAGTGAAGGACTTTGATGAGTTAAAACAGTTAATTTGTTTAGAACAATTTTTTAAGCAAATACCTAGCAATTTGCGCTGGTTCTTGAGGGATAAAAAACTGAAAACTGTGGCAGAGGTTGCTGAGGTCTTAGACGAACTACAAGGAGATTTCAATGAAATAGCATTCCCAAAACACTCACAGAAGGGTAATCCATGGAGAAACAGAGAAAATAAAGACAGGCAAGAAAATTTTCCTGTCAGGGAATCAGTTTCTGACAAGACGGGGTCTAAGAAAATCACTTGTTTTTTCTGTAATCGTGAGGGCCATGTACGTGCCAGGTGCCCCCTGCTGGTTAAGTCGCAAACTACACCTACTGCAGCTAAACAAGTAAAACTGGTAATGCAGTCACAGGAAAATAGCTCGCCTCAGACAGAAGGCTCAGAGAAAGCAGACAGTCCAGCTGAGACTACTTCTAAGGTCTTGCAGGTCTGGAGGGCTGAGCAGGAGTGGAACCAAGATTACATGGAGCCAATTGAATTAAATGGTCAGGTTTTTTTAGGTTTGAGGGACACAGGAGCAGAAGTCTCACTTGTCAAATCACAATTTGTTCCAAAGGAGCAGTACCTCAAGGGTCAGAACTATAGTTTAAAAGGCATATGGGGCCCACATTTTGAAGTACCATTAGCTGAAGTTGATATTACCTACAAAGGATTTTGTGGCAAGTGGAGAGTAGGAATCCTAAATGAATTGGAGGTGCCCTTTTTAATAGGGAATGACCTAGCTAGTCAGAAGCACCGTATTCAAGTGATAACTAGGTCACAGTCTCAAGTCACTGAGAGTAATCCTCCTGCAGTTATAGAGTCACCCATAGAGCCTGGTGAGGATGAAGGGCTGATTAGCGTGCCAGTGGTCCAGGAGCACGGTGCCCAATTCTTGAGTGATCAAAAAGAGGATGAAACTATAAAAGAGCTGTGGGGTAAAGCACAAAGCCCTACTGCAGAAGTAACTGTGGAGAACCCCTGCTTATTTACCACCATTGAGGGAAGACTGTATAGAATTTCTAGGAGGAGGAAAACTGCTGCTGTTTGGGAAAGGAAGAAACAGTTAGTGTTGCCAAGAGCTTACCGGTTGCAAGTGCTACAAATGGCACACGACGCACCCTCAGCAGCGCATCTAGGCATTAGAAAGACTAGTGATAGAATCCAAGCAAGATTTTACTGGCCTGGGATGGGCAAGGACATCAAAGAGTATTGCAAATCCTGTGTGATCTGCCAAAAAGCAGGCAAAAGAGCGGACAAAACGCGAGGCTTGTTACAGTCTATTCCTGTAATTACTGAGCCCTTTTCCAGAGTAGGAGTGGACATCCTCGGGCCTATCTCCAGAGTTACAAAAAGGGGGAATAAATTTATTTTATGTCTCGTGGATTATGCTACGCGCTATCCAGAAGCAATACCTCTAAAGGACATTGATTCCAAGACTGTAGCAAAAGCCCTCATGTCGGTGTTCTTAAGGCTGGGATTCCCCAAAGAAATTATAACAGATTTAGGGACATCCTTCACGTCCAAGACCATGGAAGAACTTTTAACTCTTTGTGGGATTAAGCATGTTAAAACTACGGCTTATCATCCACAGTCGAATGGCTTGACGGAGAAATTTAACTCAACCCTGAGCCGGATGCTAAAAACCTATTCAATCAATCATCCTAACGACTGGGATGAGAGGCTGCAACACTTCCTATTTGGTTATCGCGAAGTGCCGCAGGAGAGCACAGGGTTCAGTCCTTTTGAACTCCTATTTGGACGACAGCCACGAGGACCCCTAGACTTGATGAAAGCAGCGTGGTCGGGGGAGGAGCAGATCGACAGCCCTGATGTTGTGACGTATCTACAGGAGCTGCAGAGCGACCTTCAAGAGCTACGGGAGCAAGCTGCTCACAACTTGCAGCAGGCACAGAGTCGACAGAAGCAGTGGTATGATGCACACGCAAGAGACAGATCTTTCCAGCCTGGTGACAGTGTGCTCGTGTTAAGAACAAGACGTCGAAAGAAGTTGGAGATGTCGTGGGACGGTCCCTTCAAAGTGGTCGAGAGGATTTCTGCGGTGAACTATTTGGTAGAGTTAGATGGGGAAGGGAACCGATGTAAAAATTTTCATGTAAATTTACTTAAGCCTTATTTTGACAGAAATAAGTTGGTGTTACAAGTAAAGGGGAAGGTGACACAAGGAATTCATCTAACTGGATGGGGAGAGCTGAGTAATGGCACAACTCTAGCAGAGGTGTCATTTGATGAAAGTCTGACCCCAGAGCAAAAGGAGCAGTTAAAAATAGTCCTTGCTCAGTTTGCTCAAATCTTCTCAAACATCCCAGGGAGGACCAGCCTAACAACTCATATAATAGACACAGGATAAGCACATAAGTGGGAAGCAAAATGTCACAGCGGACGCTTTATCCAGGTATTTTTGAGAGGTATAGAATGATGCAATTTGTTATATGAAACGGTGATAACCCTAGCAAAACATTTGTGCTTAGGCGTTATAATCTGACACATGCCAAACATGGTTTATCTGTGTACAAGTTTATGAGATGTTAATTTAGTTGACTTTATAATATGAATGTTATAGAATGCATTGAAGTAATTTTGACCCCAAGCCCATTGCTTTGGCATTGCTCTAGTTAATTAAGAGCAAGCCAACGCAATGTCTTTGTGGTGGGGGGAGATATGTGACAAATTGAAGCACTTTTAAAATGTTTATTTCTGCCCGGCTGGCAAAGAGTTAACCCACCTCCAGCCTGACTGACTTAGAACTCTGATGGGGGCGGGACTGTGCCCGGTTTGAAAGGAGGGAGTGTCGGTTTGGTCAGTTAGGAGGGAGAGGGAGGAAGGTGTGGTGTGGTGTTATGAGGTGGCTTGTATGAAGACAGTGAAGAGGCTAGGAAAACTTAAATGTTTGACTGAGTTTATTTTGTACAACTGGAACAAAGCTAATTAATAAATGACACGTTAAAGAATCACTTATGTTTTTAACACAATAAAACTTCATCTCTGTTTTTGCCAAAAAGAGGTCCGTCTTTATTTTTCCAGCGAGGTACCAGGACTCACAGCCGTGGTGACTCAAGAGAGGGCAAAACTCACCTCAGGCAGGGAGGTGGCAGTTTGTGTCCTGAAGTTACACGGAGGAGGCTTAGAAGGGTAACCTGAGGTGCCAAGGAGTTGCCAGAGTGCATAGGGCAAACTTCTGCAGTGGGGAATCCAACTGAGGGAGACCCTTTACTGGAGGCAAGAGGTTATTCCGTGGGACAGCCTAGAGTTCCTTAAGGTACCAGGTCACGCAGGCTGGAAGGTTCTCCTTACTTAGAAAACCATTAGTAAAAGGGGTTTATTTTTGAGGCGGCAGGAGAAGAGGGTGGGTGTTTTCCCCTCTGGATTCCTGTGTCGCTGTGATAGTAAGAGAGAGTGGGACCCGGGTTGTCACAGCAGCTATGGCAAATATACTAAAAGAAAAGAGTGCTCTGTCTGTATTAAACCTAAAATTGATCAAATTTAACAACATTCTCAGATCCTCAACCTCCATAAAGATGGTCCCTTGCCGTGGCCCCGACCCACACTCCCATTTCGTCCCACTCCTCTGACACTTGATGAAAAAAATTACTCCAGGGACCCAAGATGATACTGAGGTTGGGATTGAACATCTGGTGGCTAAAAATGAAGTATGATGAAGTCACAACAGGGATGTTTTAATTGAAGTTGTGGTGGGAAGATAATGTGATGAACCAGAACAGGGATGTTTTAATAAATTGGTGGGGGGAGGATAGAGCACCATGGGCTTGCCATTTTCTGCAGTAGGCCCATATGCAGTGCTATTTATCTAGAAAAAGAGGTGCTGGAACTCACAATGAACTTCTCCCTTGTTCTCTTAGAATGGCAATGGCGCCCACGTGAGAGGTGCCAGAGCTGAGCTCCGGTGAGCTCCGGCTGAAAAAAATATCCCTGCCCATATGAAGCATAAAGTCCACCCAGCCTGAGAACTGTTCCAAAATATGAAATCCAAGAATGCCCAGTGCACATAAATCCTGCCCACACAAAATCACTGTGATCCCCCCCTTTTAGTAAAGGTAAAGGGACCCCTGACCAGTAGGTCCAGCCGCGACCGACTCTGGGGTTGCGGCGCTCATCTCGCGTTATTGGCCAAGGGAGCCAGCATACAGCTTCCAGGTCATGTGGCCAGCATGACAAAGCCGCTTCTGGCGAACCAGAGCAGCACATGGAAACGCCGTTTATCTTCCCGCTGTAGCGGTACCTATTTATCTACTTGCACTTTGATGTGCTTTCGAACTGCTAGGTTGGCAGGAGCTGGGACCGAGCAATGGGAGCTCACCCCGTCACGGGGATTCGAACTGCTGACCTTCTGATCAGCAAGCCCTAGGTTCTGTGGTTTACTTTTAATGGCATGCAAAATGGAGAAGAGAACCAGCATGCTCCCTCTTGATCCTATTTGCATTCCATCTGTGTTGTAGTCAGACACAATGAATTAACTGTGAGCTTCCCATAACTGTGAGCTTCCCATTTTAACCCGTTCCTCTTTTCCTGCCCATTCCCCTTGACCTAAGCCGGGGAGACGGGGAACCTATGGCCCTTCAGATGTCCAACTCCCATCAGCCCCAGCCAGGGAATGGGAGGAGAAATGTGATTCAATTTGCATTTAAAGGGTGAACCTACCAAAATCACACTTTTTGAAACAATGTGTGAACAGAAACACAGCACCCATGCCATATTTCAAAATTCACCCTCCCCCCCTTTCCCCAGGCCACACCCTCCCTGACCTTGCTTTGTTGCCTCCTTGAGCATTTGAAATATGTCCTTGAGCTCTGGCAATGCCTCTTGCTTGTCTGCAAGGAGGCTAGAGAGGTGCTAGAGTGTGTGTAGAAACTCACTTCCTGTACAGAGGGCAAAAATTTGCATTGATTGCTCCGCCCAGTTCTGCCCTGCCCACCAAAACCTGCCCATAAGAGAATACCTGGAAAAGGTTTCCCCCTCCATTAGATGCCAGGAGCCTTTGCACATGGATAACAGGATTATGTCTAAAAACACTTGAGAATAATTGCAAAGAAGATCTGGAATGCTCTTCACAAAGCACAACAGATCCAGAAATATTCCCCTGGGTTATGTAATATATTCTTCAAAGGGGGCTATTTAGGAAAGAGAGAGTGAGTTCTTTTAAACAGATTAAAGACAAATTTACCATCTTTCTACAATCCTTGGGCAGATTTCCTGTATTCCCAGAGTTAAGCATTTGATTGACACCCTAATGGAACTCCTGTGCAGGCTTTTTTTCTTTTTATGCACCAAGATGTTTGATGCTGCGGCAGTTTGTATTTCCAACTTTCAACGGCTGCACAGCAGGGAAAGTACAGTAGGTGTGTTGCTTGCTCCATAACTGCAGCAGTGTGCTAGGCTTGGTGCCTGCTGTTCACATGTTCCTCTCACTTCTGGAACCCAACACCTTGCCTTAGGTGTGCACGCACTCTCACAATCCCCTCCTCCTCTTGAGTCCAATCCAGTTATTTTTCTTCCTCTGCATGCCCTCCTACTATTGAGACCTGGAGACAGGTGTTAATTGGAAGAAAGGAGGAGGACAGACCCCTCCCAGAAAGTCTATACAGCAATTTTTGGAGATGGAGGTTAATTGGGAGGAGGGAGGAAAGGAGGAGGTTAAATTATTGACTGCGCAGTAATTTATGGCTGGCTCTCATCAGGCTGAAGTAAGCACAGTCATCTTCATAATTCTTTTTCTTTTAAGGTGCTCTTCTCTACCTTTAGATTCAAGACCTCTACCTGCCACCTGGATTGGGGAAGGCAGCCCTGTTTAGCAACCCTAACTTTGTCTGGCAACCCTAACTTTGTACTTTTCAGGACAGGGGTCTCTTGCCATTTCATGAGACTCCCCACTCCCACCAATTTGTAGCGATTCACTACAGTCGTAAAATAGCTACAAATCAAGGAACTTATAATACAGAATGCAAAAGTCCACCCTATAAAAGCAAAAGATTAGGAGACAGTTGTATGCTGAGAGGAAGATCCAACTATTTGCAACAGGAGATCAAGGAGCCAAACAACGAAGACCGCCCCCACTTCTCTGGAGTCAAAAGGCCCTGAGAAAGTCACTTGATTAAGTGCATTATTTAATTTTGTACCTGGTTTTATTGCGCTGGCTTCTATGTTATTATACTGAAGGTTGTGCCAGCATTTCGACTTTAGTTTCCAATTTTCTAGGGTTTATAACCACCACTAAAAATAAAATTCCATGTTGGAACATAGCCTGTAAAGGTTTTTCTTCTTTTTCAATGTGGCTTTTATTTCTAATGCTTTTTATTATCTGTCTGTTTGGCTGCCTTTGCGTTGATTGAGTGTGGAAACCAGGAAGCCAGAAAGCACTCTCTTCCACCAACCCTCTTCCTCCCCCTCTCCTTCATCTGTATGCTCAAACCCATCGTAATTTTCAGAAGCAGAATTTGGCAAACCATCAGTTAGATCTCATGTTGACCTAACCTCGTTTTTGAGTCTTTATTTTTTTTAATGAGTCATCAACAATGAACTCCAAAAGTTCACATAAATCTACTTTACAGTAATAAAATGTTAGGGTATAATCCCACAAAAATGGCATTAGATTATACCTTGTTTGCACTGGCAAGTGAATGGATGCAGTCTGCAAATGCATATCTTATCTGCAAAAAACAGCAGGATCAGACACTGTCCCATAACCAAGGGTGTGTGTGATGTGTGTGTGATGTGTGTGTGTGTGTGTGTGTGTGTGTGTGTGTGTGTGATGGATCTTTGGGCTTGCCATGCTGAAAGCGAATCTAAGGTTTCACATTTACAAAGCGGTTGGAAGTTTTCTAATTGCGGGTGCTTCCTTCTGAAAACTATGCAACTACTCAAAGGTTTTGGAATCCCATGGTAATATTTTCCCTGCCATCATTAAGATTTTTCAGCAGAAAGGTCATGGCAACTGCCAATAGAATGAACAGCAAATGCCCTTTATTTAAAAAAAAAAAAGCCCGTTGGGTCATCTGTAAAATATGGTACCCTTAATGTAGAGCATATGATGTTTGTAGATTCACAGAGCTGCTATTATTGTTAAGATTCGGTGCAATTTTTCTTAAATGGAAAGACTTGTTCGTACTTATGCATTATGTATGTCAAAATGACTCGTACTCTGGATTGACTGAGCTCCTGTGACCTCAATTTGGCTGGCAGGCGCCATTTTGTTTTTCCGTACACGGTCAAAGATGTTTTATCTGTCTGGGGCCGGGGCAGAGGGCGGAGAAATTGTTTATTTTATTCAAAACCCTTTCTAAACCACATAGTGTTTTAGAAATCTCCATGCAGTTACACTATGTACAATAGAAAAAAAATATCCATGAAAACAAAGTAAAATAAATAAATATCTAAAACCAATTTTTAAAATATAAAAATTTATACGCACAAATGAAACAGAGATTCAGTGGCTCCATACCCTTAAACCAGAGTCCAATGTTATGGGTCAGGGAAAACCCAGCAAAATAAAAGGTTAGTCTTTACAACCAGGCAGAGGGCCTTCTCAGTAGTGGCGCCTGCCCTGTGGAACGCCCTCCCATCAGATGTCAAGGAAATAAACAACTAACTGACTTTTAGAAGACATCTGAAGGCAGCCCTGTTTAGAGAAGTTTTTAATGTTTGATGTTTTATTGTGTTTTAAATATTATATTGGGAGCCAGAAGGGCAGGGTATTATTATTATTATTATTATTATTATTATTATTATTATTATTATTATTTTGTCTGAAGGACCTGGCAGCTGCTGCTTCATGTATGGCAAAGGGAAATGTATACCACAGCACAGGGGCAACAGCAGAAAATGTCCATGATATTCTGTAGGGTGTGCTGCCATGATTTCCCCAGATTATGTTTTCCAAGCAGCCTCTGACTACCCTGGGGTGGAATCTGTGCCCATTGTTCTGCTACACGAATAGCCTCCCATGTCCTTGGAGACACGGGAAGAGGGAGCTTAATGTAGTAGGAGCAACAAGCTCCTGGGGTGCTTCATCAGCTGAGTCTGAACTGCTTTCTGCACCTGGCTCCTCTTGCTCGCTAAAGCCTGTTGCCTCTTCAGCAACCAACCATTCCTCCCCTCCTTTCCCCCTGAGCTGTCCTCAGTGTCCCACCACCACAGCCTGGGTTCTGAGCCTTCCTCCTTCCCTGAGGCTTCCCCAAGGCTGGTGCCTCCCACCACAACTCTTCACCCAGCCAATCCCTGACAACTCCTTTAGCTCTGCGAGGGAAATGGGGTCTCTGAGTACCCTTAACAAATTCCCCGTCCCCATGATTATTTGAGGGAAGCCGTGACTGATTAAAGTGGCAAGATACTACTTTAAAGGGATAGTGCAGATGGTGCCTTAGCATTTAGTACATGATGTATCGGTGTTCATACTGATTGCATTTGCATGAGTCTGTACTGGAGGCAAAACAGTCTCAACTCAGAGATTTCACAGGAGATAAAGGGCAGGGGGTGGGGGTGTCCAAAACAGGAATTATGCCAATAGTAGTAACACAAAAACAAATAAAAAACCCATCAAATATGTGTCCGAAATCACTGCAAAAGGCAAAGTTTAGGGACAAACCAGGGAATTTATAGGGGTTGTCCCTGGCAGAGATGGGGGAATATGTCGATTTTGTTTTTCCATTTTTCCAACCTTCAGTTCTCCACATTTTCACACCTATTTGTCATTCTTTTTAAAGTCCTCATGAAAATTCTTCAGTGAATTTCTTCTAATATATACATTGTTGCACACAATTTGGCCTGATTAATAAAAAAAACCTCCCCCCCATTAACCTTCTCCAATATAATGCATTTTTGAGGTTATTTTCACCAGTACACTACACGTTACATGCCTGAAGAACTGCACTGCAAAATTCAGAGAAATGTGAATTCTGAAGGATCATAGAATCACAGAACTGCAGAGTTGGAAGGGACCCTGAGGATCATCTAGTCCAACCCCCTGCGATGCAGGGATATGCAAATGTCCCACATGGGGATCGAACCTGCAACCTTGTTGTTATCAGCACCATGCTCTAACCAACTTACCCATCCATGGATGGCTGTGTTTTGCGTGTTGTTTCGGATTTAACAAATTGAGGACATTCACCTTTTACTGTGAACTGAATCAAATTCCTCCCCTGTCCCTAGCTAAACAGAAGCCAGGTGAGCACTGAGACTCTCCTTTCTTGTAACTTGAAGCCATTGGTTCGAGTCCTATCCTCCAGAGCAGGAGAAAACAAGTCTATCACCCACCCATCCCCACAAAAAAAGAGAGTATGAATTTGCATAACATTTCTCCATGCTGATTTATATGTATAGATGCAAATTTAGATATAATTGCTATAATTTACATAGAAATGCAGTGCAGCTCACCATATTGGGGAAGGCCTAAAAACTAGTGTGCCTGTGGTCCAGCGGTCTCTCAATGTGGCCGCCCAGCTTCCAGGTCTCTCCTCTTCCTTATGGTTCTTTATTCTTAAACCAGGCTTTGATTGGACAGTCTTTCAGAAGGAGGACTCCTTCAAAAAGAAGATTCTACCCCAGGCACTACCATTATTGCGTGGACAGGCGGAGTCCCCCAAACTCCCAGACTTATAACAACGTTCTATGGGATTAAAATTGGCCACAACTTTATTAAGATTCAGATGTAGGGAGACCTTGGCTCAGGCATTGGGCGTATATCCTTCCCAGTCCCCAGCCGGGGTTCTGGGAGGCTTCGGGGTTATCCACATGTATGGGGGTTGGGGCTGGCTTTGGAGAACATATGTTCAAGCAGAAAGAGCCCGCCCCCTGTTTGCCGCTCCTGGAAGGGGGAAGTGATGACGCCTATTGGCATGGTCAAGGCTTCCCCCAATACCCCGATCTTGTCGCCGCAAAGGGTCTCCGCCTCACACCCCTCCCTCTAGGAAAATCGCCAAAGAATTCCGCCCAAGGCCTGACGCTGCCAAAGTTGTGACGTATTGCTATGGGAAAGGCAAAACCTGCCAATACCGGGAAATTCCTTTCTGACCCTTCAACAGCGGCCTTGACGTAGCAGCGCCTGTGAACCTGTAGAGAAAAGGTTAACCTGCAAAAGAACATGAATGAGGGTGTGGAGGGTGGGAGAAGCTCTGGAGCCGACTGGTGCTTGGAGGTAAGATTCAAATTCTCTTGTGTGAGCCGGACAGTCCCTCCCCTTACCTGGCCATCCCCTGGCAACACCTCCCCAGGCAGGATTGGACGCTGGGCTGGGGTAGGCGGAGACCCCTGGCATCCTACCTGGGAAAGCGATGCCAGCCCCGAACTACCAGGGAGTCGCCCTCTGGGATCAGGGGGCTGCGTGCGACCACACAAAAGTCCCCCCCCTCCATTGATGTGTGGAGTGGTCATTCTACCATTATATCCTGACTAAACACCAGGACGAACTTTCTGATGTTAAGAGCTGTTTGACACTGGAACGGTCTCCCTCAGGAAGTTGTGGGCTCTCCTTCATTGGAGGTGTTTGAGCAGAGGTTGGGTGACCATCTGCCAGGGGTGCTTTAGCTGAGATTCCTGCACTGCCGGGAGTTGGACTAGATGACCCTTTGGGTCTCTTCCAGCTCTACAATTCTATGACGATCTGACTTCGCTCCCCTTTTTTTGCCATGCTCAAATGGCCACTCTGTCACTAAGCCATAAGCTAAGAGCAGGCATCCCCAAACTTTGGCCCTCCAGATGTTTTGAACTACAATTCCCATCATCCCTGACCACTGGTCCTCTTAGCTAGGGATCATGGGAGTTGTAGGCCAAAACATCTGGAGGGCCGCAGTTTGGGGATGCCTGGCTAAGAGCAAGGGACAGTCAGAATGGAACAGATCCCAGGCAGAATGCAGTTCAGAACACTCTCCTATGTGATATTGGGAATCAGAATTCCCGCAGCAATGACCCATTCCTAGGAGAAGAAAACAGAACTCCTCCAAGTGGCCTGCAACAAACTACAGCAACCAGGACTCACATTTCTTTTCATCATTGCTATTTTTATATGAAAAAGCTGGCATACTTTTACATTCGCAAGACTCCACAATAATAATAAAAAGGTGTGAACAACTGAAATGTTAATTTCTTGCTTTAATTACAAGACTAAATATGTCATTAAAATATACAGTCATCCGAGTAGCTGGTAATTGCCAATCAAGTGTATAACATGTAATAAAGAGATTAAATTAAGCAAAGAAGAATTTTTTAGTCTGGATCTCGAGAAGGAATTCCTAAGGGCAAGATTTATATACAGCACAACCTTCCTGGCAACAAGAAATAAAACTGGCAATGTGCCAGAGGCTGTGGTTAATTTGCATCTTAATGCAAATAGAGAACTTTCATTAAGGCATGATGGGGAGGCTTGCTTCCCCCTCCCTTTTTTTAAATTTTAGAAAGCTGTTTAAAAGTTTAGATGAATGTCTCACAAAACACACATGGAGAAGGAATGACTCACGGGCTCCAAAATAATAATTAAAAGGGCAAATAAGTGTTTCCCTGAAACCACATTCTCATTGCCCAGCTCTACAGGGTAACTGCATCAGTTAGGAGATTTTGGCTAGGATGTTCTATGGTAAAGGTAAAAAGGTAAAGGACCTCTGGACAGTTAAGTCCAGCCAAAGGCAATCATGGGGTGCGGCGCTCATCTTGCTTTCAGGCCGAGAGAGCCGTTGTTTGTCCACAGACAGCTTTCTGGACTTGGTTCAGTATACCTGAAGGAGTGTCTCCACCTCCATCGTTCTGCCTGGACACTGAGGTCCAACACCGAGGGCCTTCTGGCGGTTCCCTCGTTGCGAGAAGCCAAGTTGCAGGGAATCAGGCAGAGGGCCTTCTCGGTAGTGGCGCCCGCCCTGTGGAACGCCCTCCCATCAGATGTCAAAGAGAAAAACAGCTACCAGATTTTTAGAAGACATCTGAAGGCAGCCCTGTTTAGGGAGGCTTTTAATGTTTAATGGATTATTTTATTTCATTTTTCTGTTGGAAGCCGCCCAGAGTGGCTGGGGAAGCCCAGCCAGATGGGCGGGGTATAAATAATAAATTATTATAATATTATTATTCTTATATTATTATGTGGCCAGCAGGACTAAACCGCTTCTGGCGCAACATAACACCGTGACAGAAGCCAGAGCGCCTGGAAATGTCATTTACTTTCCCGCCACAGTGGTACCTATTTATCTACTTGCACTGGTGTGCTTTCAAACTGCTAGGCTGGCAGGAGCTGGGACAGAGCAATGGGAGCTCACCCTGTCGTGGGGATTCGAACCGCCGACCTTCCGATTGGAAAGCCCCAAAGGCTCAGTGGTTTAGACCACAGCGCCAGCTGGGTCCTATGAGCACAGCACAGCTCAGTGGTAGTGGAGCCTGAGAGCCACGCCCCGACATCTCTTATTAAAGGATCTTTGGAACTGGGTCTGGGACAAGACAGTCGTAGTTCCAGCCAGGTTGGCGCTAGGTGAGAGGGGCCCTGCTGACATCTTTGTCATAGTTCGAAATGTCTTCTGTGGCTTGGAGTGCATTTTACCAGCTTCATCTGGTTCACTAGCTATGGCTCTTCTAGGACAGGAGTAGACTGACCCCCATTATCCATCAGTTGGTAGCCTTAAGTCTGGATTACCGCAGTGCACAGCATCTGGGGCCACCCTTGGGTTTGGATTGGATGCTCCAACTGGTGTAGAATGTGGCCGCCGGGCTGTTGATGGGGGCACACAGCCGGTAATATGTAATACCACTGCACCATTGAGTCATGGTTTAAGTTCCTTATATTTACAAAGCCTCAACAACTTGGGTCCAGGGTATTTTAGGGACAGTCTAAATAGCTGAGATCATCTGCAGGAATTATGAACACTGACGGACACGCTCTGGAATTTCAGGCATGGCAATTTCCCCAGCTCTGCCAGGAGATACCCAACGGCAAGCCACCCACCTTCATTCCCCCAACCCTCCCTTTTGTAGTTAAAAAGTTTATTTCTATCTGTCCAGATCGAGCATCCTGAACCTGTGAGAAATGAGCAGCTTTGATGGTCCAGTACGCCTCCCATAAGATGATGTGGTGGCCACCAACTTGGATGGCTCAAAAGAAGCTTGGACACATTCATTGATGGCTATGTGCTTCCTCCACTATGAGAATGTGAAACCGGGGAGAGTGCTCTTGTTTTCTGGTCCTGATTCCAGATTTCCCAGAGGTATCACAGTGAGAACAGAACCTTAGACTAAATGGGCCTTTGGCTCGATCCAGCAGACAGACCTTTCTTATGTATTTATAACAGGTGAACAGACATGCATGCACAAAGGTATTTGGAATACTGTGGACCAGACAGCATCCTTGCTCCAAAGGTCAGGGAGGTGACCTGAGCTATGGTCTGCTGTGTGGCTCCCCCAGAGGAGAGAGCCAGCTATTCATATCTACAATGGTCTGCTTCCATAGTTGGGGGTTAGTAATAGCTTTTGCATAGCTCTTTGAGAACCTCTCAGTGTCCAAGACTTGGACTATAAGTAAGTAAGTAAGTAAGTAAGTAAGTAAGTAAGTAAGTAAGTAAAAGAAAATTGATAGGGAACTGGCAAAATGCATATTTTGTGGGGGAGAGAATGGACAAATTAAGATTCCGGCAATGTTTTTGACCTCCTTCAACCTATCATGGTGAACATTTTCTTCATTAGTAGTAACAACAGAATGAGTGGAAGTAAAACTGAGATCCCTTAATAACCATTTTATGTGTGCCTTCCCCCTTGTAATTTTTTGCAACTCATTGCTTTATTGATCACTATAAATATTTAATTACCAAAAAAAACAAAAAACCCATTAGATTTATGTCACTGCAGGGCATATGTTAATAAAACTGTCAAGGAAAAGACTGCCTACAGGAATTCTAAGTTAGGGTTAGCTGCAAATGCAGATGCGCTCGTGACAGTATAAGCAGCATCATATTTTAAAGAAAATAAAATGAATGGCTTTTGAATTAAGTATATTCATTTAAGATGCCCAGATTCGGCAGTTAAATTGGCTTCCATGAAAAGGGGGCTTGTGCTTCTCTGGACAAGTAAAATCTTTCTGCGTGCAGATCCGCAGATCCATTGCGGAGGATAAGTCTCTCAGTGGCAACTAGTCATGGCTGCTGTAGTCACCCTTGAGGTTTGGAGGCAGTAAGCCTCTGATGGGAGCAACTTGGGAGAGAGCTGCTCCTCTTGTGTCCTGCCCATGGGCTCTCAATTGAAACCTGATTGGCCACCAATCAGGTGATGGGATGCTGGGCTAAGATAGACCTGTTCAATCGATCCATCAAGGCTCATGCTATGTTATGAGGGAAGGTTGAAGGAGCTAGGTATGTTTAGCCTGGAAAAAAGGAGACTAAGAAAAGATAAGATGGGATATGGAGCAAGATTGTTTTCTCCTGTTCCGGAGGCTGGGATTTGTACCAATGGCTTCAAGTGACAAGAAAGGAGATTCTGACTAAACATCAGGAAGAGCTTTCTGACAGTAAGAGCTGTTTGATAGTGGAACGGTCTCCCTTGGGAGGTGGTGGGCTCTCCTTCCTTGAAGGCTTTTAAGCAGAGGTTGGATGGCCATCTGTTATGGATGCTTTAGTTGAGATTCCTGCATTGCAGGGGGTTGGAGGAGGAGGAGGAGGAGGAGGAGGAGGAGAAGAGTAGTAGTAGTTTGGATTTGATATCCTGCCTTATCACTACACTAAGGAGTCTCAAAGCGGCTACCATTCTCCTTTCCCTTCCTCCCCCACAACAAACACTCTGTGAGGTGAGTGGGGCTGAGAGACTTCAGAGAAGTGTGGCTAGCCCAAGGTCACCCAGCAGCTGCATGTGGAGGAGCAGAGACGGAAACCCGATCCCCCAGATTATGAGTCTACCGCTCTTAACCACTACACCACACATGAGCCTCGGGGTCCCTTCCAACTCTCCAATTCTTTGATTATCCTTCCACCAGCAGGCTAAACCCTTCCTATGCAGACGGGCCATTGAAAACCAAGGTGCAGAGGATGCTGATGACTGAGCTGTATCTTAATTGCCAATTCGAAATGTTCTGATGTATTTTCAACTGGTTCCTTTTTATTACTTTGCGTTCAATAGTATTGTTTTCAAAGGTTGTAAGCCGCCTTGAATCCCAATTTGGGATAGAAATAAGAACTACAGTGACCACCTCCTCCCCTGCTGCTGCTGAACCTGTAAGCCAGTGTTTCCCAACCTTGTGCCTCCAGATGTTTTCGGACTACAATTCGCATCATTCCTGACCACTGGTCTTGCTACCTAGGGATGATGGGAGTTGTAGTCCCAAAACATCTGGAGGCACAAGGTTGGGAAACACTGCTGTAAGCAAATCACCAATCCTAGATTTGTCAATCTCACACTCCTCCTCTAGCGTTTCCTCTCAGATCTTCTGCCTTTCCCTTTGTCTTTGAATGTGTAAGCCTGCCATGCCTTTATTTTCCATTTGTGAACATTTATACACATTTGCCACTGGCATTGCATATTTGAATTTTAATAACTGTGGTAAGTATGTCTGGGAATTTGTTTTGTGTCTGAAAAGAGGGTTGGACACCTAATAAATACGCTCATACATTCATTGTCTCATATAGGCTGCAATCCTTCTCCCCCCCTTAATCTGGGGAGTAAGCCCCACTGAACAGAGGGACTTGATTCTAAGCCAGGCATCCCCAAACTGCGGCCCTCCAGATGTTTTGGCCTACAACTCCCATGATCCCTAGCTAACAGGACCAGTGGTCAGGGATGATGGGAATTGTAGTCCAAAACGTCTGGAGGCCCGAAGTTTGGGGATGCCTGTTCTAAGCAGCCACGCTTGTTTAAATTGGCCTGTGCTGCTGCAGCAGCTCACATCTACTCAGAAATAAGTTCCAGTGAGTTCAATGGAGCTTACTCCCAAGTAACTGGGGATAGGAGGGCTGTAACTCTGCACCTAGCAATCCATTGTAAGCAATGGGACTCTTGTACGGAGCTCTGACTTTACAATGTACGAGGACCCAGACAGATATGATTTTCAAAATAAAATAGGTCATTTCCAAAATTCATACATATGGACAAATATATTTGCATACCGTCTTTTCCTTTTCCATTAGATGTTTTCCTCGGGGGGGGGGGGCTTAGCCAAAGTGCAAAAGCTGCCGTTTAATCTCTGCATAAAAAAAAAAATCCAACGTGCTTTTCCCAGTGACTTAATGGAGCCTAACAAGCAATTAATGGCTTTAAAATCAACAGGGGTCCTGGATTGCACAGTAACCTGAAATTAATTATTTAGAGAAGCTCTCAGTCCTCCATCTTGCCTTTCATTTCAAAGACTCTGTGTCTGCCAATTCCAGTTTCCCAGTCAACTATCGGCATCGAGCCAAGGTTTGTAGGCCAACTTTCATCACAGCAGAAAGACCTGTCCCGGGCTCGCTTTTTAAGCTTCGTTCAAACAGGCACAATGCCTTTGCCTCTGGTTTACAGTGTGTCCCTGGTGCTCAGGCAATTGGGATGTGCAATGAAGGCTGGGTCTTTGGAAGCGAGGTCAAGAGTTGCTTACCTTAAAAAATGGCAGCGTTGCTGGTGGACCGTTGTTCAGAAAGACAACAACAACAACAAAGGTTTGCCCTGATGGCTGCAGGGGTTCTATGACAGATGGAGCCTTCAACTCTTATCTCAGCCCGGAACTTGCTTGGTAGGCTCACGACATGACCATACTCACACCATAGTTTTAGCTCTGTATGACACCGCTTTAAGCAGTCATGGCTTCCCCCAAAGAATTCTGGTTCCTGTGGCTTGTTAAAGAGTGTGGAGAGCGGTTAAGAGACCCCTTATTCCCCTTCCTGAGCTACAATTCCCAGAGTTCTTTGGGAAGAGGGGTTGATTGTGTGTGTGTGTGTGTGTGTGTGTGTGTGTGAGAGAGAGAGAGAGAGAGAGAGAGAGAGAGAGAGAGAGAGAGAGAGAGAGAAAGAGTGCAGCTGCTAAACTAATAATTTGAAACATGGCCCACATGGTGCATCTGGTAAGGTCTATGAATATGTCAAATTTCAGATAACAATTGCAAGTTAAACTGTGCTAGATATCAACATATGCCCTTTTAATTCCCATTTTTGAACAGGTGTATCATTACAGTCTATTCAATTCAGGCTTATCGAGGAAGGCAATCCCACGTTGCTTTAGTTATGAGTAGCGCTTCAAGAGTTTTTAAGGCTTTCCCGCGCCATTAAAACTCATGGCATCAACTACACTGGTACCTCTACTTACGAATTTAATGCGTTCCAAACGCACATTTGTAAGTAGAAAAAAAATTGTAAGTCGAATCCCATAGGAATGCATTGGGAGAAAAAATTCGTAAGTAGAAAAAATCCTATCTAAAAATTCGTAAGTAGAAAAAATCCTATCTAAACCGCATCCAAGATGGTGAACGGAGCTCCATTCGTAAGTAGAAACATTCGTAAGTAGAGTTATTCGTAAGTAGAGGTACCACTGTACTGACAAAGCAAGGCAGTGCATGTGCATTTTAATTTTGAAGTAAACGTTCTGCCAGTACAGCAATGTTTGCAGAGGAAGCCACCTAGTGGTTACTGCATGCAGTACCTATTCCTTTCGTTATGGAACGAGACAGTTTGATGCAGTGGTTAGACCAGGAGCCACTAAGCTTTCGGGGTGCCTGGGCCCCACTGGAACAGCTGACAAGCTGTGATGGGGACTACACAGACACACTGATGTGCAAAAGCACATTGTGGATCATCTTGGCTGGTCATAGGCACTTCCTTTAGACTGAAAATCCAAGGAAGACTGTGGGTGCAGAGAGGATTACTTACAACTGTGCTGCCTGTTGAAAAAAATAATAATCCTGACTAGTCTCTCCTCTTTGTCTTTCCAACACCAGAGTCTCCTGCCAGAGCATTTGAAGGAGCCAACATGATGTCAATGGGCCAGTTCGTTAGGTTGCTCAACTATATAAGGTATTTGCATCCCATTCATTTAATTGCAGAATTGTCTGGAATGGGTGCATAGAGCAGCTTCCTTTTATTTGCGTGGACTTAGGGATGGCACCGCTATGCCTACAAAGGCTTGTTTTCAGAAACCTCAGCTTGTTAGCGATAAACCAGAAAATCCAAGGACAAGCTGTAATGCTCCTTCACAGTTCCTATTTACCAAGCTGCCAGATAAACTTGTTTGAGAAGTACAATATGCTCCCTATTCGGATCTGCTCCATCTCTCTCTCTCTCTCTCTCTCTCTCTCTCTCTCTCTCTCTCTCTCTCTCTCTCTCTCTCATTAGTCACATGTATACAAAAGGCTTACTGAAATGTTTGATTAAGACAGGGGTGGGGAACTTCGGGCACGGTGGTCCCAATGCAGCTCTCAGGTCACTTCATCTGGCTCTCAGGTCCCTCTGTAAGCCACACACCTTCAGAAGTCACCAGGAAGGGGAATGTTTTACATCCCAGCCTTCGCCTGGCTCATAGCTGCCAAGTCTCCCGTTTTTCACGGGAAACCCTCGTATTTTAAACCCTTTCCCGCTGGCAGCCCAGATTGGAAAAAAATCCTGTAAATCCCTCGGATTTCCTACCTGCCAGGGAGGCTCTATTTTGGGTGCTGGCGCCGCCCAATTTCCGCTGCCCAGACATGAGTAGCGCGGCACCGGAAGTCGATTCTACGCATGCCCAGACATGCGTAGAAACGACTTCCAGTGCCGCGCCGCTGCTGATCCTGCATTTTTCAGTGGGAGACTTGGCAGCTATGGTCTGGCTGGAATATGTCACTGGATTCCGATAATGCTTCTTGCTTGCCTGAATGGACAATGGGTAAAGGTAAAAGGTAAAGGATCCCTGGATGTCAAAGGCGATTATGGGGTTGCGGCACTCATCTCGCTTTCAGGCCAAGGGAGCCGGCGTTTGTCTACAGACAGCTTTCCGGGTCATGTGGCCAGCAGGACTAAACTGCTTCTGGCGCAATGGAACACTGTGACAGAAGCCAGAGCGCAAAGAAACAGTGTTTACCTTCCCTCTGCAGTGGTACCTATTTATCTACTTGCACTGGTGTGCTTTCAAACTGCTAGGTTGGCAGGAGCTGGGACTGAGAAATGGGAGCTCACTCCGTCACAGGGATTCGAACCACTGACTTTCTGATCGGCAAGCCCAAGAGGCTCAGTGTTTTAGACCACAGTGCCACCAGTGTCCCTATGGCAACGGAGGGGTATGTCAGACCTTCCAAGTGTCCCTATTTTCCAGGGAAACTCTTGAACACACAGAAGCTGTCCCAGTTTCTGATTTGATCCCAGAATGTCCCACTTTTCCTTAGGATGCCCCTATTTTCATTGGAGAAATGTTGGAGGGCATGGAGTTCTGCAACCCACAAGCTAAGGAAATACAGTAAGTAACTATACAACCTTTAGAAGAGATCTGAAGGCAGCCCTGTACAGGGAGGATTTTTAAAAAATGTTTCATGTTTTATTATGTTTTTATATATGTTGGAAGCCACCCCCACAGTGGCTGGGGCAGCCCAAACAGACGGGTGGGGTATAAATAATAAAAATATTATTATTATGGAATAGGGCATCCCTGTTTTCATCAGAGAAATGTTGGAGGGTACGGGATATGTTTGTGTGTGTGTAGAAACGATCCTGCTGTACAAAGGGAAAGTTTACATCCATTGCTCTGACCACTTTTGCTTCTGGCCCCACCCAACACAGGCATGTGGCCCCTGGAAGGTTTCCAGCATTCCTCAACCTGAAACACATTCCCCAACTCAGTTTAAAATCAATGCTGCAAGCTTCAATCTGTTTAATCAGATTCATCAGTAGATTAATCAACCAAAGCTTTAAGTGACCCATGGAGAGTAAGGTAATCAGCAGGGCTTTAAATTATTTTTTTTAAAAAAAGAAGACCCCCCTTTCTTCTTCGTATGTTACTGTAATAGGGAATGAGTAATAATTATACGTGGCATTCCCTTCTTACAAGGTGAGTTAAATTACAAGATATTTAAAATCTCTTTCAGTGACTGCTACCTGCTATTGCAGTGACAAAACTTGGACCTATGTGACCTATTAGCGCCCAAACCCCACCTTAAATCTCAATGTTACATGTGACTTGCTAGAGGTTGCCCAGTGCCATGTGTAAGAACGTGGGTGGGAGGAGATCATTTGGTCTGCATTTTAAAGCAAATTAACCACACCTGCGCTTCCCTGACGTATATATTGACTAGAACACAGTTAAGCAGATTGTCCACGTCTACAAATTCGGTTGTGTTGTTTGGGATCAAAAAAAAAGTGTGCAATATGCACACTTTTGGGGGGGAAATGCGTAGAAAAGACTAAAACGCATGTTTTAGGACTAAACCACCTACATACCGGTATTTTACATATTTTAAAGGGAAGTGAGTATACAAAAAGATGTACAACTTAAATTAAGGTAACCATATTTTTTTTTTCAATAAATCCGGGGACACTTTTTTCAACTTCAATGGATTTTGTACGGGGACTGATTTGTAAATCCAGGGACTGTCCCTGGGAAACAGGGACGTCTGGTAACCTTAACTTAAATGTGATTTTTGTGTTGGCAACGTATAGTGATGTGAGGTGAGAATACTCTACGGGAAATATTCTCCAGAATATTCTTTGCCAGAAAATTCTCCAGAGAATATTCTCTACTAGAAAATTCTCCAGAGAATATTCTCTACAAACTATAAATTATGTGTCGTCTACACAGCCGCTTTAAATGTACACACCTCATTAATCGAGAATATTCTCGAGAAAAGATTATTCTTGAGAATTTAACATCACTAGCGATTTAAAAGCAAAACTAAAGAAAATGGGACAGAACAGGTTTATAATTGGAGACAAGAAAACATAGGCATGGAATGGGAAGGGGTCCCCAAACCCCAAACTAAGGCCCGGGGGCCAGATGCGGCCCAATCACCTTCTAAATCCTGCCCGCGGACAGTCTGGGAATCCGCATGTTTTTACATGAGTAGAATGTGTCCTTTTATTTAAAATGCATCTCTGGGTTATTTGTGCGGCCTGCCTGGTGTTTTCACATGAGTAGAATGTGTCCTTTTATTTAAAATGCATCTCTGGGTTATTTGTGGGGCATAGGAATTCATTCATAATTTTTTTTCAAAATATAGTCCGGCCCCCACAAGGTCTGAGGGACAGTGGACCGGCCCCCTGCTGAAAAAGTTTGCTGACCCCTGGAATAGACTAACTCTAATTTTTGGGGGAGAGGGGCGTTATGCTACATTTTTTTCTGTGCTTGTTCCAAACTAGAAATCAAGATGGAATTTGAATTGGGCAGAACCTCGTGGGCATTGCCACACTCTGTATTTTAGATGTCATTGCCTCATCAAGAACCACAAGAACCTCATTATGCACCAGCTAATTTCCATTCCTCCACAGTCTTACTCTGATTAGATCACTCTTATTTCCCATCCAGGGTATGACTTCCAGTGGGCCTTTGTGCCTTAACCTGAAATATGAACTTACTTTTCCTGCCTGGATTGTGAAAGGGCAGGCATTAAACACTTCCTAAGACGGCTCATAAAAGTACACCTACTGGCTTGCAGAAAGCTTTTGCAAGAACAAAGAGAATCGTGAAATGTCGGGAGAAGCTGCTGAATGGAAGTACTTGGGGGGGGGGAGAAGGTTCTTGTAATTGCACGTGCATTCGGACATAAATTATCTTGACTCTTTCGGTGATGTTCAAAGAATTCTAGGGGGTCTCCACTAGGGATAGGTGAATCTGTCAGTTTCAATTTCTGTACCATTTTATCATTTCTTCCAATCTTAACTGCAGCTTTCCACATTTCCGCTTCAGTTTGCAATTTAAAAAATGTCATCCTGAAAATTCATTCACATTTTAGTGTGAATTAATCCTAATATACCCTTTTTTGTATGCTGTTTTGTCTAACACAGACATTTTTGAAAAGCATTTCCCAATGATGATGATGATGTTGGTGGTGGTGGAGTAAAGGACCCCTGGATGGTTAAGTTCAGTCAAATTTGACTACAGGGTGCAGCACTCACCTCTGCTTTCAGGCCGAGGGAGCCAGCGTTTGTCCTCGGACAGCTTTTCCAGGTCATGTGGCCAGCATGACAAAACCATGATGGGTGCTGGAGCACATGGAAACTCTGTTTACCTCCCCACCACAGCGATACCTATTTATCTACTTGCGCTTCTGTGCTTTCGAACTGCTCAGATGGCAGGAGCTGGGACAGACCAACGGGAGCTCACTCCGTCTTGGGAATTCGAACCGCCGACCATCTGATTGGCAAGCCAAAGAGGCTCAGTGGTTTAGACCACGGTGCCACCCGCTCACATAACAACAACAACAACAACAACAACAACAATGTGTTTGTATGTGTTATTTTCAACAATGTATGCATTTTATATACACTTCACCCCTGCATATGCACTTTTGTATGTACGCAACAGAAGGCGTCTGAACCTCACCTTTCCTCTCTCCATGGTATCCTTGTTGTCAGTAGCGGACAGCATCACTCACCTGACCTCCTTATACCTGAGTTGCTGCTGCTTACTGATAAGAAGGGGAGAGGCTAAGGGAGGAGAGGTTGGTGTGGTGCAAACACACTGGCAGATGCAGTGGACTGACCCCACCATTGCTTGTGCACTGCGCTGGCCTCCTCACCACTTTGGTACTGAGCCACCTTCTCATTGCACACAGCCAGCAGAAAAAAGACATCTGAAGGCAGCCCTGTTTAGGGAAGCTTTTAATATTTAATGCTGTATTGTTTTAATATTCGATTGGGAGCCGCCCAGAGTGGCTGGGGAGACTCAGCCAGATGGGCGGGGTATAAATAAATTATTATTATTATTATTATTATTCATTCATTCAAGCTTCATTTGGCAAGTGCCTCGAGGCCTATTGGATCATTGTATGCTTTTACTTTTCTTGCTCATCAGGGAAAGCAGAGAACCGTATAAAGACCCTGTGCAGTTCAAGCAGCATCATACCACACAGCTCACACACCCTGAATCCTGGAAACAGTAGTTTCTTAAGGGCGCTGAAAATCATTGGGAGATCCCTACTGCTCTCACAAAGCTGCAGTTCCCAAATGTGGATTAATAACCAATCCCTCCTCCCAATATGCAGAATTCATCATGTGAAAGGCTGGGCTGGATGAATCCCAAACTGGAATTAAGATTGCCGGAAGAAATACCAACAACCTCAGATATGCAGATGACACCACCTTGATGGCAGAAAGTGAGGAGAAATTAAAGAACCTTTTAATGAGGGTGAAAGAGGAGAGCGCAAAATATGGTCTGAAGCTCAACATCAAAAAACTAAGACCATGGCCACTGGTCCCATCACATCCTGGCAAATAGAAGGGGAAGAAATGGAGGCAGTGAGAGATTTTACTTTCTTGGGGTCCATGATCACTGCAGATGGTGACAGCAGTCACAAAATTAAAAGACGCCTGCTTATTGGGAGAAAAGTAATGACAAACCTAGACAGCATCTTAAAAAGCAGAGACATCACCTTGCCGACAAAGGTCAATATAGTTAAAGCTATGATTTTTCCAGTAGTGATGTATGGAAGTGAGAGCAGGACCATAAACAAGGCTGATCGCTGAAGAATTGGTGCTGGAGGAGACTCTTGAGAGCCCCATAGACTGCAAGAAGATCAAACCTATCCATTCTGAAGGAAATCAGCCCTGAGTGCTCACTGGAAGGACAGATCCTGAAGCTGAGGCTCCAGTACTTTGGCCAGGTCATGAGAAGAGAAGCCTCCCTAGAAAAGACCCTGATGTTGGGAAAAATTGAGAGCACAAGGAGAAGGGGACGACAGAGGACGAGATGGTTGGACCGAGTTCTCGAACCTACAAACATGAGTTTGACCAAGCTTCGGGAGGCAGTGGAAGACAGGAGTGCCTGCCGTGCTCTGGTCCATGGGGTCACGAAGAGTTGGACACGACTAAACGACTAAACAACAACCTCCCAAGGAACCCTAAAAACTGCAGTTCTCTGAGGGTTATTTCAGTCATGGCTTCCTCCCAAAGAATTACGTGAACTGATAACTGTGAGACGTCCCATATTCTCCTCACAGAGTTGCAATCCCCAGAGGGAATTGGGGAGAGGGATTGATTGCTATCACCAGGCTCCTGCGGGAGGTGGGCAGCCAGGTACTGTTGCCCCAGACCTCAGAGGGTTAAGCCTATAAGGCCCCCTGCCAGATACCGGGTGCTTTTTTCAGTTTATAACTTTATTCTAACAAGATTCCTGCTCCGGACCTCAGACAAACTCCGCATCGGCAGCTGTCACCCTGGGAAATGTAGCACTGTGAGATGAATGGAGGAGCCGTAACAATTCTCAGCACCCATAGCAAACTACAGTTCCCGTGAATATTTAGGGGAAGCCATGTAAAACGGCATCATAGTGCTTCAAAAGTATAATGTGTTCAGCAAGCAGACTAAAAAATAAAATAAAATGCTTCAAGCTATAAGCTCTTGACTTCTCTCCAAGCAAGAATCAATTAGACTTGTCTAGTGATCTCTAAAACAAGTTGACTTCAGGGGTGTCATCACAATCAGCCCTAGTGTTTTGGAATTGGGAAATCCCCCTTTTCTCACAGGGAATTTCCTGCCCTGCAGGGTGAATTCCAACGAATCATAATAGTTACTTTTAAATACAACCCCTTTTCTCTCATGGAGCTTGAGAGGTATTTGGCGTCTCCACCCCTGCACCCCCTTTTCCTGTTTTGTTCAGCCCTGGCCATCTTGATGAGAACAATGCTGCCTGTTGCTACCCTGCTCACCTACAAGAGACCTTTTCCTGCTCTTCCCCTTAATAGTTTCAGGCTCTTTCCTGGGAACCTTCCCCTTGCTGATACATGAGAAGTCAAGGCAAGGCATTGCAGGTCAGATATTTTCCATCATCGATGGCTGAAGCCAAGGGATTAGCCCGTTGATGGATGGGACTACTACAGAAGCTGACTGTGTGGCTGTGTTTTCGCGACTGGGATTTCATAGAGACCCGCCCCCCCATGTTTCTTTTTCTTTCCCATCCATCAGCTCCCAATTCCTCCCTCTCCTCCCTCCCCCTTTATAAGATCTTGAGTATCCTTTTGTATAATGAAGAGTACGACGCAATAACAAGCACATGGTACTTGCAGTTGGCTATCTGAATAGTGGCCTTAGGACCCACCCTACTCCCACGACTGATTTTGTTTTAAGCTGTTCTTAATACTGCATTTTATATTGTTGTGACTCATGCTGACACAGTGTGGGGTACAGGGTGGTTGCCTTGGGTGCAAAACTGTTAGGGGCCACAAAATTCCAACACCCAGTGCTGCCTCAATACAGCTGTGCACTTCCATTGCTGGGCTCCATTGAAAACAGCTTCTCCATGTGAACCAGGAAGTGGCCTCTCCAACAGAGCAACTCTTAATTTCTTATCTCTGCAGCTGCAATTTCCTGGGTGACATGGATGCCATTAGGCAGTTGAATGCACATGTGTACTCCGTCCATTTCCTGGCAACCCATGCTGCGCCACTGCCCTGGCACCTTGGGTGAAGGGCAGGTAATTAATTAAATTTATATTGTTAATAATCTGCTTAAAATAAGAATAAGGGTCAACAGCCAATGTTTGACATGTGGGATGGGGGAAGAGAGGCCAAGACAACTTCAGGGCTTCCTCCATTTGGACTCTCTCCTCCCCATCACAGAGCCAATGGACCACTTGCATTCCTACCATGCCATGAGCTAACAGCACAGAAGGAGATGTACTTGCTGGGGATTAGCTGCTGAGCCAAGATCTGGTCTACAAAGCCCTAAAGAAGCTATATGAGAGATTGCATACACTGCCAAGGTCACTGCAGTTCATGGAGGAGGGCCTGCTGATTCTAGAGCATTCTCAGAGGTACACCTGGTGGGAGGTGCAGAGGAGAGCTTTCCCCATTGTCCCACCTTAGCAAGTGTCCAGCGATTGAGGAAGAGCCATATGGAGGGCACCGAGACCCTTAAAGGTTATCGTGTTGGTCACAGGTAGTACCAAGCTACAGAGGCTGTTGTCAACATAGGGATGAGGTGGGTGTAGCCTGAGGTTTACAGTACCCAAGCGGCTGCTCTTTAAGGTAAGCATGAGCTTCCCTTAGGATTGGAAGGCCGACTTCCTGTGGTAAGAATGGCTCAAGGATGAACTAGACCCTGAGTTCCAACAGTGGGACAGATTGATGGAGAAATTTGATTCAGTTCTCATTCATTCATTCATTCATTCATTCATTCATTCATTATTAAACTTGTATACTACCCTGTACCCATAGATCTCAGGGCAGTTCACAAGATAAAATTACAATATACCTACCTAATCCACACTTTCTGAAACAGTACACAACCGTATCCCTAGAAATTTGCATGCCTCCAAATTTTGCAATCCGAAGTTTTGCAAGTCATGAGTGCAAAACCGCATTTACTATACTTGGGTAAAGTGTGCATAAAATTGCTTTGTAACAATGTGTATATGAGGAGAATTTTGCACTAAAATGCTAATGAATTTTCGTGAGGACTTTGAGGGATGGGGAACACCTAAAAGTGATATGCAAATGTGGACAACTGGACTTAAGACAGGGAAAAAAGGGGGAAAACGAGAGAAACCAAAATTAACAGATTTTCCCACTCTAGGACAGCTATGCCAGGACTCAGGGCATAGTCTGGCTATGTGAATTGTGATGAATTTCTCACTCTGAATAATTGAACCAATGTGCTGGTTGGAGTGTTGTACTAGGACATGGGTTCAAATCCGAAGTAAGCCACGAAGCTCACTGGGGGACCTTGAGTCATTCACAGTCTCTCAGCCTCACCTACCTCACAGGGTTGCTGTGAGAGTAAAACAGGAGGGGGGACGGGACAAGCCTGCGTGCCAGCTCAAGCTGCTTCCAGAAAAGGTCAGTTATGAATGTAAGCAATAGCAGAATTTTGTCCTATTTAAATCTTCTTTTCTTTTAAGCTCTCCTAAGTTTAGGGATGCCGTTCTCTTTCTTTTAAATGGCAAATCAACAATAGAGAGTGTTCCTGTGGGGACAAGAGATGGCCTTTTTTGAAATGGACGAGACATACCCATCAAATCAATACCTTTTGTCCAATTCAAAGCTTTTTTAAAAAAATAAAAAATACAATAAATAATAATAGAAATCACTTCTGCCAGGCAGACAATGCCCTGATTGTTCCGCAGATGCAACTTCCCAGGTAACTTCTTCCATTTCAGATCTGTCCCTGCATAATTAAAACCAAAGCCGAGACCCTCCTCCCCATTCACTCTTTCTCTCCCTGATTTCTCATTATGCTGCTCGATGAGGTTTTTAAGCTTCGCAGAACACCGTCTAGGCCGCTAATCCGAGGCAGATCACAGACCCTTCTCCGGCCATTCTTACTGGGTTAATCAAGGAAAGCCAGTGAAGCAGGAGCCTTCTCAAAGCCTGCCAAATTCGAAACCATAGATCAAAGTTCAGGGCCCTCTGACCTTTGTGCCCTGCATTCGCCTCAGCACAGTTCCCATGAATGGCCTCTTTGTGAGCATGTCCTTGTCAGAGGAGGGTTGGTGTATATATATATATAGTTTGGTCTTAGAATTGGGCCTGGGGATGTGATGTGACTGATAAAATGCTCTTGCCTCTCTCTCTTTCTCATCCCCAGAAGTCTAAAAAGCTTGTGTGGTTCCCCTCCCCCCCTCCTCACACCTCTTGGTTGCCTATAGAAATGCCCCCCCAATGGCCACAATGGAAGTAAGGTGATCATTGTTCCTGTCAAGACTCAGCTTTGGGTTTTGTGATGGAGTATAATTAAATGGTTCAGGAGGCAGGATTAGGAAAACAGCTGTGTGGGACACAGCAAAAGCTTGGTTTCCATATGGTCAGCCCATAAAAGACAACAGGGCACTGTGCTCTAGAACAGACTAGATTTAAGGCCTATATGAGGATCCTCCCTTCCCCTCTGCACATCATGCTCTAAATTGTCTAACTAACCTGGGCTATTTTTCATTTGATTTTCCTGATGACTGAATATTTTAACCTACCTGTTTTAACCTTGGGTCGGATGAACACCCTAAGCAATGAAAAAAATGACGGTGCCCTCCCTAAGTAATTCAAAATGAAAACAACACTAAACCGCAAAATAGAGAAACAAAACAAAAGAGATTTATTACGTCATGACCTGAATAGCTCAGTTGGATAAAGCATGGTGCTGATAAAACCAAGGTTGCAGGTTCAATCCCCATACGAGACAGCTGCATATTCCTCCATTGCAGGGGGTTGGGCTAGAACAGATGATACTCAGGATCCCTTCCAACTCTGCAATCCCACAAATCTTACAATTCTAACCCATAACAAGATCTGATTTCCTCACACCATTTCCATCTGCATTAGTCAGATGGTTCCTGGTTTAGGTGAGGATAAGTAACAAAATGGGAACAGAAAGATGGGGGAAGCTTGTGTACAGGTGGTTAAGGTGGTCTGTTGTCATAGATGGGGCTCTAACTAACTAGCACCTTAGAGACCAACTAAGTTTGTCATTGGTGTGAGCTTTCGTGTGCATGCACACTTCTTCAGATATCTGGAAGGAATTTTTTTATTTTGTTTCGACAATGGCAGACCAACACGACTGCCTACCTGTAACTATAACTGACTAACTGACTAACTGACTAACTGACTAACTGACTAACTGACTGACTGACTGACTGACTAACTAACTAACTAACTAACTAACTATCAGAAGCTGGCAAGGTTGTGTCCTCTGGTTGGGAGGGGACTGAAGACAGTCCTGAAAGCCCCCCGCAAAAGGACAAAGTCAAAGGCTCATCTTCCTTTTGAATTCATTGCACAACATATAGTCTCTGAGTCATGGGTCATGACACTTGTGGATAGCTCAGTTGGTTAGAGTGTGGTGCTGATAACACCAAGATCACAGGTTCGATTCCCTTATGGGGCAGCTGCATATTCCTGCATTGCATGGGGTTGGACTAGAAGATGATCCTCAGGGTCTCTTCCAAATCTACAATTCTATTATTCTAATTGTGAGGGAGGGGTGTATACAGTATCTCAGGTTTCCAGATACTCTTTATTTTCAAGGTTAGGCTTTTTATTTGTTTTGTAAGGTACTGCAGTGCCTGTGATAGTAGTGATTTTAGTTTTTGTGATCACTGGAATTATACCTATTGGTAAGATTGCAATCTGTATTTTTTAAATATATTTTTTTTTGACAATGCGAGTTTTAGTCAATTAAATTGGACTATCTATTAAACTTGCATCTGGGTAAAACTATTTCTGAACACACTTTGTTGTTAGATGGTGAAAACATGTAGCAGTAGGTTTTATTCTAGAAAATAGAGTCCTCCTCTGAGAGAAGCAGAATGCCTCTCTTAAGATGATGTTTACCTGGTATTAAAACAAATTTTAAAAACATACCTGCTTAATCTTGGGCACCTTTTTAGTTAAGTGTTTTTAAAATCAGTGATGCTAAGAATACAATAGAAACACCACTTTTCCAATATGGAATGGGAGGGAGTTGGTGCCACCACTGAAAAGGCCTTACTCTGGTATTGTATAGTACAGAAGGGATGAAACAATATTTCTGCTGTCCTGATCACAAGCTGTATAGGGCAGGCACCCCCAAACTTCGGCCCTCCAGATGTTTTGGACTACAATTCCCATCATCCCTGACCACTGGTCCTGTTAGCTAGGGATCATGGGAGTTGTAGGCCAAAACATCTGGAGGGCCGCAGTTTGGGGATGCCTGGTATAGGGCTTTGTACACCAGCCACAGCACCAGCTTCTAGAATGCAATCTATAAACACAACACTTTTCAAGACCAAAGGTATTTAAATGTTAATGTCCAAATAAATCAGTAAGAGATGTCCAAGCAGGAAAGGACCTATTGGCCCCGTTCACTCATAATGATAAACTATGGTTATGAGAATGAACCTTAGATTTGTGCACTCCATACTTCTTACTTTTTCTAGAAAGGTAGTGGGAAGATCAGAAGCCATAGTCTTCCCTGTTGACCAAACCCAGGCGAACTGTGACTAGTCTTGACCGTGGTTAGTTGAAACAAAGCAACTACAAACCATAGTGTATAAAGCTGGCTGGTTAGTTTCAACTAATCATGCTTTAGATCAGGCTTCCTCAAACTCGGCCCTCCAGATGTTTTTGGCCTACAACTCCCATGATCCCTAGCTAGCAGGACCAGTGGTCAGGGATGATGGGAATTGTAGTCTCAAAACATCTGGAGGGCCGAGTTTGAGGAAGCCTGCTTTAGATTAACTAGAGATTAGAGTCAAGAGGACACAATCAACTGTGGTTTATCTAAAGCGGAAGCAAATAATAATAATAATAATAATAATAATAATAATAATAATAATAATAATTTATTTATACCCCGCCCATCTGGCTGGGTTTCCCCAGTCACTCTGGGTGGCTTCCAACAGAAAAATAAAATAATCGATTAAAGATTAAAAGCCTCTCTAAACAGGACTGCCTTCAGATGTCTTCTAAAAATCTGGTAGCTGTTTTTCTCTTTGACATCTGATGGGAGGGCATTCCACAGGGCGGGCGCCACTATCGAGAAGGCCCTCTGCCTGGTTCCCTGCAACTTGACTTCTCGCAACGAGGGAACCACCAGAAAGCCGTCAGCGCTGGACCTCAGTGTCCGGGCAGAACGATGGGGGTGGAGACGCTCCTTCAGGTATACTGGACCGAGGCCATTTAGGGCTTTAAAGGTCACCACCAACACTTTGAATTGTGCTTGGAAACATACTTACACTTCAATCTTACACTTCAAACTTAGCTGTCTTGAGCCAAGTAGAATTTGTCGATTTACTTCTCGGACAAGTAAATGGCGTAATGCTCCTTACTGGTTATCTCCTCTTTCAGCTTTGGGGATATATGCCTTTGCCTTCTGCCTGCAGAATGCCCTGTCGATAAATCTGAGCAGAATTTCTTGAAGTGTCACGCTGATGGATGGTGCCATGGCAGAGGCTGCTCAGCCAGAGCAAGAGGGAGACTTGATCCATTCATCATTCTTCCTGTTGTCGAATGGGTGATCGAGGCTACCAGGCAGGTCATTCTTGTATAGGTCACTGTGCCACTAGGAAAACAATTAGGTATCCACCCACCCCGGCAAGGATATACATATTTCAGACATAGAATGTTTGGTACATACACTCCAGCCTCTGTGTATTCAGTTCATTAACTTGGAATCTTATTATGTGTGGTGGTAGCAATTTTGAATAATAAGGGGAAAAAAACATTGGGACTGGAATGCTATGCTTTGCCTCTATGCAATATTTCTGTGGCTGTCATGAGCAAAGAAAGACTTCTGTCATGATCATGAGCAAAGAATGATTTCTGATGATGCTTCTGATTTGAATTTTTAAGAGACAGCTATACGAAGAATTATTGACGGTAAATAGTAATTGATTTTATAATCAGCTAGTGTTAGAATTTTAGACTAGGACCTTGGAGACTATGAGTGAAGCTGTGCATTTCAATTTCTCTCTGCTCCTCATTTTTACAATCTTAAATTCCAGTTCTCCAATTGTTAACATCAGTTTGCAAATTTTGCAAAAGTCATACTGAAATTTCACTAGCATCTTCATGCATCTTCTCCTAGTATACACAAGTTTCCTATGCAATTTCTCTTAATATGCACACTTTTGCAAAGCAATTTCTCCTAATATAATGCAGTTTTGTAAGTTATTTTCACTGACATTTGCATTATTATTTTTTACACACTACTTGGGTCGACAGCTCCACTGCAAAATTCAAAAAGAATGCTGTGTTTCAATTCTCATATTGCTTGGGAAAGTTTGAAATTTTTTACTCACCCTTCACTCCTCACTTTACTGCAAGGCACGATCAATCCACGATTAACTCACCATAGTTAACCATAGTTTCCAGAACAAGTCAGGAGAGTAAGCCATGGTTTGAAGTTAGTTTAAGATTATTGCCTTCCCAAAAGTTAGTAACCATGGTTTCCTTGTTGGGACAAAATAGAAAACTAATGTTAGTTATGGGAGTCCCAGTTTTATTTTGTGAACTGCCTTGAGATCTTCAGATGAAGGGTGATATCTAAATTTAATATAGCCCTGAGTGCTCACTGGAAGGACAGATCCTGAAGCTGAGGCTCTAATACTTCGGTCACCTCATGAGAAGAGAAGACTCCCTGGAAAAGACCCTGACGTTGGGAAAGATTGATGGCACAAGGAGAAGGGGACGACAGAGGAGGAGACGGTTGGACAGTGTTCTCGAAGCTACTAACATGAGTTTGACCAAACTATGGGAGGCAGTGGAAGACAGGAGTGTCTGGTGTGCTCTGGTCCAAGGGGTCACGAAGAGTCAGACATGACTAAATGACTAAACAACAAATAATAAATGAATAAATAAATAAATATTAAGAAAATTAATAGTTCACTCCAATGGGTTCTGTGCATGAGCAAAAGTTTCATCCATACATTTTTTCAGATTAATAAACTGTGGTACAATCATCCAAACTGGGCTGTTGTAAACTGCTGATAACAGCTTGCAGGACAATAGTGCTCTTTCCAATGTAATGAACAAAGACCCACTTGGCTCTTAAAACTGTACAGAAGTTGGCTATTTCACAGTTAATGAATACAGGAAATGACAGGTGGAGCACTGCCTTATTGGGGTAGGGAGGCAGCAGGGAAGGCTGGGCAGTAATTCTTGGCATGAGAATAGGGGTGTTATAACTAAGTCCTCTTTCTGTTTCCCTAAGTCAAATGACATGAGATGCAGCCAGATCAACAGGGTTAGGAAGCCCTATTGAGCAGGATTAGGAAGAAGGAGAGTCCTAAGTTTGCGGTGGTTACAATCAGTGCTGTCTTTAGCATATTCGCCACCGGGGTGCAAAGATCCGCCCAGTGTCCCCAAATTTAGTTTAGCCCCCAAATGAACTTTTATTATGCTTATGTCAGACACCATGCTTACACATAATATTTCGATGTAGGAGTTAATTTCGCATGCACGGCGCCGCTGTGAATGACAAGCGCTGTTGTCGAGTCTAACAAGCGCCGCTACTGGTGTGGCGCATCTTTGGTAAATGAGCGCACAAAGTCGAAAGTCCTTTAGTGAAACAGTAGGTATACATTTCAGTAATACCTAGGTATATATGTATTTTGTTTTTCTAGCTTGATCAAATTCATTTATTATTCACAACAGGTAGATAGTTAAGAGCTTAGGCAGCTTCAGCGGTGGGCACCTGGCGCCCCTCGAATTCAGCGCCCAGGTGCCCTGCACCCCTTGCACCCCCAGGTAAAGACGGCCCTGGTTACAATTTTATCCCACCGCCATGTCCAGCATGTCTCCTACAACTGTATAACAAATGAAATTCAGCAGGTGAAGTTATATCTTCTGAACATCTACTGTTCTGGTGAAAACAGAAAAACACTGATGACCTCAGCAAAGGTTTGGTTTGCCATCCTTATTCCAAAGGAAGTTTATACAACTCTAGACAGCTTGCTCCGTATGAATCTGTGACATATGGAAAATGCTGAAGTGAGACAATAATGATCTGGAGCGCTGATGTTCTTATAGGTTTGGACCCTGAAGGGCAACTGCTGAGTTATCAGAGGCACAATAAATATAATCTAGGAGTGCAATTTGCTTAGATGGGGATGGAAAGAAACACATTATCCCAAAGTGATCTTTGCGATAACATCTCTAATTTAAGAACAGAATGGTGTGTTTCCTGGTGCTAATTAAGCTGCTTCTGCACCCAAATAAGAGGTGAATTTTGGCACGGGTTGTAAGCCACAATACCTACAAATTAATTAAATTCAATTATCTGAACAGATTAGCAAAATGGCTCCGTTAGCACTCCTAAAACGTTGCGCTTTCTGAAGGTATGTGATGCAAAGTACTCCTAACGCCGCGGAGTCTGTTTTGTTGTTTTTGCCTCCACCTCCTTTGAGCAAAACAGCAATAAGACAAGAATCGCCTCAAAGGGACACTTTGTGTTTGAGGGAGAACTACTGATTGATAGCAGAGGAAATTTAATATGCTTTCGTTCTTTGGCTCTCTATCTTTGTAGTGAAGCCAAGCTCTTAGAAATAGTTAATTACGGGTTCAATGGAAAATATTTAGATGACAGCTATATGCCTTCATCCTCTCTGTGCCTAATAATACTACAAAATGCTCTTGTTCTTTCTAGTGTGTGTATTAAGTGGATAAGCAGAGCAAGTAAAAGCAGATCCCAGATCCACTGGTCAAAGCATGAGGAAGGAAGACTTAAGTGGAAGAGGCCTTGTTGTCCTCTGTTTCCCCCCACACTGAATCAAAATGTAGGGATGTTGTAAGATTCAAGACAAGACAGACCCCAAAAGAGTTAAATTATAGAATCATTTCCAACCAGATGTGTGGAGATGCCCAACCACTTGAAGTCCCCAGGACTTCAAAGGCAGAATTGATGTCCAGAGGGAATTTCCGAAAGGTGGCGCAATCTTAGGCAATTGAAAATTTGTGGGGGTTTTGACAATTTTTTTTTAAAAAAAGGTTTTTAGACAAACTTCGGGGTTTTCCTAAAGAAAGCTCGACAACCTGAAATATGGCAACCCTACACTTGGCAAGCTTTAAAAGAGCATTGGGAATGGAAGATAAGGCTATCAGTGGGCTTCAGTGGCTATGTTCTCCCTCCACTATTGGAGATGATGATGATGCCAACAACAACAACAGCATATTTATACCCCGCCCATCTGGCTGGGTCTCCCCAGCCACTCTGGGCAGCTTCCAACAAAAGATTAAAAATACATTAAAACATCAGTCTTCAAAAACTTCCCTAAACACGGCTGCCTTCAGATGTCTTCTAAAAATCTGGTAGCTGTTTTTCTCTTTGACATCTGATGGAAGGGTGTGGCCACTACTGAGAAGGCCCTCTGCCTGGTTCCCTGTAACTTTGCTTCTCGCAATGAGGAAGCTGCCAGAAGGCCCTCAGAGCTGGACCTCAGTGTCCGGGCTGAACAATGGGGGTGGAGGCGCTCCTTCACGTATACTGGGACGAGGCCACTTAGGGCTTTAAAGGTCAGCACCAACACTTTGAAATGTGCTCGGAAACGTACTGGGAGCCAATGTAGGTCTTTCAAGACTGGTGTTACGTGGTCTCAGTGGCTGCTCCCAGTCATGAGTCTAGCTGCTGCATCCTGGATTAGTTGTAGTTTCTGGGTCACCTTCAAAGGTAGCCCCACGTAGAGTGTGTTGCAGTAGTGCAAGTAGGAGACACTATAACCTCTGAATTCCTGTTTTTGGGAACCCCAAGTAGAGAGAGTGCTGTTGCGCTCGGGTCCTGCTAAATTCCCTGTGGAGAGGTATTGAGTGTTAAATCATTTGGGAATTGTAGCATACCCTCCAAGATTTCTCCAATGAAAAAAAGGACATCTTATTCCATAACGATAATAATAATTTTATCTTTTATACCCTGCCCATCTGACTGGGTTGCCCCAGCCACTCTGGACGGCTTCCAACACATATAAAAACATAATAAAACATTAAACATTAAACCTTTCCTATACAAGGCTGTCTTCAGGTGTCTCCTAAAGGTTGTCTAGTTACTTATCTTCTCGGCTCGGTGACGTTCTAAGGAAACGCAGGACATTCTGGGATCAAATCAGAAATTGGGACGGCTTCTGTAAATCCGGGACTGCCCCTGGAAAATAGGGACACCTGGGGGGTCTGTTGTAGCTCTGTGAAGGGAACAGGGGGGCTTCTAACAACCCTCAGCTCCCTTAACAAATGGCAGCTCCCAGAATTCTCTGGGAGAAGCAGCCATGGCTGTTTAAAGGGGCGCCATAATGCTTTAGATGGATGGGATGAATGCGGCCTTGGCCTCTGACTTCACCCACAGCCGCTCCCTTGTAATGTGTCTGGCTTAGAGGCGTCTGTCCAGTATACCACAGGCCATATATATTCTGCTCTGCCTTCAGCACAGTGCTCCATTGCTTGCTGCATGCTCCAGCTAGCTCTGCTCAGTGCGGCTGCCTTCAGGCAGAGGAACAGCTGGCGAGAATTACTTTCCTCCAGGCTTTCATGCAGGCTTTTAACAACGGCTTTCTGGCAATGGAAAGGGGACCGAGTTCCACTCCGCAGCCAGAGAAGATGCTGACACAGCTAATTCTCTTCCTTTTGTGGTTTTGGGAGCCTGCCGCCAAATGGCCGGCGTGTTGAGAAACCCAGTGCTGCATGCCGGGAGGAAATGACTCCCCTGCAGCCTTAGGGTTGATGTGGATTACTGGGAGGTTTTCTAGGGACAGCAGAGAATACTTTTGAAGCGATGGTGCAAGGCAGATTCTGCCCAGGTCAGGAAGTGGTTTCATCTCTCTCTCTCTCTCTCTCTCTCTCTCTCTCTCTCTCTCTCTCTCTCTCTCTCTCTCTCTCTCTCTCTCTCTCTCTCTCTCTCTCTCCGTGTGTGTGTTTGATAGAAAATGTACCCTCCAACATTTCTCCAATGAAAATAGGGATGTCCTATTTAATAGTAGTAGTAGTAGTAGTAGTAGTAGTAGTAGTAGTAATTTTCAATAAAAATAAGAATACTTATACCCCACCTATCTGACTGTGTTGCCCCAGCCACTCCAGATGGCTTCCATCATACATAAAGGGACCCCTCACCATTAGGTCCAGTCATGACCGACTCTGGATTTGCGGCGTTCATCTTGTGTTATTGGCCAAGGGAGCCAGCGTACAGCTTCCAGGTCATGTGGCCAGCATGGCTAAGCCGCTTCTGGTGAACCAGAGCAGCACACGCAAATACCGTTTACCTTCCCGCTGTAGTGGTACCTATTTATCTACTTGCACTTTGAGGTGCTTTCGAACTGCTAGGTTGGCAGGAGTTGGGACCAAACAATGGGAGCTCACCCCGTCATGGGGATTCAAACCACCGACCTTCTGATCGGCAAGCCCTAGGCTCTGTGGTTTAACCCACAGCGCCACCCGCATCCCCCCATCATACATAAAAAGATATAAAACATTAAACATTAAAAACAACCTCCCTATATGGGGCTGCCTTCAGATGTCTTCTAAAGGTTGTACAGCCGTACCTTGGTTCTCGAACTGAATTGTTTCTGGAAGTCCGTTTGACTTCTGATAATGTTTGAAAACCAAGGCATGGCTTCCGATTGGCTGCAGGAAGCCGTGTCGGACTTTTGGGTGCCAAAGAATGTTTGCAAACCGGAACACTCACTTCCAGGCTTGCAGCATTCAGGAGCCAAAAGTTTTGAGTGACAAGGCATTCGGAAACCAAGGTATGACTGTATTTATCTCACTGGCTCAGGGGTCGCAAAACTCCAGACCCTCTGAGGAAAATAGGGACACCCTAGTCCATACCCTCCAACATTTCTCTGATGAAAATAGGGATGTCCTAAGGAAAAGAGGGATGGGACGGCTTCTGTAAATCCGGGTCGTTCTGTGGAAAATAGGGACACTTGGAGGGTGTGGGGTTGTGATGGGGAAGAGGCAGGACAAGTGACCTACCGTATTTCTTAAAAGTTGTGGCTTTTATTTGTTTTGCTTTTTGAATGCTAAAGCAATTTACAACCCTTTACAATAATTATTATAATCAAAACTGGCCTGTTGTCATTTCCCAAGCCACCTCTGCCACACTTCCTTGCTATCTCTTGCTGTGCTCATTTTTATTCCAGGGTTTGGGAGCCCTACAGAATGTTATGCTCGGTGACTCATCAGCCACAACACCATAAAAAAGAGGGGGGTGTAGATTTGCATAATAAAATAATAATAATAATAATAATAATAATAATAATAATAATGCTCAGTCTAAGAACATAAGAAGAACCTGCTGGATCAGGCCAGGGGCCCATCTAGTCCAGCATCCTGTTCTCACATTGGCCAAGCTGTTACCTGTTTGCTAATGCAAGTCACTTTGGGGCACCCTGTGAGAAAAGTGGCTAGCCAATACAACAAATAAATAAACTGTGAACAGGCCCATCATCAGCTGATTGTAGTCACTAAAGGCTTCAGATTAGGAGGACCAATCTGTTTATTTCAGTTTCTCATGGGGAAAAAAATCACTAGCATTTTACCAAATAAACACAAGAAAGATTGGACACCCTTGGCTGAAGATGAGCGCACATTTGAACCCAAAATTTTGAGCCTAGTTTTGTGGCAACTGCCCCATATGGGTTTCAAGTTTTGTTCTTTATTTTAGATATGTATATTGTTACTTTAAAAAATAATTCCCCCCTCCAAAGCAACTCAAAAATAAAAGCAAAACAGCCATAAAACACAATTAAAACCATATCAAAGAATTTAAAAATGCCCTCAGCATGAAATGATTCACAAACTCGTAAAAAACCTTGCAAAATAAGGTTTTGCACAGAGATTACTGTTAAGCCATCTCATGAGTTTGTCAGACCAAAAGGCGGGGCTTAGATTTAGTAGATAAATTACACTGTATAATATATTCTGACATACCATTTGAGAAGTTAGAAAAGTCTGAAGGTTACGAGTGAGTCTCGAACCCTCTCTCATTAAGGTACCCAACAATATTTGCTGCCAAGTTAGCCAGAAAGTCAAAGTTTGTAAGCCCAAGAGCTGCTGAAATAAAAAGCGCAGCATTTGAACTTCATGATCTGATTCAAAACAGGACTTTGTTGCTCCTCCTGTCTGTAGAAGAATATGTAAGGTGAGGGGAGCCTGAGGCTGGCTGATGCATTTTAGTGAAGGGGGGGGGACAACAGAAGGAAGAAAGGAAGGGGAGAAGGGAGGAAGGGGGAAGGGGAATTGGGGGACACATTGAACATCAAACAGCTGAAAACATCCCTTTGATCAGTAAGGGTAGGGAAAAAACACTTTGTGGGGTGGTTGGAAAAGAAAAGGTGAGTACTTGATGGGAGAGTACTGTTCAACCATTACCGTACATTCACAGAGCTGTCTTGCCTTCTCTCTCTTAGGCAATGTTTTCAAAGTTTTTTTTTTAAAAAAGACATAACCAGCAAATATATCAGTATTATTATTATTATTGCATCCTTTCCTTTCTTTTGCAAGAGTACCTGCAACATGGGTGCCTTTATTCTGTCTTTTGGGGTAAAAAGGTAAAGGGACCCCTGACCATTAGGTCCAGTTGTGACCGACTCTGGGGTTGCGCGCTCATCTCGCATTATTGGCCGAGGGAGCCGGCGTATAGCTTCCAGGTCATGTGGCCAGCATGACAAAGCCGTTTCTGGCAAACCAGAGCAGTTTCTGGCAAACCAGTCTTTTTTGGGTAGTATCCAACTAAGTTTCACTCACTGAAATGAACAGATCCAAGTTAGTCATGTGCATTCATTACAATGGGTCACACTTTGGCAGAATACAATTTTGTTGTGTTTTGTATTAGTGGTTGGTTTTAACCAGGCAGTCCACATAGAGGGCCGTAACTAGTGGGTTGTGAGGTGGTCCCCCGCCAGGGGCACAGGCGATTGGGGGAGGGGGCAAAATCAGCTTAAAAATATGTCCATAAATATAAATATTGATAAAAATGGTTTTAAATAGAGGGTGAATTGAATGGGGGGGGTTGGAGGAGAGGCGGAAAGAAGAGCTAATTTGTCTGTGGCTAGGGGACGCAATCTGGATGGTTCTGCCAAGGGCACAAGATCACCTAGCTATGGCTATGTCCATATATCACTTTTTTATTTCTTAGTTGTTCTGCCGTGCTTCTCCGATTGAGCAAGGACCATCACGCAGTGGCAGAGCACGCGGGAGGTCCCAAGTTCAATCCCTGGCATGTCCAGGTAGATAGATGCTCACCTGATAATCTGGAGAGTCATTGTAGAGGACACCAATGTAGATGGGCTGCTGGTCAGTAAAAGGCAGCTTCCTCTTATGTGTGTTTGGGGGGGGGGCTTCAGACTCCCCAACCTCACAAGTACATAGTTGTATCTGCAACGTGTCATTAGCGCAAGAACATCTGCGGTGTAAAAATCAAACCAGTGATTGGAATCAAACCAGCAGGCCTGCCTCTAGGGTTCTGCAGATGTGACAGTATTGGAAGTAGGAACCTGTGAAACCAACCCAATACTTCCGTAAGCCCAGGCCACCGTGAAACAATTACAACCAAAGAACCAAACCCAAAATGATCCATGGGACAGAGTGACCTCCCTTTAAAGTAAGGTTGAAGCACTGAGGATTTTTTACCCATCTGGCTAGATTTCCCCAGCCACTCTGGGCAGCTTCCAGGACATATAAATACAATGGAACCTCGGTTTGTGTCAGGGTGTGTTGTGACTACTCTTGAGTAACGACCTTCCACATGCTTGTCTTTCAGACATTTTTATTGGTGCACATTATTTACAGTGTAACGGATTGCTCATTTCATGTCTACCCGCTCGAGTCAGATTCCTGCACTACCCCCCTCCGCGTTCGGGACCAGCATAAAAGCCTCGGAACTGAGAAGCGCCTCCCTTTCCTCCTCCTCCTCAATTCCGACGTCGGGGGGACAGGTCTTCTGTCTGACCTATTCCTGTCCACTTTTCCTGCCTCCCTCTCTTCCTGCCTATGGAGCAGGGGCTCTTTGATGTTGCCAGAGCCCTGGCACTCCCTCTCCGTTTCCTGACTCACCCCTTCAGACCCCTCGCTATCATGACTGCTGGGAGACGGGCTGCTTCTGATGAGGGTGGAGGGTTCTCTATAATCCCTCCCCCTTACAGTTTGCGACAGCCTCCGGTTATGACGAACTCGGAGAGCGACCGCCGCAGACCTGGAAGTATTTACATCCGGGTTCCGTGCGTGCGGATGCGCAGAAGCGATCTGCACAGCGCATGCGGATGTGCAGAAGCGATCTGTGCCGCGTGCACAGAAGCGCTCTATCTGCACTTTGCGCACACGCAGAAGCATGCCTTCGGCGAGCGATGAACTCGGGGAGCAACCGGCTCCCCGGAACGGATCGTCGTCGTAAACCAAGGTACCACTGTACAGTAAAATGCCAAACATTAAAAACTTCCCAATACAGGGGAGCCTTCAGTTGTCTCCTAAAAGCTGTGTTGTTCTTTATTTTGGCCACCCAAAAATTCCTGCAGCATGAGCCGAGCTTCTCTTTAAAACTTACACACCATTTTTTTAACACATAAAAATACACTTTCTTTAAATGAGACTTTCCTCAGGTTCACTGAAATCTGCCCGCCCCTTGATCATTTTCAAAAGCTATTTCTTTTCTCATTAATTGATAGAGAATATGTGTGTGGATGTTTGTTTTTTGTTTTTTAAAAAAATATTGTTAGCTGTCAGGAACAGGCAGATCTGTTGATTTCAGTTTCTCATTTCTTCCAGCCTTAAGTTCTATTCTCCACATTTCCACATGAGTTTGTGATTTTTTAATTTAAAAAAATGCCTGTGGAAATCCATCAGCATTTTCATGTGGATTTCTCAGAATATAAACAGATTGGTATGCAATTTTGCCTAAAACACATATTTTTGCAAAGCAATTTCCCTTAATATAAAGCATTTCTGAATGTTAACTTTCTTTCTAGACAAGGCTCACCCTGGTGTATGTATATTTGTACACATTTCTTGGCCGGAGAATTGAACTGCAAAATCTGAATAAGTGCACATATTGAAGGAGGGCTGTGTTTCCACTGCATTTTGTTTTGTTTTGGAAAGGGAGAATTGGGTAGGTTCGCCTTTAAATGTGAACTAAATCAATTTGTCCTCCATCCCTCCTCTCTCTCTCTCTCTCTCTCTCTCTCTCTCTCTCTCTCTCTCTCTCTCTCTCTCTCTCTCTCTCTCTCTCCTTTCCCCTCTTCCCCCAAATTCACCACAATATTTTAAAAAACTGCTGACTAATTCAAGACGTTTCATTTTACAGATTTTTGTCTTTCGCTACACAACTTATTGCAAAAACAAATTTTAAAGGAAGCTTAAGCGGGGGGCAGTTGGGGAGGGGGCTTTTTGCATCGCAGTGAGGGGAACGAAGAAGGCCCATTCTCCCCTGACAGCATTGTTCCAGTGTTGTTTGACAGTAGGAGAGAGAGAGAGAGAGAGAGAGAGAGAAATGGAGAGGGAAGGGATGTAACAGCGGCTAGACAGACCATTAAATTGGTATTAAACACTTTTCCATGTGAGGGAAGTCTCCTTCTGCCAAAAGCCAGGAGTAGGGGAGATCGCTTTCCATTCAAGCACTGCTGAGATGGGGCTAGATAAACTTTGAAAAATTAAAAGGCGACCAGGGGTCAAAGCGCAGACTGGAGACCTCGTCTGGCTGGCTTCCTTATAAACTCGCAGAGAATTGGCATGCCCCACTTGCATGACGTCCTCCTGCATAAACATTCAATCTTCCTGACCAGTTTGTTCCAGTGCTTAACATGGGAGGGTGGGAGAGAGCGGGGGAATACATAAAACCAACCCAAGCTGTTTTATATCAGTTTTCACCATGCAGAACCCACAAAAGGATTCCTGTATTATAGCCAAAAAAACGGGTTGGGGAGGGGGAGGGGGGCAGGAATGGAAAGGAGTTTCGCTGCCAAACTGTATGCATGTTTTCACTTCTTTTGCAGCTCTTTCCAACAGGGGGATTCCTCTGAAATTATGCCCAGGCAAGACAATGCTACTCTGTAGATCTGCATCCATTCTGCCCAAAGCAAAGCAAAGCAAAGCCATGTAATCATAGAACTACAGAGCTGGAAGGATCATCTAGTCCAACCCCCTACAATGCAGGAATATGCAACTGTCCTATACGGGGCTCGAACTTGCAGCACACTTTAACTAACTGAGCTAGCCAGGCAGACAAGGCTCCTTCTTGCCAGCTAGCACACAAAGCAATAATTGTTAAAAACCCTCTTGGACCTCCATCTGCAGGTTCTTCTAGACTTGGGCTTAATATGCAACTACACCACTGAGAAGTCATAAACAAGTTGTGTTGCAGCCCATGCTAGTCCTACTCAGAGTAGACCCATTGACATCAATGGACACAACTAACTTAGGTTTCTCATTGTTGGCAGTGGGATTGGATTTTCCCTGGAAAAGGTAAATTACTATTAATCTGGAGAAGGGGGAACAGAGGCTGGTATTTTGATACCAACAATGTCAGGTGGAGGTTGTTAAAGAAACTGCTGGGATAGTTCAGTTGGTACAGCACGAGACTCTTAATCTCAGGGTCATGAGTTCGAGTCCCACGTTGGGCAAAAGATTCTTGCATTGCAGGAGGCTGGAATAGATGACCCCTGTGGTCCCTTCCAACTCTACAATTCTACGATTCTGTCTCACAATAAACTCCCACCTAGATGTACCCTTCTTCTCTGGCTTCATTCTAACTGCAAAACTACTTCTCTCTAGACCCACTGCCAACCAGGCTGGTGGGGAGGTATTGACTAGCTAGTAGCCACCAGCCATAAGTCCTCAGCGAAGCAACTGTCAGCCCCAATTTAAAGAAATGTCTTCTGGCGAGCAGCTGTGTGAAAACATCTAGAGATGCTTACCTCTTCACTTGATGTAATTTGCTGAGTTCCTCTTTGAGCCTAAATCCAATACAGGGGTGGGGAGGGGGAGGGGAGAGAGACATTGTTCGAGGCCACATTTTAAACTCTAATTAAAATTAAATATTCAGCACCTGGCGAAATACCTCAGGGCAAGATAAGTAGAGTCTGCCTTAATTTTGCTGCCAAGATTTGAAATGTAGGGCTGGATTGTTAGCAGCGAAAGCGGCCGTCATGGTGCAAGGTGCAACTACTGCCAATTTTGTTCCACCCCCCAAAATGTTTAGCAGCCTTGTGGCTGTTTCTAGGATCTATACAGTATTGTTTAAGTGCTCATGCGCACACACATATGCACGGAATTACCCATGAGAGGCTGCAAGAACTTCATCCCTGTTGCTGCCTTTGTGGCAAGTCACCCAGCATGGAAGAGAAATATGATCTAGGTTACAGTGGACTATCTACATTATACCCTCGCCTTGCTATGTGGGAGTAGAATCTTGCAAAACAGAAGCTCCAAATTGTTGGATATAAGCTACCTTGCATGCCTCCATTTAGGGCCAGATTTAGGTTTGATGAGGCCCTAAGCTACTGAAGGCAATGGGGCCCTTTATATGTCCAGCTGTCCTTTGTCAACAACAAATTGTCACTGGTTTTTGTGTTGAATATACAGTATGCTATATGGTAATTTATGGACCTAATAGGTATCTAAAGCCATTTGCACATGCAGAATGTAGGCACCCTATATATAGAAATGAGCAAACCAGTGATATTTTAGGGAGCAGGCTAGCAGGCAGGGCCCATTAATTACATCATAGAAGCCTACACAACAGAAAACACTGTTGCTGTATTTGGGTTTTATTTTGTTTTTTATCTTATATTTTGGAAATGTACATGCAGTTATTTTTCCTTTAATTTTTTTGGGGCCCCCAAGAGAGTGGGGCCCTAAGCTATAGCTTGTTTAGCTTATACGTAAATCCGACACTGCTTCTATTCAGCAGAAGGCAGGGTTGAGACTAAGGCAGGATCTACACACAGGAGGGGAGGGAAGCTATAAACAAGTCATAAATTAGATCATTATAACAAAAGGGGGGGAACCTTATGTAAAATCGCAGACAAATTTTGTGCTCTACATCTGTCACATGGAAGGTGGAGCAAGCTTGTTTTCTCCTGCTCTGAAGAGCAGGACTCGAATCAATGTATTCAAGTTACAAGAAAGGAGATTCTGACTAAAGACCAGGAAGAACTTTCCGACAATAAGAGCTGCTTGACAGACAGTGGAACGGACTCCCGTGGAAGGATGTGGACTCTCCTTCCTTGGATGTTTTTAAGCCTTACCTTCCAAGTCCCGGACTGCAGAATCCGGGACCAGCAGACGTGTGACACCGGAAGTTGCGTCAACGTAACTTCCGGTGTCGCTTTGCCCTTCTATGGGCACCAAAAATGGCCCCCCGGCTTCAAAAGTAGCTGCTACACATGACCGGAAGTGCATCGATGCAACTTCCGGTGTTGCCCTGCCCATCTATGGGCACCAAAATGGCCGACACCGACACCGGAAGTCGCATCTACGCACTTCTGGTCATGCGTAGATGCGACTTTTGAAGCCGGTGGCGGCCATTTTTTGTGCCCATAGAAGGGCAAATCAGAAAAAAATGGCCACCGGCAGGAGAAAATAACGGAGAAAAACGGGAGACGAAGTGATATGGGGAACTACTGGGAAAAGGTAAGTAAAAATGGGGGTTTCCCGGGGAAAACGGGGTACTTGGCAGCTATGTTTTAAGCAGAGATTGGATGGCCATCTGTCATGGATGCTTTAGCTGAGATTCCTGCATTGCAGGGGGTTGGACTAGATGACCCTCGGGAACCCTTCCAGCTTTATGATCTGCCTGCGGCAGCTGCCCTTTTCATATCTGGCATTTAAAAGGGCTAATTCTTTGACGGAATTCTGGAGCACAGAGAAACTTTTCTTGCTTTAGGGTGTCTGGCTCGATCACAGTGCTTGGATGAAAAGCTAGCAATAAATGAAAGATTTTAAAAATAGAAGCCTAATATTTTAGCCGGGCAGGAGGAGGAGGAGGAGGAGGAGGAGGAGGAGGAGGAGGAGGAGGAGGGGGAATGATGCACAAACTGAAGGCTGTGGTCCAGAGAAGCAACTAAAAACAAGACTTGACAAAGGCAAGATTTAAAAATTTGTGCTAGGGTAGAAATGGCCCAGAGGAGATCAAGAGACTCTGCAGCACAGCTCAGAAAGACCAAAGAGGGCAGCAGAGTTCAAAAGGAGGAGGTTGAAAGATTACATCAGCTTGGCAGCAGCTCAGCCAGACCCACAATCAAAAGGCCACGCTAAAAATTGGACAATGTATAATGGGAAGGTCAGGAGTCAACTTTTGCTCTGAAGTCCTTTCAGGCAATTCAGGATAGAAGAGATGAGCTTCCTGGTATATTTTGCAAGCATCTGACCTTGAAAAATCCAGCTGCAGACTTGAGCAGCGCATCTCATTGACAGATGCATCCTGGAAATCCATGTTAGCTCTGAGCTAACTTCTGCCAAGCTGCAGCTCTTCACAGGTTCCTGCTGACCTTGGCTATGAAACTCCCATTCGGATTTCCCTTAGAACTGTGCCGACCGGTAGCACTTGGTTCTCCCAGTAAGACCCCAAGGAGGGGGGAGGAGACTCCTTAAGACCCGGGGGGGGGATGACAAATGTGGACCTCTAGCTCTAGGCCCCTCTACTTGGTCTTCTCAGGGTGCACTCCTGTTAGCAAAGTCACTTAAATGACACAGATGGGAGGTGGGGGAGAGAAATCCTTATAACATTTTACTGAGGAAACTGAACAAAACTGTGTATTATTTGAGGAGAAAGGAACAGGAAGGTTTTGTCATTTTTAGTTCGGGCCTTGTACATAGCAGGCAGACGTTCAATGAAACATACAGAGAGAAAACTCCCTTGGAATGTCTGCAGGAAGGAAGCTTTTGCTCCCTGACATCTGCACATATGCCAGGGGTCAAAGGCTTCCTGTTTGGGTGTGGGACTGCAGCATTATAAGGTTACCTGATTACTAGGGCTGATGGGAATTGTAGTTCAGCAACATCTGGAGGGCCAAAAGTTTCCCAGTCCTGCAATATGGGAACACAGTAAGCCCATGATCCACCTAGCTCAGCACTGTTGACACTGACAGGGAAAAACTAGCCAGAGTTTCAGACAGGTGTCTCTCACAGCCCTATCTGGAAACTGAACCTGGTAACTTATGGGGGCCAGGCAGACCCTCTACCACTAATCTACATAGAAATAATATTTCTCTAGGAGAAAATTTCTTAATTTTTGATGGTAAGGTTGTGTGGCAGGTGTGTATATATGTCTCCTTGTGTGTTTCCCTTCTCAGTTGCTTAAATCTTTTGAACTTAGCAAATGTAACCTGAAGTAGACTTTCCACAACCCCTCCTAAACCGAGCTGAACTTCATGTCCTTTCCTAATAAGCATGTTTTCCTTGCTTATTACAGCTTACTGAGTTTCTTTTTAATCTTTCAATTGAAGCTTTGAAAATAAGCATCTCGTGTAACAGTTAATAACGCTTATAAGAAAACGAAATGGGTGTGTGTGCGCGCGCGCAAATTTCTCTACCATAGCTGTGCTGACAAAAATAGCCTTGACTGTTAAGCACTCTCAAATTCAGCTTTGAAATAAAAATATTCAAGAAGTGGGTTATTTGAGTTTGTCATTTATAGAAAAGTTGTCGTGGTTATACCATAAAAATATTGGGGAGGGCACAGAAGGAGCAGACTGCATTTCATGAAGTGGGGAGGTAGCTTTTTCCAGAAATCTTACCACGTAGGTGAGGGTAAAGGTCCCTTGGACGGTTAAGTCCAGTCAAAGGCGACTATGGGGTTGCGGCGCTCATCTTGCTTTCAGGCCGAGGGAGCCGGCGTTTGTCCACAGACAGCTTTCCGGGTCATGTGGCCAGCAGGACTAAACCGCTTCTGGTGCAATGGAACACAATGATGGAAACCAGGGCGCACGGAAATGCCATTTAACTTCCCGCCGGAGCAGTACCTATTTATCTACTTGCACTGGTGCGCTTTCGAACTGCTAGGTTGGCAGAAGCTGGGACAGAGCAGCGGGACCTCACTTCATGGAACCCCAGAAAACATCTGCATTGATAGTATTTTCTTTTCATCTTTTTCTGAAAATCATCTTCACCTTCCGATATCCTGTCCTGTCCACAGTGCCCAAAGGCCAGCATAGGTGGGATGAGTCAATCTAATGTAGTCTCTACTCCAATTCAGCATGAAAAGTTCAGCTTTCTATTTTGCACATAAGAGCAGTGAAAGGGAACGTCAGTGCAGCACTCTGAGCCTGCCTCTCTGACCCCTGTGGCAGTTCTCAGGAAGAGAACATGTTGGAAGAAATGATTCTCCATCTGCACAAGTAATAAGTCCCGCCGAATGTTGATCTTGAGGCTGCCGCTTAACAAGAAACTGCTGGAGGGAGAAGAGAGCAGAATTATCGTGCCCATTCCAATTTTTGCTTTTCTGAACCGGAGAGGAACAAACCTTGAGTCTATCCCAATGGGCACTCACTGACAGGAGCGAGCCAGCAGGAAAATGCACTGAGCAAGTTGGAGTTAAGTCTTTCTTAGCAAAAACAGGATCTACACAGGAGTGTCAGGCCTAGTGAGCGCAGCAACTTATCTCCGGCAGGTCGGGCCCCCTATGAAGCAGTTGCTGAGACTGAAGGTCCCTGCCTTCCCACAGCTGCCCAAGTCCCCCCCCTCTCCAGGGTTTTCCCCAAGCAATCTGAGACTGTAGCTGTGCAAAGCTAACTTCTCTGCCTTCTTCATGCCTCTCCTGGTTCTGGGAGACCGGTGGAAGGGGAGCTTGTCGCAGAGATCTGTGCGAAAAGATCTTCACCAGCTGGACTCCTCTCTGCCTCTTGGCTTCCAGCTTCCGCCCCTGATTCTGGACTTCTGTCTTCTACAGACTCTCCCTGCTTACCAAGCAGGGCCGGTGCTAGGGCTTTTTGTGCCCTAGGCAAAACACCTTTCGGCGCCCACGACACATGCGTCATGACGCATTGCTGATGCCCCTGCGCCCCCTCCATAGGCAGGAGGAGCGCGAGCGCGCGCTGTGGGAGGGCGGCGGCGCGGGGTTTTTGCGGGGCAGGCTGGCCAGAGCCCCCTCCATTTACGCGCTCTAGGCGACTGCCTAGTTCACCTAAATGGACGCACCGGCCCTGTTACCAAGCTCTGATTCCTCTTCAGCTTCCAAAACCCCCTCCTCCCAGTCCTTTCCCTCTGACCACTCACGGTCATCCCACCATCAATCCCCTGTCTCTGAAACTCCTTCCCTCGGGGGTTCCCCGGCTGGTTCCTCCTTCCATTCCTCTGCATCCAACCAGTCTGTGGCACCCAGCCCTGATCAAGACTGTTGAAATTAGGAGTGGCCTAATGGCCCTGCTCTGTGCCCTCCTCGGGTGTCTTTGCCTGGCTGGAATGTGTTCTTGAACTCCTGGTCGCATCTTTTGCTTCCCTGGGTGGAGCATAGAGAGAGGTGGGTGAAAGTGTATAGAAACTAACATACCAGTTTCAACACTCAATTTTACATGCATTGCCGTGCTCACTTGTGCCTCTGACCATACCTGCTTAAGTTCCTCTCTGAAAAATAAGGGACCGGACCGGAAGTAGCATGCCGGAAGTAGCGCAACGGCCATTTTGGAACTGGGCGGAGCATGCTCAGAAGTGACTTTTGATGCTGCTGTGCCCAGTTCCAAAATGGCTGCCGCACCAGAAGTCGCGCTGCAGCCATTTTGGAACTGGGCAGAGCAGCATCAAAAGTCGCTTCTGAGCATGCTCTGCCCAGTTCCAAAATGGCCGTCGCGCCAGAATAAAACAAAAAGAATCAGTTTTTTAGGCTGGGGGACAGCTGGAAAAACGGGGGTTTCCCGGGGAAAATGGGAGACTTGGCAGCTATGCCTCCGACCATCCCTTTCACTGCCCCTGGAAGGCAGTGCCCCATTTGCCCTACTGGGCCAGTCTCCACTGGGACCCAGGACTTTGCTGTCCACATATATTTCTAGCTGTCAACCAGTGTAACGTGTGGAAATGTTTCATTTGCTTTGCGTTGCTCAGTCTTGCTGCATCCCCCTCTCTTCGTAGTGAAGTTGGAATAGCTCCTCACTATTTATTCCCTCCCCACAACCAATCTTGAAATTTAAAATCCTGTGCAGCTCCCAGCCAAACAGATATTATCAGCCACCTATCACCTCTGTTTCTGGCTTCTCCCCGTCTCTCTCTGACCCTCTATGATTTTTCAAGCTATGAGTATTGCTTCCAGGAATGAGCCAGGAGATGAATGTGTTAGCATTGCCAGCACGCTCATTTTCTGCATTAAGTGACAAGTTCCCTGCCACTGGTTTTTAAATGCCTGTAATTAAAGAGGCAGGAGTGCTTGTAATGTCAAAGGTCCAGTGAATGGAAATAGAACAGGGTAGAAATGACAGCCCCGTTAAGGAAGCGGAACGATCCATTTCAGTTAGTTAGATCGATTGCGCCAGCATAATCTGATCATCTCCTATTGATCTCAGTTTTGCGCCCGCCGTGTAAATGTTGCATTTCAGCAGACTGCAACCCTAAAATGTTTGGAAACCATTTTCACAGCTTGGGGAGGGAACACAGCTTAGCAATAGAACAAATACTTTGTGCGCCAAAGGTCCCTGCCATCTCCAGTTAAAAGCAAATAGGGGGGTTAGCTCAGTTGGTAGAGCATGAGACTCTTAATCTCAGGATCGTGGGTTCAAGCCCCATGTTGGGTAAAAGATTCCTGCACTACAGGGGGTTGGACTGGATGATCTTCGTGGTCCCTTACAACTCTACAATTACGCAATTCTGTGATTATAGTTAATGCTAGTCCCACTCAGAGTGGACCCATTGAAATAAATAAAATCATGGTAGTCATGCTCCTTGACTTCAATGAGTAGGATACAATCCACAGTCTGGGGGCATTTTGTAGTTTCAGCACATTATGCATAATCTCTCCTTTGGGGACAATGAAAGGGTACACCCTTAGGATTGTTAGGATTTCTCCCTCACTCTCTACCTTGTTTTGGAAGCAAATCCAGCTAATTTCAATAGGACACACTTCTAAGTACCAGTAAATGGCTTAAGGGGGAGAAAAAACGACAGCCCATTTATACTCCCAGAATTAAACTTTTGACTAGGAGACAAAGCCTTTAGATCAGGGGTGCCCAAACATTTTTCAAAGAGGGCCAGAGTTGATGAAGTGAACATGCACGAGGGTTTTTTTGTTTTTGTTTTTACAGTTTTACCCCAAAGTTGTTGAGCTTTTTAAAGGATTTTACCCCAGGACATATACTGCCATGGGGGCCGGATTAAACTGACTGGGGGCCAAATTAGGCCCCCGGAGCGGACTTTGGACATGCCTGCTTTAGATGATTAGAAATCCATCCACTCATACATTTTCTCAACCAGCCAAAAACAATCACTCAAGCTACATACTCTTTAACCACCTTTGAGCAAATAGTTGACCCCATTAACCCACTAGGAAAATGAATAATTTCCCAAATCCATAAGGTACTAGTTCAGTTGGCTTTGTCCCCACTTACGCTTTTAAAGAGGTACACTGATGGCGCAAGCACCCTGCAAAATTGCATAAAATCAGCCAAAATATCTCTCCATTATGCTGGCGAGATTGTAAACTTCCTGGATCACTGTACCACACATGTGGTGGTGGTGTCCAAAGTTTGTTCCCTTTTGGGGGGAAAGTTTTCCAGACCACAAACCAGATTAGGAAAAACCTACTCCAAAATAGCACTATTATCTTATTTTCTTTTAGAAGCTCAAGGAATGCCTATTAAAGTTCTTATTACCCATTTGCCAGAGTAACAATGGCCAAGTATTGGAGGACTTTTAAAGTAAATCCCATTGAAGCCTGGCTGTCACAGATATGAGACTCTATACTTACAGTGGTACCTCTACTTACGAATTGAATGCATTCCGAACGCACATTCGCAAGTCGAAAAAAATTGTAAGTCGAATCCCATAGGAATGCATTGGGAGGAAAAATTCGTAAGTCGAAGTAACCCTATCTAAAAATTCGTAATTAGAAAAAATCGTATCTAAAGCGCATCCAAGATGGCGGACGGAGCTCCATTCGTAAGTAGAAACATTCGTAAGTCGAGTCATTCGTAAATGGGCAGGGACTGGGCAGAGGAGGAATGGTGACTCAAGTACATTTAAGCATGCAATTTTACTCACCTATATTCCAAAGTGGGAGGCCTGTACAACATGATTTTTATGAACATTGTAACATGCTGCTCAGGCTGTAATTCACGGTGTCTTAAGTCAGCCTCTAGTGAGCCTACTTGGAAATCTTGTCCATTGTAGTCTCCTAAGCAATTCTCCCCCTATCAATCTTATGCTTCCAAATCCTAATCCTATTTTACACCTTTCCTGGTGTTTCAAAACCTCATTCAGCACATTTGTGCAGCTATCACTCATGCACAGAATGAGCAACGAAACATTCCTTAATAGTTTCTGACACTTATCTTCCTCATCAATCCTCTTTGTTTATTATCAAACTCCTCACAGTGACAAAGGATGATTCAAGAGCACTTATCTTAAAGTGGAAGCTGTTGTCAGAAACTCTTCCTTGACACTGCCCTGCTGAGCTGTGTGTCAGTAATGGTGCTGCTATGGAAAGCAAAACACTGCTTGGAAAGAAAACCCATGACATTTTGGGAAGAATGGTTCAGCTTAGCTGCAACAAAAACAGAAATTTGCTCACACCCTCTACTCAGTATGAAATGGTACAGTCCAGCAGGGATGGAGGAGAAATTTGATCCAGTTTGCATTTAAAGGTGATCCTACCCAACTTCCACCTTTTAAAACAATGCGCAAACTGAAACATAGCCAGTCTTCGAAATGTATACTTAACTGAATTTTTCAGTGCAGTTCTCCAATCAAGTAATGGGTACGAAAGTATGTAGAGTTAAATCTGCATAAAGATGCTAACAACAACAACAACAACAACAACAACAATTTATTATTTATACCCCGCCCATCTGGCTGGGTTTCCCCAGCCACTCTGGGCGGCTTCCAACAGAAGAATAAAATAATCGATTAAGGATTAATAGCCTCTCTAAACAGGGCTGCCTTCAGATGTCTTCTAAATATCTGGTAGCTGTTTTACTCTTTGACATCTGATGGGAGGGCGTTCTACAGGGCGGGCACCACCACTGAGAAGGCCCTCTGCCTAGTTCCCTGCAACTTGGCTTCTCGCAACGAGGGAACCGCCAGAAGGCCCTCAGCGCTGGACCTCAGTGTCCGGGCAGAACGATGGGGGTGGAGACGCTCCTTCAGGTATACTGGACTGGTATACAAACAGTGAAATTATATGTTGGGAAATTGTATGGGGGAAATGTGTTATGTTAGGGGAAATTGCATACAAGCATGTGTATTAGGAGAAATCAGGACTTAAATACTGAATGATTTTTAAGAGGGCTTTTTTTTTAAAGACAGCAAACTGATGTGGAAATGTGGAGAACTGGAAAAAAAATGAGAAACGGAGGGAAACCAAAACTGACAAATTCACCCATCTCTACAGCCCAACCAAAGCTTCATTCCTATTGCTACCACCCATAACCTGAACTGGTACACTCAAAGTAAACCTTTACCTGTCCACTAATGCTGATTGTATAGATTGGTCCACTAGAGCAGGCCCCCCCAAACTGTGGCCCTCCAGATGTTTTGGCCTACAACTGCCATGATCCCTAGCTAACAGGACCAGTAGTCGGGGAAGATGGGAATTGTAGTCCAAAACATCTGGAGGGCCGAAGTTTGGGGGTGCCTGCACTAGAGTCAAAGAGCTGGTACAGACGACACAACAACAACAACAACAACAACAACAACAACAACAACAATTAATAAGTATTAATATTAATATTAATATTATTATTTATACCCCACCCATCTGGCTGGGTTTCCCCAGCCACTCTGGGCGGCTTCCAACAAAGTATTAAAATACAATAGTCTATTAAACATTAAAAGCTTCCCTAAACAGAGAAGACGGAAGAGACATCATCTGGTCTCTTAGCCTTGGCCCTATTCTCCAATTAATCCAGGCCAGGGGTTGTCCTAGGTCACACCCAGATGGTCTGTTTATGGAGCATCCATCCTGATGGTTTGCACTGAGTTTATACAACATCCACTGTTTACTGAGCATGCACACTTCCCCCCACACTTTCTGGTGCATTTCCCACCAATTTCCTAAGTGTAAAAATGCCAGAGTTTGGGGCGCTTCTTTTGGAAGGGGGTTTGTTGCACAAGAACACCAAATCCATTCAAACTGCACAACCTTAATTTATTGACCTGCCACTGAATTCCAGCTGAATATTACCAACAGCTTGGAAGCAGCCTTGTTTTCTTGTAGCAGTGGACAAATCTATCAATTTCAGTTTCTTAGCTTTCAGATTTTAAATTCAGTTCTCTTTCCACATCCGTTTCCAATTTTTTTATTATTATTATTGAAAGTCATCAGTAAAATTTGCCAGCATTTTAGTGCACATTTCTCTTAATTTAAGCATTTGTTTTGCAAGCAGTTTCCCCCTAATATGAAGCATTTGTATATGCCATTTTCACCAATACATGCACGTTATGCACCCCTTCCCCTACAAATTTTGTGATGTGGTTACAAAATTCATAGAGTGCCGTTTTTGTAGGTTATGCATTGTTTGGGAATGTGCAAAATTAGGTAGGTTCATAAGAAAAAGTGTACGGAACCAAATCTCTCTCTCATCTTTAGTTTCTCTTATCTATTGCTATTCAGTTATTGCAGACTTTCTTTTTCAAAAATAATAATCACCAACTGGAAACAAGGCAAACTCAGCTTAAGCCTGGATAAAATGAGAAGCTGAAAGAAGCCAGAACGAATAGATTTTTCTCAGCTTGCTTGCTCTGTTTCTTTTCCTTCACTGAAGCATCCTTGTGGATGTCTTCTCAAGCCTCTATTTAAAATATCAACAGCAGAGAAGTCACATTAGTGATTCAGCCACTTCAGGTGGTAAAGACCTTGAAATCCAATTTAACCCATTCACAAGTGCTTGAAATCTTCAGTGTAGAGCAGTTCTGTTAAATGGCCGCTTGGCAGATATCTTTTGGAAGGTTGTTATTAATTTAAGCTCATTCCATCACATTTACACTGCACCAACCCTCCACCCGTCCATCTGTAATAGTGCCCATTGTCTTAAACATTTCTCCATTCTTGATTAAGCTTATAATTACTCCTGTCGAGTCACAGCACACGGTGATTGTTTAGGGATCTTTCATTCCCTCTTATCAGGCACACACAATGAATGCAGATGGTTCAGATTTCAAGTTCATCCTGCTGGCTCAAGATTTTTTTGGGGGGGGGGGTGGAATGAGGGAAGGGGACTAGAAGGAAGAGACAGACAGAAGATGCAGATTCCATCCTACAGGAAAACAGGATGGCCTTTCAAAGTCCTTAACCTGGCATCAAATTGCATGGGGAAGAGCCCAAAGCTCAGTGTAGAGCATCGACTTTGCATGAAGAAGGACTCGGGTTCAATTCCTGGCATCTGCAAGTAGACCTGAGAAGGACTTCTGCGTAAGACAGTCCCCACGAAAATTCATCATTTTGGTGTGCATTTCTCCTAGCATGCACATTGATATGCACATTTATGGAATCATAGAATCTTAGAGTTGGAAGGGACCCCAGGGGACATCTACTCCAACCCCCTGCAATGCAGGAATCTCAGCTAAGGCATCCATGACAGATGGCCATCCAATCTCTGCTTTAAAACCTCCAAAGAAGGAGAGCCCACCACCTCTCGTGGGAGTCTGTTCCACTGCCGAACTACTCTTACTGCCAGAAAGTTTTTTTTCCGAACGTTAGTCATAATCTCCTTTTTTTGTAACAGCCCTTGGTTCGAGTCCTACCCTTCAGAGCAGGAGAAAGCAAGCATGTTCCCTTACAAAGCAGTTTCCTCCAACATAATGCATTTTTGCCTTTAATTCCAATGCGTTCATTGTGTGCACACTTAGTAAAGGCCCCTTTGCATACACTACTTGTCTGGGGAAGTGCGTTGCAAAATTCGCAGGAGTGTGAATTTCAAAGGATGGCTGAGTTTCAGTTCATGTCCCATTTCTGAAAGTGTGAATTTAGGTGGCTTGACTTTAAATGTGAACCAAATTTTATTCTGCCCCACTCCCACCCCTAGTTGTCAACACGCAGCTAGACGGACCAATGGGCTGACTTGGGAGAAGGTACTTTCCTAGTTCTAGCATTCATGCCAATTTTAAGGGTTAAAAGTGCTTCACAAACTTGGTTCTCCAGCTGTTTTTGGACTACAGCTCCCATCATCCCTAACTAGCAGGACCAGTGCTCAGGCATGATGGGAAATGTAGTTCAAATACAGCTGGAGACCCAAGTTTGGAAAACTCTGTATTAGATGTATTCAGAGTGTTTCCATGAATACATTAAATGTATGAAGAAAGGGGGAGATTGGGACCCAGCATGATTGCACATATTGCTGGTCCTGCTTTCTTGATACAGGCAGGGACTCTGGGATGTCAGAATTGAAAGGAAGACCCCTTTGACTTCTGCAATCGAGTGGGCAGGGCTGCCATGCCCAGTACAATATATATGTATCTGGCCCCCCAAACTGTACTCTAACCAGGGCAGCACCACTTCCTGTTATACACTCTAGCACACCGAGGGGGGGTTAAAATAGCATTGCTCCTGACATCAATACTATGCTAGAGTATTATAGTCAATACATTTGCAAATACAGGAGCTCCTGGGGGAATCTTTTCCCCAGTAATTTGAATCCACCCATGATTATTTTTCTTCAAATCACCAACTATTATGAATGTCCCATTAAACATAGAGGGGGAAGTAAGCTACCAATATGCTTCCATCTCACTTAATCCTTTTCATAGTGCCTTGTGTTGAAATACTCCGAATGGACTTGTCTTCACTTCACTGTGGGAATCAGGTCAGTGGACTAAATGGAAAAACCTTGATGTGACCCAGGCCGGACTGATCGGATATTCTTCTGTTCTTATGACCCACGATGGTGCAGAGAAGCCACCTAGTTGCATTGGAGCACCTAGTCCCACTTTCTGATGTGTCCGTCCACCAGATCAGACAGAGTCGGGACCCAATCCTTCAGAAGAACCCTTTCAATATTTGGTTTTGCAGGTGCCCTGAGCATTCCTCGAAAATTAATTTTCAAGCTGTTGATGGCTACTTGCCATGGTGACTACACTCTGCACCCCCAGTCAAAGGCAGGATGTTTCTGGGAAATGTAGGAGGCGAGAGTGCTGTTGTGCTCAAGTACTGTTTGTGGGCTTCCCACGGGCATCTGATTGGCCACTGTGAGAGCAGTGGACTAGATGGGCCACTGGCCAGATCCAGCAAAGCTCTTTTGAATAATTTTTCCCCCTTCCAGTAGCAACTTAGAGACCAACTAAGTTTGTCATTGGTATGAGCTTTTGTGTGCATGCACACTTCTTCAGATACAAAAGCTCATACCAATGGCAAACTTAGTTGGTCTCTAAGGTGCTACCGGAAGAAGAAGAAAATTATTTTGTTTCGACTACGCCAGACCAACACGGCTACCTACTTGTAACTAGAATTTTGAATAACAGTGAGAGAGGAGCTGCTTTCTTTCTGTGCAGTCTATGGGCTTCCAGGAAGAATCTGACTGGCCACTGTGAGAACAGGTTGCTGGATTAGATGGACCATTGGCTGGATCCAGCCAGTGGCGGAGCTTCATGCTCTGGCACCGGGGGCGGGGGTGAGGCTGGCGCCCGTTCTGGGGGTGGGGGCACCTCCCGGAGGGGCGTGGCAAGCATTCCAGGGTCATGGCACGCCTACCGGAGGGGCGTGGCGTGCGTTCCGGGGGTGGGGCGTGCCTCCCGGAGGGGCGTGACACGTGTTCCAGGGGCGGAGCATGCGTTTGGGGGGCGGGGCAGGCACCCGCGATGGTGCCCCTTGGAGCCCACCGCTCGGGGTGGCCTGCCCCCACTGCCCCTATCTTCCTACGCCCCCTGGATCCAGCAGAGCTTTTCTGATGTTTCTATGTAAAGCTAAGCAGTTCTGCTCTCATGGCACTTAGCCCCTTTTCTCCCATCCCATCCCCCCCATTTTCGTTTTCTTTATATTGTAAAATGAGTAAGAGGAGCCATAGTTTCCCAGATGCTGGTTGGGTTTCCCTAAGGAGGCACGTGAAGTGGTTTGAGACCATGCACATTCCACTTTGACCCCATCCAGGTTAATTCTTCTGTTTTGCCCCGATCAAGCTAGGAGTTAAGCTACCAACCTGCTCTCTTAATCCCCTTGCGGTAAGTCTAATACAGTCACCCGCAAGGTCATTCTGCGTCTCTGCTTGTTGTGTTGATTGACACCCCACACACCTCAAGCCCCCTTCCCCTCTCCGATTTAGAAAAAAAGAGAGCACAAAACCTGTGCAGTCTGATGACTCAATCTTTCCTTGTCTAGCTGGAAATCGTCACCTTTAATGAATAGCTCATTTGAGGATATTGGATCCAGCTGCATATGTTCCTCCTATGTTCGCTTTTCTTCAGCCCGGTGCCTTGAGGATGTGCAGGTCAAGCTCATGCACACCCGCTCAATCTTCCAAATGGAAAGAGTTACGTTCAGCCCAAGAATTCTTTTCATGTGGATATCAACTTACTCAGGCTTCCAGAGGCCCAACAGAAACCCAGTTGGGAGTCAGTTGTGGATTACCCAGCACTTAACACGACTTTCCCAGCAATCTATTGGATTTAAATTGGGTGGAGGGTTAGCAACAGTAATTGTGGGGAATCCCAATTTCCCCTTATCCATAATTTATACTAGCAGGGTGTTTATTATTGCTGTGATATACAAGATGGCATTTGTGGGGTGTTTGGGGCTCTGGTGGGTGGCAGGGTCTGGGTTTGAGCAGAAAATGACTTAGGAGAGGTGATGAGCAGGAAATGAATTAGGACAGAACCAGCCAATGTCAAAAACCATTTCGGGTCCCAGTTGCTCATAGAAGCATATAGTAGGGCTCTTACTGTAGCCTCATCAATTCACACTGTTGATCAAAACACATTTATCCAAACAATACATTGTTCTTGCATGCAACCATTTACCCCTAATGAGTTAGAATCTGACCCTGTGATGCAGTTATTAGAGACTGCAATCCTAAAGACGCATACCTGGGAGTAAGTTCCATTGAATCCAATGTTGGTCCTACTCAGAGTAGACCCATTATGGCTCATTTGTGTCCATTAATTTCAATGGGATTGCTCTAAGAAGAACTTAGTTGGCTAGCACCCATGAAGCTTATTTCTGAGTAGGCATGTATAGAAATGCTGTGGGACTATCTGCCATGGCCCTACATCAGTGTCACAGAGCGAGCTGTTCAGTAAATTACAGTTCAAAGTTGGAGTTACCTCTTCATTAGCAAAAAACACTATCTTCACAGACTTGGTTGAGTTTCAGGCCTAATGAGCACAACAGCTCATTTCCTGTAGGTATGACTCCATGAAATCAATTGCTGAGACGAAAGGTCTTCGCCTCCCCTACCCGTCTATGTCTCCTTCTCTCCAGGGCTTTCCCCGAGCAATCAGAGACTGCGTCTGTGTAGAGCCTGTCATTGCTCTGCCCGTTTCATGCCTCTTCTGATTCTGGGAGAAAATATAGTGCAACAGATCGATACAGATGCTGATCTAGAAAGATAGTGGAAGTAATTCCATTCTGACTTTATTGTGCTACACAAACACAGACCCTCCATGTGTCCCTGTTTTCCGGGGACGTCCCTGATTAGAGAAGCCGTCCTGATTTCTGATTTGATCCTGGAATGTCCTGCTTTTCCTTAGGATGTCCCTATTTTCATTGGAGAAATGTTGGAGGGTATGGAGTTATCTGACCCCTGAGCTGTCTAAAGGCAATCCTATATAGGGGAAGTTTTTTTTTTAAAAAAAATGTTTTATTATGTTTTTATATATGTTGGAAGCTGCCCAGAGTGGTTGGGGCAACCCAGTAAGATGTGTGGGGTATGAATAGTAAAATTATCATTCTGGAATGGGATGTTCCTATTCTCATCAGAGAAATGTTGGAGGGTATGCAAACACACACACACACACACACACAGAGAGAGAGCAGAAGCTTACCGATTTATGAAGAACATAAGAAGAATCTGCTGGATCAGGCCAGCAACCCATTGTTACAGTGGCCAACAAGATGCTCGTTGGAAACCAGCAAGTAGCAACTGAGCTCAACAGCATTCTCCCTGCCTGTGAATCTCAGCGACTGGCATTTAGAACCCTACTACCTCTGGCAGATGTGGTAGAACATCACAGTCATGGTTAGTAGCTATAGTTCTCAGACAGCTAGGAGAAAAAACATTGCTATTCCCATTGTTCTGAAATGCCATAGGAAGAGGAGAGGGTGGGAGGTAACGAAGGACTTTAGAAAGCCCGGGGGTGGGGAATAAAGAGGAAATGAACAGGAAGGAAGGAACTCTGATGGAATGGAAGAATGGGTGCAGCAACAATTGCTTGCACTGACAATTGTTCTTAGCCACACTGTTCCCAAATCAGCACAGATCTCTTCGGACGGACTTACTTTCTGCATGATTTCTGTATGATTTTTAACCCCGTGAAGATTTTCCGTAATTAAGAAAAATCAGTTTTTGATATGTGGGTTGTGTTTTATGCTGCTCATTGGACCTACGTTTTCATTTTGTTTAATGAGATTATTTACTGGGGGGAGATGATAAGGAAGTGCACAAAAAGAATACATTAATCAACGTGGAACCTTATTTCCATAAAAGAAGAGCAAATGCATTTACAGGGAAGGGAAGAACTCTTATAGGTTTAGTTTAAAGGTGGGAAGGACTGGGGAAAGGAGCTTTCCTGCGGGAGAATCAAAAAGATGTCATTTGAGTTGGATATATTATGGCATTCAGTATACTAGTATTTAATTGCACATCTGTAGTGAAGGGGGAAGTGTGGAAATTGTTCGTTCTCTGTAGCTGTAATGAAACATCCCGGTTTCGCCAACTGATCAAGCGCTGGTGATGCTCTGGCTGGTCTTTGCCAGAGAAGATACTCAAAAGGGGTGCTGGTAACTGGGCATAGCTGTCAAGTTTTCCCTTTTCTCACAAGGAAGCCTATTCAGCATAAAGGAATTTCCCTTTTAAAAAAGGGAGAACTTGACAGCTATGTAACTGGGTGGCATTTTATGTCCCTCTGCCCACTGCTGTGTCAATTATTGGTTCCTGCAGGGATGGGGCACCTCAGACCCTCAGGCCAAATGCAGCCCACAAGGGCCTTTCTGCCTGGCCCTCCAATGCTTCCCCAAACCACATCCCTGCTCTGCACCTTAGATGTTTATGCATGACCGGAATGAGTCCCTGATCATGCCTGGTTGGGAGATAGAGAGGGGCGTGTGAGTGTTCCAACTGCAGAAAAGTAAAATTTGCATGTGTTTCTCCTCCCACTTTTGTTTCTGGATCCGCCCACCGCTTTCACACATCAATTTATATACTTCATTCGTGTTTCCTTTTATCTAAACTGAAAAAGCCCTAGAGTCTGTGACCTTTCATCATAGGGGAGTCGCTTCATCCCTTTGATCCTCAGTTGAACATCAGTGTTGGACTTGAACCCAGAACCTCCCCCATTTAATTCCCTGCTCAGCTTTGGGAATGGACCTGGGAAAGTCATCCTATGCCCTCTCTCACACATTAGCTATTTATTTTTATTTTTTTAAGGAAACGATCTGGTGATCAGCACAACGCTGCTGCGAGCTCCTTTGAAGAAGGGTGGGTTGCTCGCCTCATCGCATGAAGAGAAAATAAATACAAAGTGGGGAGAGACATTGCTCTGCAAAATAAGCATTCTGTTGCGCTGCCTAAATCTGGGTTTGAAAAATAAACTCCCGCCCCCAGCCTGCAACCTGCTTACAAGCTGTTGCTGACAGGTGCCAGCTAAAAGATTTAATAAAGAGATGATTACTTCATATACGGTTTGAGCCAGCCTCTTGCAAACACAGGCATGCCTTCCTGCTGAGATCAGAATGGCTATTGTGAGCAACTGAGGCAGGAGGCAGAAGCAAAACCATCCATGGTTGTTGTGCTGGGCTGGGGTCCATTGGTTGTAATCGCTGCTGAGAGTCTGCTCAACGGCTTGCTTCCAACCCCCTTCATACTGATTCAATTGCTTAAGCGAACCTTGGCTAGATCTGCAAAGGACCATATTTTTATACCTACTAAATTGCAAACATCTTGCATGAGGAGGGGGTGGGGAATCTGTTGTCCCTTTCAGTTGCAGCACATTTTCATGTACGGTATTTGTTTTTATGTTCATGGGGCCTTTAGGCACAATTGGCAGTCAAACGGCCCCTTCATTTTTAATTTCCATCTTTTCAAGTATGTAAATAGCTTGCTCCCCCCCCCCCGCCTTCTTCTTCTTAATTCCCCTCCAGGATGGATTGTTTAAAAAAAGAATCTGGACAATAAAACCGTACTTTATTTAGATTACAGATTTGTTTCTTATTATGTCCCATTTGGTGGTTGGATGATGCATATCCTGTGGTTTGCCCCTTGGAGCCCAACTTCATTGCTTATTATGTATATATCTCACATTTCTTCCGAGGAGCTTTTGACCCTCACAACAATTCTGTGACGGAGCTTAGAGGGGAGGAAGGTGACTCGGTCTAAGGTGGAGATTAGAACCTGGGTCTTCTCACGCCAAATCCAGTGCTATAACTGGTATTCAGTGGTATAACTTCTCCTCCTCCATGAATTAGTCCAATCTTATTTTAAAGCCATCCCAGCAGATGGCCACCACTGCCTCCTGGAGGAGCAAATTCCATAGTTTCACTATGAGCTGCATGACAAAGTCCTCTCTTCTGTCTATTCTGAATTTTCCAACATTCAGCTTCATTGAATGCCCACAAGTTCTAGTGGTATGGGACAAGGCGAGGAGCAGGGCTGTGGCCTCTGGAGGAGGTGTAGCCTGAGAGCCAGGTAGACAAGCCTGAAGGACTAGATTTGATCCTTGCGACTAAGGTTCTCCACCCCTGTGTGGCATCACAGCCATAGCCCCATTCCATTCATGGAAAGAGCTGTGGTTATCATCAGACCTCCCAGGTAGAATCTTCAGGATCTGATGGTAATTATCCTGAGGCGCAGGTGATCATTTGGAGTGTGAGCCTCGCTCTTGGGAATGCTGTGGGTTTGCCTTGGGAGTATTGCCAAGGTCTCTTCCTGCGGTGGTTAGGTGTCTCTTGGCTAATGCTCTTAATGGCATGGAGTCGGCATTCCTGAGAACTCTGAAGCAAGCATGATGGTACAGTATAGCCAGTTGCTTGGCACATGTTCCTCTGTGTGCCGGCATTCTCCGTGATAATTAATTGCACCATATTCGTTGTGACTGGAGGCGAGAGTATCTCCCATCTTGACTTCCATGGGTCTGCCCTGCGTGATGTATATTGAGCATTTATGTAGTGCTTTTGAGCAGACATGGGTAATTTCAGGCTTGCACGGGATTTCCTTTTTTTCTCTACCACCTTGACCCAGATTCAAAATGGTGGCATCGCAAGCAGAGACTTATTAAAAGGTAAAAAGGTAAAGGACCCCTGGACAGTTAAGTCCGGTCAAAGGCGACTATGGAGCTGAATCTCTCCACCATATAGTGTTGACTTGCCCTCTATATAGTGCTGCTTGGAGAAATCTCTTGAGTCCATTAGCCCAGAAACTGGTCTGGTATCCGGCAGAGGCACATCTTGCCTTCTCATTGCAAGACACAGACCTGGTTGTAACCTTGCAAGTGGCAAAAATTTTAACCTCTGTCCTGTCTTATAAGAGACGTAATGGTCTCCTATACGAAAATTGAAGCTCTTTTATTAGAGCCTATCCCTGATTTTGTATATTTCCCTAATATTTTATTTCTATCCATATTTTATTTTATTAATTGTAACTCAATTATGAGTGCCTTGGTTGTTTCTGCATTTTTATGAGCTTGAAGCTGAAATAAACTGATTCTGATTCTGAGGTGACTATGGGGTGCCGCGCTCATCTTGCTTTCAGGCCGAAGGAGCCAGCGTTTGTCTACAGACAGCTTTCCGGGTCATGTGGCCAGCAGGACTAAACCAGTTCTGGCGTAATGAAACACTGTGATGGAAACCAGAGCGAATGGAAACGCTGTTTACCTTCCCACCACAGCGGTACCTATTTGTGTACTTGCATTGGCGTGCTTTCGAACTGCTAGGTTGACAGGAGCTGGGACAGAGCAAAGGGGGTTCATAGAACCCCCAGAAAACCCCATACATCTCATGGAACTCCAGAAAACATCAACATTGATAGTATTTTCTAGTAGTTTCTTTTCATCTTCTTCTGAAACTCATCTTTTTCACATCTAAGAAAGATGCTTAACCTTTCATTATGGTATGACACACAGGTGTGAGTTCAGTGTGTTAACATTTGACTGTATAAATTTAAATCACATAATTCCCCCCCCCCTGAATCCTGGGGAAAGTAGTTTACCACTCATGTAGCTACAATGCCCAGCACCCTTCACAAACTACTGTTCCCAAGACTTTTCTAGAGAGTTCCTGTTCTTTACATATACAATGTACTCAGCCCATACTGGATGGCTTGTAGCTGTTTCCTAGTGGTAATGGGGAAGCTTATTTTTAATGGCCTGCTATGTGAATAGCTATGAATGTTGTTTTGGGGGCTAAGCCAGGTGGGACTTTATTACCCCCCTTTTTAAATGAAGGGTCTTCATCTTTTCCACAGGAATGCTGGCAAACGATTGGCTGTCCATTAAAAATCAAAGCAGGTGTCTGCACACCACCTACTCCCCTTAGGGAAGTAAAGTTCTTGGAATTTTGGCCAAAGCCTTAGTTGAGGTTGCTGCCTTTTGAGGGGAAAGGGGAAGGGAAGTAAAAACTCCATGTAGCTTCCAGTTGCTTGAAGCTGTACTTCCATCTTGTGCTTGGATCCTGCTTTCAGGGTTCCCTCAGGCATCTGTGTGGCCTGAGGGAAGCAGGATGCTGGTCTAGATGGGCCACCAGCCTGATCCAGCAGGTTCTTCTAATGTTCCTAATCCTTTGTCACTGACATGCATTAAACAGCTACTTTTGTCCGGTGCACCCTTAACAAACTACAATTCTCAAGATTATTTGGGGGAACGCCATAACTATTTAAAGTGGCATGAGACTGCTTTAAATGCATACCCTCCGACATTTCTCTGATGAAAATAGGGACATCCTATTCAACAGCAACAATTTTATTTCTATCCCGCCCGTCTGACTGGGTTGACCCAGCCACTCTGAGTGGCTTCCAACATCTATAAAAACCTAATAAAACATTAAACAACTTCCCTATGTAGATGTCTTCTAATGGTTGTGTCGTTACATATCTTCTTGGTTCAGGAGTCACCTAACACCATACCCTCCAACATTTCTCTGGTGAAAATAGAGACATCCTCAGGAAAAGCGGGCCATTCTGGGGTCAAATCAGAAACTGGGACAGCTTCTCTAAATCTGGGCCTGTCCCAGGAAAGAAGGGACCCTTGTAGGGTCTATAAATGTACCGTGAAGATGGAGCCATACTCAAAGAAGACCTACTGAAATGTATGTCTGTGACCTAACTTAGCTCAATTTCAGTTGAGCCTACTCTGAGTAGGATACTCTTAGCTGGATACAGCCCACTGTCAGATACTTTGTCTTACAGGGTCACATATACCCATTATTAATACATTTTGGCCCTTGGGGTTAATTATGATCCAATACCCAATTGCGTGTTAAGACCTTTAAGCCTCCTCCTTAAATAAATTCAGACAAGACTCAAATTTTGGTTTGGTTTTTTGCAGAATTTAGGCCACAACTTTATTGATTACATCAAGTGAGTGGTTGCATAGGCTCTGGTTCGACTAGCTCCCTGCACCCTTGCAGGCAGCGCTGACCGAGGGCACCAACCATAGATCAGCCTAGGGTGAACACCCAGATAGGTGGAAAGCCAGGAGCAGGCTATGTCCACCACCCAGATGTCCCCCTGGACTCAGGCACAGGGACAACCCCTCACAGGGTTGACCAAACCATTGAGTCCTTGGATTCCTTTAACGGCATACCCTTCACATAGGGGTGGCAAGAGCGTCCCCCCATCCCTACCACCTGAACCAGAGCCTATTCGCAACCTTACAAGTTGTGACGATTTGCTATGCAGCAGGCAAAACCCAAATGGCACCAGCCAAGTGGGAAAAATTCCTGGCGTGCCCCTGTCCCAACGACAGACGACACATGATGGCATAGCAAGGTCAAGCGCACAAGCCCTAAAAGTAGGGAGAGGTGGGGAGGTGTTCCAATGCACGCAAAAGAGGAAGCTCTGGGTCATGGGCATGGATATATATAGGTCCCTTGATACGTTTATCCTGCGTCCCATTGGCCCGATTGAACCCTGCATCAAGGGACCTACCAATAGGGTCTTGTGGCTATCCAATCTTACCCTCCCACAACACAGCGTTTGGTTGCCAGGTCTCACCGCAACACGTGCTCTCTTTAAGGGAGGACCCGATTTACAACAGAATGCAGTTGTATTCCTGATGTGTATCTTTATCAAACACTGGTTGGAACATTTGTTTTCTTCCATCTAGAAACGTCGGAGGCTGAGAATGGATTAACAACACAATTAGTAGAAAGGATTAATGGAAATATTACATCATTAATAAATACGGCTGGTACACTGAAAACACAATGACCCTCGGCGTATATAAGCTCTGGTGGGACCTATTGCTGTTTACACAGACCTCCCATGACTTTGCCAAGCGTAAAACGCCATTCAGAGTTTATAGCCATGTGGCTTGCGACAAATTCCTCTTTTATTTACGCCACAGCACTGCAACACAAATTGTGAGCAGAACAGTGCTTCAGTCATGCCTGGCTTATTTCCTAATACTACCCCTTTTTTATGAAAGCAGGGAAGATTTTGAAATGCTAAACCCGGCATATATGTGTGAGTTCTGTGTTTTCTTCTACCTTTTAGAATATGACCTGACGGGATCAGATCAGAACAGTTTGTCTGAACTACAATTCTAGTTGATATCAGATTGCCTTATCAAGGAGACCATGAACTACCTCCAAGTCAGTAATGGAAGCTGGCATTACAAAGTGGCGTGGATCTAAGAGTCAAGCTAGATGTGATGTGAAATGTGTGCATGAGGCCTCATGGTAGCGCTGTGGTCTAAACCACTGAGCCTCTTGGCCTTGCTGATCAGAAGGTCGGCGGTTCGAATCCCTGTGATGGAGTGAGTTTCCGTTGCTCTGTCCCAGCTCCTGCCAAGCTAGCAGTTCGAAAGCACGCCAGTGCAAGTAGATAAATAGATACCGCTGCGGCGGGAAGGTAAATGGTGTTTCCGTGCGCTCTGGTTTCCTTCACAGTGTTCTGCCATGCCAGAAGCAGTTTAGTCCTGCTGGCCACATGACCCAGAAAGCTGTCTGTGGACAAATTCTGGCTTGCTTGGACTGGAAGCGAGATGAGCACCACAACCCCTTAGTCGCCTTTGACTGGACTTAACTATCCAGAGGTCCTTTACCTGTACCTTTTTACCTGCACTTAAAGGAGTTTCATGGAAGGAAGGAAGGAAAGGGAGCTGATCAGAGCAGGAGAGGTACACACCCAAGCCTCTTCACAAGTCTGATCCATCACTGTTTCTTTGCCTCCCTCCTCTTCTGCTCCAGCTTTTGATTCTGCACTGCTGTCTACTACAGACTCACCCCACTCACTAAGCCCTGTTACCTCTTCAGCTTCCAACACCCCCTCTTCCCAGTCTTCCCCCTCTCCTCTCTCTGACCACTCATTGTTGTCCCACCACCAATCCTTGGGCTCTGAGCCTTCTTCCTTTGGTGGTTCCCCAGCTGTTTCCGCCCACCATTCTTCATCATCCAACCAGCCCCTAACATTTGGCATGTAGAGCAAGTCCTAGCTGTAAGTTGCTGTTCCTGTTAACCTGTTGTTCACAGATAAATGCTACTGTTGAACCTTTCCTGACTCCTGCTGCAAAGGTTTCCTCACACAGTGAGTACCCTTCCCACAGGATACAGTACGTTTGGCCCAATGGCCAGGGATGATGGTAGCTGTAATTCAGGAACATCTGGGTGTCCAAAGACTCTCCACATCTGGTCTATGGGTTCCAATATTCCCACATGTTTTAATGTAGAGGCAGCTAAGTTGAATACAGTGGTACAGTGGTGCCTCGCTAGACGAAATTAATTCGTTCCACGGGTCTTTTCTTATAGCGAAAAATTCGTCTAGCGAATTCCATAGGAATGCATTGAATTTTTTTTGAATTTTTTTTGCCCATAGGAACGCATTAATTGAATTTCAATGCATTCCTATGGGAAACCGCGATTCGCTAGACGGATTTTTCACAAAACGCATTCGTCTAGCGAGGCAAGCTCCGCTCGAAAAATCATTTCGTTAAGCAGGGCATTCGTTAAGCGAGGCACCACTCTACCTTGGTTTACAAACACAATTGGTTCCGGAAGTCTGTACTTAACCTGAAGCGTTCATAAACTGAAGCGAACTTTCCCATTGAAAGTAATGGAAAGTGGATTAATCTGTTCCAGACGGTCCGTAGAGTACTTAAACTGAAGCGTTCATAAACTGAAGCGAACTTTCCCATTGAAAGTAATGGAAAGTGGATTAATCTGTTCCAGACGGGTCCGCGGAGTACTCAACCTGAAGCGTACTTAACCCGAAGTATGAGTGTAATTGGTTCCGGAAGTCCGTGCTTAACATGAAGCGTACTTAACCTGAAGCAAACTTTCCCACTGAAAGTAATGGAAAGTGGATTAATCCGTTCCAGACAGGTCCGCGGAGTACTTAAACTGAAAATACTCCAACCGAGGCGTACTTAAACCAAGGTATGACTGTATCGGCATTGGGAGCGGGAGGGGATAACATAATTGACCAGTGGTTATTATACTACAACCAGCTAGCATTGCTACTTTAGCACATAAGTCAGTATCAATGGATCTGCAATAGACCAGCCATTGTATTTAGTAAACAGATGCAGCTGGGTTGTGTGAGAGCACAGCATTCAGGGAACTGCTGAGATCTCTTCATAGGCACCGGGCCTTATAATTCAAAAAATTCTAATTGCAGAAGATGCTAATAAATTTGAAGATGAGTGGTTCCCTTCATTAGCATTAACGTCACATGCCCTTGATTTGAACTGCCTCATTTGTATGCACATTCAAAGACACAACCGCTGCTAACTGTTCCTTCATAGACAATCTTAATAATGTTGCAATATTTCAGTTTTATTCTCATAAAAATTAGAAGCATCTTTTGAAGGGGGGAAATTAAAGCAATAAAACTTCTCCATGCTTCCTAGGAAACATTCTAATGTCCTTCATCAAAAACCTTTAATGTAAAAAAATAAAATAAAAACAAATCAATTGTATCCCCATCAATAAATATTTTTTAAAAATAAAAATAATGACTCATATTTATATTTGTCCTATAAACTTTCTTATTCATTGTCTGTATGCATGAAACAGAGTGCTTTGGCAGAATGGACTGCATCAATTCAGGCTGCAGGTAGGAAATTCTGTTTTTGAATGCTCATGTAGAAGAACTCCCCGCAAGTAGAAATCTTGGATATCAGGGACAAAGACTGTAACCCAGTTCTCTCTCTTCTGTGCTAGTTTTCTACTTAGAGATAGATGTATCTTCCCCTATCAACATCCTGAAGTGCCACAATTGTCCCTCCACCTTAGAATTACACCATCTCATCCAGTACTGCTAGAAGACATAGCCTCAGAAATCTAGCTTTCCATATTTACTGCATTTCTGGCCATATATACTGCATTTCTGGCCAGTAGTGTAGTGGCAAAATCAGAAGTGCAATGTCCCCTTGTAATAATCACAGTCACTCCCCCTCATAGCCATGCCCCCTTTGAAGATTATAACATAATATTATACAATAACAACAATAATAATTAGATATTCATTAATTAGATATTCAAGGCAGATCTTCATGTGTTGCTTTCATATAGATCTACAATTTTCTGTGCACACGCACAGGCAAATTAATTGGAAGTGCTCAAATACCTTCTTTTGGGGTGATTTAAGTTGTGTTTTCCGGTGTGACAACCAGGCGAGTGTCCAGTTAATCACAGTTCAGACATATAGAACTTGATGACTCTGAAGGATTCCTGAGCCAAGGAAATGATGCCATTCAATCTCATTTTTAAAAGACTCTCTGAGGACTCAGCTAGGCTGGTAAAGGAAAAGCGATTTATATGTGTCGTATGTGCGATATAACATTGTGCCACCAGATGGTGACGTGGAGTCCCGTTTTTCTCTACCAGTTTGCCCTGTTTAAATTTACAACGCTTTAAACTGAAACGCTTCTTTGATGTGTCTAGATCCAGCCTAATTGTTTGTGACAGGGAAGAGTAGGGACCAGTGCTATTTTTCTGGGGAAAGAGGTGCCGGAACTCACCATGAACGCCTCCCTTGTTCTATTATAATGGCAATGGCACCCACCTGAGAGGTGCCGGAACTGAGTTGCAGTGAGTTCTGGCTGGAAAAAAAAAGCCCTGGTTAGGGACACTGCCTAGTCCTGCAGAACTCTTGTAAGTGTCCTGCTTAGGAAATCGGCAGAACCTGCAAAAGACCAACGAGCACATAAAGACCAACGAGCACATAAGACAAACATCTTTATTTCCGACATCTCTTCCACAAAGCACTGTGATAAGAAATGGACTCCGACCTGTCAATCTCAGCCAGCTATCCTGTTCACTTCCCCTGCTCTCTGATCAAGGCTGTTTTCCATAAATTTGGTTTCATGTAGTCTGCTTTTTCTTCTATTTTGCAGCAACCATGTAAGCACAGCTGAACCAAGCCTTTGGGAGGGACTTGATTGGGTGAGTCTTGTAAGAACTCACCTTGCATTGGCCAAGCACAAATACACACCAACTTGGGGTTCATGCGGATTCACTGCACACCCCAAATAATGGAAATAACGTGTCCTTTGCATGCCTGATTGTATTCCAAAAAAAGGATGCTGTTGAGTTGCTTCGCCTGGTCCTATCTCATGGTTTTCCCTTGCATTGTTTCATCAAAAGTGATGCACATGTTCTGTTTATCATAAATAAACACACAGCTTCCTTGAAAGCACTTTTCTGCTTTTGCAAAGAGCTGCTGCCTTACTACCTCCAGTAACTTGCCACCCTGCAGCTTAAAGTAGGCTGTGCCATGTGTCAATTTTTACGCATGTGAGCTTCCTCTCCCTTTGTCTCCTTGCAGGAGACCGTAGTGATGGGTGTTCTGCCTCATTTTTCACGCTAGCTTTGCGGTTCCATTTTCGCTAGTAATGAAGGTGACTGCCAGAATCTGGAGGACATCAGGCGCAAAAATTCAGCTGGCAGGTAGCCTTGGCCTCTTTTAAGTAGTGCAATCTCAGGTTAGAAAATGGTAATTAGAAAGGCGGGTGGGGAACGAAATCGTCTCCATTTTTGGTGCCTCTTACATTTTCTTTGCTCTCACGTGCAGTTTGGTGTTCTTGATGCACTAAACAGGCTGTAGCTCAGGGGTAGAGCAACTGCTTGGCATGCAGAAGGTGAGAGCAGAGACCCTTTCCTGCATGAAACCCTTCAGAGCCACTCACATCCAGTGCACATATGGCTAGACTGAGACCTTTATAGACCCTAAGCGCTGACAAGGTTATGGTGCTCACCATAACAAAAATAATAATGCTAAACCCAAAACTAAATTTTATTCTTCAAATTTTTATTTTTCAATCTATGTTAGTGAATTTTAAGGAAACCTAACGAAAGAAGAAGAAGAAGAGTTTGGATTTGATATTTGGATTTGACAAAGTCCTGGTTTTCCCCATCACAATCACTTTGATGATTTTAAATACAGGGGTACTTCTAGTTGCATTCACCTCTGGTTACATATCCTTTGGGATACATATGCGACCAACCCAGAAGTGTTTTGCTGCGTGTGCATGCGCAAAAGCACTAAACCGCACTGCGGACATGCGCAGAAGCATCACCTCCAGTTGCGAATTCCTCGGGATGCGACCGGAGCTCTGGAACGGATCCTGTTCGCAACCGGAGGTACCACTGTACACACACACACACACACACACACACAATCTAATTTTATATTTTTAAAGTCTCATTTTTGTGTGTGCACCTCCGATTTGCCGCTGCCCTAAGCACAGGCTTGGTCTGCCTATTGCGTAAGACTGTACTGAGCTAGGTGGACCAATGGTCTGACTTTGGGAAAAGGCAGCTTTCTGTGTTCCTCTCTTCCCAAATGATCTTGCACTTCAAAGAGAGCACTGATAATTATTTATTTTGCAAAGTCCTCCATGTCTCCCCCACATACGGTCAAACACAAACAAAAACCCAAACCAATTTGTATTGAGTAAAATAACTCAGTCATTCATTCAACTTGTTAAATCTGGGCTTGTGTACACAATGGGAGATGGAGCACAAAATGCTTTAACTGCTAAGATTCCTAGCACCGTGTTATTACTTCGTTCCAGAAAATTGGAAGGACACTTAGCCTTCATTCTTAGATGTATTTCTTTACCTTCTCGTTCATTTTTTAAAAAGGTGACTCTGTCTTTCTGTTTAAGACTAAATCAGTACCATACATATAAAGCAATATTGGACACCATCTGCAGGGCCGTTTTAAGCATATCGGGCGCCCGGGCGCTGTGGTGCGAAGATCGCTCCGGCACCCCCCTGCCCCGTTTCCCACCACGGCTGCCTGGTGGGCGCAGCGCCACCCAGCTTTGCCCTAGAGCCGGCCCTGGCCATCTGCCTTGTACATTTAAACCAGTATACAGTGGTACCTTGGTTTAAGTACACAATTGGTTCCAGCAGTCTGTACTTAACCTGAAGCGTACCTAACCCGAAGTGAACTTTCCCATTAAAAGTAATGGAAAGTGGATTAATCTGTTCCAGACGGGTCCACGGAGTACTCAACCTGAAGCGTACTTAACCCAAAGTATGAGTGTAATTGGTTCTAGAAGTCCATACTTAATCTGAAGCGTACTTAACCTGAAGTGAACTTTCCCATTGAAAGTAATGGAAAGTGGATTAATCCATTCCAGACGGGTCCACTGAGTACTTAAACTGAAAGTACTCAAACCGAAGCGTACTTAAACCGAGGTATGACTTTACACCACTTTAAACACTCTTGGCTCCCCCCAAGAATCCTTTGAACAATAGTTTGTTAAGAGTGCTGAGAGTTGTTAGGAGACCCCTATTCCCCTCACAGGGTTGGGTTGAATGAGGCCATTCTAGCCTTCCCCCTCCCCACACCCTGGCATTTACATGATTTGGTGGCGTGATTAATAACTACAACATTTTGGGGACATGCTGTCTGACTTTCTGAGAGTGCTTTGAACTACAGATCAGCACAAATCTCTACAAATCAAGTTGTGGCAAGCCCGTCTGTCTTGTCGTGATTTATAGCTGCTTCAACTCAATCCATACAGGATACAAATCAGCCCAAATTGGTTCAGGATTCAGCTGAATCCAGTTCACGTAGCTTGTTCACAGGTAAGTGGGTTCAGGATTGCCTCCTTAGTAATGGAGATAGATACTTTGTATCAGGAGTGAAAGAGTCAACTGAGTTGCACATGTTATAGTCACTCTTGTGGGGAGAGCTGTGGGTCAGTGGTAGAGCAGCTGCTTTACATGCAGAAGTCCTGGGTTCAATTAGGAACCTATACCTGAAACTTTAAGGAGTGTCATTGGTAGCCAGTGGAGACATAGTCTGACTCAGCTTCCTATGTTAGTGTAAGAGCTTTTCTTGAACTGTACAGTATTTTGCTCCATCGGAAAAGGTTTCTTTTGCTTTTTAAACCAATGGCGGATCTACAGTCATCGTTTATAACGTTAAAAATGTGTTATTAAAATGTGATACCAGAGGGCACTGCAGAGCAGCGAGCCACCAGCGAACGGAAACTGCCATTAAATGTTATAGAACGTTATTTTTAATAATGTTTAGAAGATCAATGTAGATCCAGCCCCAGTTACTATTATACATATTAAAACAAGGTTAGGAAAGCATTTTAAAAGTATCTTCCCCAAAAAATCAGAGTCCTTTTTGTTGGGGATAATTCAGTCGAAAATCCCCAGGTGTCAAAAGAAGGTTATTTATGTATGCCACTACAGCGGCCCGTGTTTTGTTAGCCCAAAAATGGAAAACGAGTGAGGTCCCAGCTAAAGAAGAATGGCAACTTAAACTGATGGAATATGCACAGCTTTTGGACTTAACATATAGAATCAGAGAACAAGAAGAACATAGGTTTAAAGAAGATTGGAAAATGTTTGTTGAATATATGGGGGGGGAATTGAAAACGCTGGCAGCATAAAGATAAATTCGTCAGTGTAAATAAGGATATAATAATGAAATACTGAATGGTTTAGTTTATGTAAAATATGCAGGGATTTATGGTATGCAAAATGAACCCTGGAAAGAGAAGAAGGGAAGTCATTGATATTGTAAGGATGTTTAAATGAGTATTTGAAATGGCAAAACAGAAAATCTAATATTCTCTCTCTCTCTCTCTCTCTCTCTCTCTCTCTCTCATTTTCAGCCTTCTGGGAGCCATAAGCCAGTGATGGGCAGAGCCAGATGCAGAAGTGGGTGGAGCCATATGTGTAACTTTTACTTTTGTACAGTAGGCTAGTTTCGACATGCACACTCACAATCCCCTCTCTCTCATCCATCCATCCATCCAGACAAGCAAGAGACACTACTGGCATTCCGGGACACCTTCCAGCCAGGAGAAAACACTTGGGATGTGAAAAAGGGTCTTGGGAGAGTTATCAGGGCAAGAGAGAGAAATCTCAAGAGAACCATATTTGGTTCCAGGGCTTGAATCCCCCGCCCCACCTTTTTTTTAAAAGGATGCCTGCAGACTGCTGAGTCCAAGTTTGCTTAGGATGATTTGAAGCAGACAGGCTTCAAGCAGACAGACTTGCTGCCAGTGACAAGCTGCTATCACCTGGCACCATATCAAATGCAAAATGTTTGAGCATCAAATCTGTATGTCTCACCATGACTTGAAGGAGAGACGCATTAAGAAAGCGCTGTCAGTCGCACGGATCTTGACGGGCAACTACACCTTGGGATGTGGGCTTGCCTGTCAGGTTACGAAATGTCCTCTCCGGTGCTGTTTCTGAAAGTCAAGAATCAAGTGGGTAAATTACAATTTGTGCTCCCAACTAAGATCGGCTGTCAGCGATTTGGGAGTGGGGTGGGGGAGAAGGTGAGAAAGGAGCCCGTGTATGTGTGTAAGTAATTTATGTGCATCAGCACAGCCGCACTTCTGTCTTCCAGCCGACTTGCACACTGCTACTTTTCCTTCGCATGGAGATGGATTTGTCCCCTGAGGCCAAATAAATAAATGCAAAACTAAGTCTGGAAACCTGATCTCTGCTCTAGCCTTGAGAGATCATTGCTATTTTAGAGAATTTGCATTTTTGATATTTCAGAGAATTTTTCAATGTTGCTCACCCTTGGGGGTGTAAGAAGGCATCATTTTCTGTTCTGCCCTGTGTGCTGTTTCCATGCTGCTGCAGTTCACCTGTGACCCAAAACTACCTAACTTACGTAATTTAATTACATAAATTCCGCTGTCATCACGTTGTTCCACCCCACTCAAATCAGGATAAAGGAAATGGAAGGGGGGGGGAAACATATGTTGTGTTTCATTTGCAGATTGAAAGCAGCAGCATCAATGAATGCTAATAAAATAATTTTTCTGTACTATAGGTAACAATGCCTTCAGCTTTCTTAAAGCCGTATACAAAAATAGAACTCTGTTTTCTGTTTTCACTTAAAGGTTTTTAATTTATGTTATTTACTTTCATAGTATCCTCACAAAAGATTTTGAATTTTCATGCTTGTCTAGAAACCATTGCATGATTTGCCTGCTTCCCCTGCTTCATCAGTTAACAGTCTGATCCTATCTGACTTCACTCAGAGTTAAGTTCCGCTGTGGGGCTTACTCCCAACTCTGCATGCAGAAGATCCCAACCTGAATAGAATTACTTTGGAGAAGCCCATGGTGATTTGTTCAGTGGTTCTGCATGCAAAAGGTCCCCGTTTCAATCCCCAGCATCTTTGGGTCGAATTGATCAACCCTCTTGCTTATAATCCCTGCTCCAGTGTGGAAAGTTCTGGGCTTGACTCCGCATAAGTCAGCTTTGTGTATTTATTGATGAATTTCCTGGCACAAACTTCGCACTCTGTGATGTGCTCCACTTAGGGCAAAGTGGGGCATTCATACCGAGAGAATGATGAATTTGGTTTGCTGGAATGTTAGGCTGCAGGATGGCGGCCGTCCCTAGCACATAGTAATTTCTCCACAGTCTGCAGTCTCCATGAAAATACTAATCAAAGACAGATGCTTCCCTTGTTATAAATAATCACTGCTCCTTGCACGGGCCAGGAAGAAGAAGGGGGAGGGAGTGACCACGTTGTTTAGACTGGTGTTACTTAACTTTCTTGGACCTCTGTTTCCCTTGCCTGTCCTTTTTCATCTTCCCCCTGTCTTTCTAATTTTCGCTATTCACCTGAGGAAATAAAAGGAGCAGCGAAAATATTTCTTGGCACAATCTGAAGCCCCACTGGATTACCCTATACAGTGAAATTAAATGCACATGACATGAGAAAAGGGTGTGTGCGTGTGTGTCTTTTCATTTTGTTTTTTAATAGGGGAAAGAATAACGATCAGGACCTATTCCCTGTCCAAAATTTCCGAAATGTGGCACCTCGTCCTCGATCTTAGGCAAGTCAATTGGAAAATCGTGTTTTTTGGCCTTTTTTTTTTTGGTGTGTGTGTGTCCTGAAATATAGGTGTATGCATAAGATAATGAAGAAACCAAAGCAACAAATACATTTAATACAAGATCAGAACAGCAGCAAGTGGGTGCTCGTGGTAAAGACCTTTTTAACCAGCAGGGAAAAACCTGCTGGACACAATTTGTTGGTCTAGATATGTGTCTTGGGTTTTCCAGGCTGCATACTCACTGGCATTCTTTGGGGTCCAAAGGGTGAGGGAGTGCAACGTCACCCTTCCAGTGGGTCTATTAACATGGGGTCTCCTGCCAAGCAACCTTAAGCTCTCTTAGGGTCAGGGCCGCCCCTACGGCCAGGCTGGGTGGCGCAGGGCACCACAGCGCCGGACCGCCAGGAGGGCGCCGCGAGCTGCGGCTGCCCGCTGGCTGGCCGGTCCGCCGTGCAGCTGCACCTGTGGTTGCCGCGCTGCGCCCACCTGCCCACCACGCTGGGAAACCTGGTGGGAGGGCGCCGGAGAGATCCGGCGCACCACGGCGCCAGGGGCGCTTAAGACAGCCCTGCTTAGGGTGCCTTGAAGATATGCATGTGATTTTACAAAACCAACCAGTTGGGCAAGGGAACTGTTTTGCACTTACAAGCCTCCCCACATTGTGGGCAAGGAAGGGGTTGTTTGAGTGGCAGATGAGGCTTTGGCTTGGACCCTTAGTCTAAGGAAGTGGGTGGTGGCCCCTTCCACACCATGGTAACAGGGCATACCTGCCAAGTCTCCCACTGAAAAATGTGGGATCAGCAGCGGCGCGGCACCGGAAATTGTGTAGAAGCAACTTCCGGGGCCACTCTGACCATTTGTGGGCACCAGAAATAGGGCAGAGCAGCACCGGAAGTCGCTTCTACGCATGCCCAGTGGCCATCTTGGTGGTGGCCGCATGGCAGCGGCCATCTTGGTGACGGCCGCCGCCATGCGGCCCCCACCAAGATGGCCACTGGGCATGCGTAGAAGCGACTTCCGGTGCCGCTCTGCCCTATTTCCGGTGCCCACACATGGTCAGAGCAGCACCCAAAATGGGGGTTCCCTGGCAGGTAGGAAATCCGTTGCATTTCTGGGATTTTTCTCCATTCAGGAGAACAGCGGGAAACAGATTAAAATCCGGGGGTTTCCCGCGAAAAACGGGATACTTGGCGGCTAAGTAACAGGGTGTCCCCTTAAAAGGAGCCTGTTCTTCTTGTTCTCTTCGTCTATATGTTCAGTTTGCAAGTTGTGCATATTTCCAAGCATTTCCTATCAGAAGAAGGATGAACATGGCACCAACAGGACACAGCGCGCACATCCTCCCTGGAAACCCCCCCCCCCCAAAAAAATCTTGATTATATTTTATTTTATTCTTTGGTAGATTTACAAATACTAAAAAACACACTAATAATGAATTTTAGAAAGGGGCACAATTAGACATGGAAGCACAAAGCATTGCTTTAACCCCCCCCCAAAAAAAACCAAGACTCTTTGAACTCTGCTCCCCTTTTCTTCCTGCTCAGGGTGGCCTGCCCCTCAGAGCTGGTCCATCATATGGGGCTGGCCTTCGACGGCCACAGCCTCTCCCTCTCTCCGGTAGCCACTACAAGCAATCCAAAAGAGGAGGCCGGCGGCGGCCAAAGAAAGGCAATGGATGCTCCGACTTGTTTACAGCAACCATTAATATTAGTACAGCATTTCAGTAGATCTCCGTTCTTCAGCAGCATCACTTTCTAGATTTAATATCCAATTCAAGCAAACAGATAGCTGATAAGCATCCAGTCAAAGCTGGGAGGCCCAGCTTATCAAAATCCACCTCCTTAAAAATTGCTTCAAATTCAGGAACGGTTGCTACACACAGACAAACACAACTCCCCTCTCATATTTCAGCATGAAGCTCCCAGAAAAGCATCTGTTTTGCTCATCAATAATTTTTCGGGGAGATAAGAGGAGTCCGATGAATTGGAAAGCTGTTAGTTTTGGATAGGTTTCTTTCTCACTTCACACAAAATATCCCCCCCTTCTTCCGCAGATAGTAGAATCTGTGCACCTGGAGCTATCTATGTTGTTGTTGTTGTTGTTTAGTCGTTTAGTCGTGTCCGACTCTTTGTGACCCCATGGACCATAGCACGCCAGGCACTCCTGTCTTGCACTGCCTCCCGCAGTTTGGTCAAACTCATGTTCGTAGCTTCGAGAACACTGTCCAACCATCTTTACAGCATCGGACTTTCCTTTCGCTTCCAGGCATATCCGCAACTGAGCATCCTTTCGGCTTTGGCCCAGCCGCTTCATCAGCTCTGAATCTACTTGTACTTGTCCTCCGCTCTTCCTCAGTAGCATGTTGGACGCCTTCCGACCTGAGGGGCTCATCTTCCAGCGTCATAACTTTTATATGCCTGTTGTCTTTGTCCATGGAGTTTTCTTGGCAGGGATACTGGAGTGGCTTGCCAGTTCCTTCTCCAGGTGGATCACGTTTAGTCAAAACTCTCCACTATGACCTGTCCATCTTGGGTGGCCCTGCATGGCATAGCTCATAGCTTCTCCGAGTTATTCAAGCCCCTTCGCCACGACAAGGCATTGATCCATTTCCTTCTTAATGTCTAAGACAGTAGTGGGAAAGCTGTAGTCCTGAGAATGTTGTTGGAAGCTTGGACTCCAACTCCCATCATCCCCTATCATTGGGCATGTTGGCGGAGACTGATGGGATTTGGAGTCCCACAACATCAGGGGAATGAATTTTCCCTGCCTCTTGTTTAAAAGATCAGCTCTGCAATCCGACACTATGGTTATGAATGATGTTGTCAGGGGCACCTACAGACATATTTCAAGTATTCTTCAGAAAGGGAGCAAGGAACACAGACACATTACTACATTTGGAATGCAGCGAGGGTCTTAAATATAGACCCCTATTCCTCTTAAAGAATGACAACTCCCCGAGTTCTCTGGGAAGAGGAATTGATTTGGGGGTTTCCTAACAACTCTTAGCAACCTTAACAAACCACAGTCCAAAGGATTATTAGGGGGAAGCCATAATTGTTACAGTAGCATCAAAGTGTTTTCAATGTACAGTCGTACATTGGTTGTCAAACAGACTGCGTTCCGGGAATCCGTTCGACTTCCGGAACGGTTCAAAAACCAAGACACAGCCAGACGTTCGGCCTCCGAAAATCATTCAAAAACCGGAACACTCGCTTCCGGTCTCCGATCCTTCGGGAACGTACAAGTTCCAGGGCGTTCGACAACCAAGGTATGACTGTATGGTGTGAACACAGTCAGTCTTCCCCATTCTGGAGAGGTGTATTTCTATTTAAATTACAGTCGTTGTTTCTAAATGTGTGTTTCTACATATACATAAGCCTAGGCAGATATTATGCAAATCTCTGTCCTGTTCTGTTCTCCCTTTTGCAGTTGCATTTCCGCTTTTTGACAATGTGCAAATGACCGCACTAAATATACCCTTGATTCATCCGAAGCTAGCGACAAGAAATAGACCTCATCTTCCTACCCCACGAACAACCTTCCAGAAACTATTTAAGTATACCAAATGGTTTTCATTCTCTGAATTATTTCCTCTTAAATTAAACCTGCAGTATGTCATTTTGTTTCTGATTTATGGCTTGCGCAAACATTATCTCTCTGGAGACTGATGCATGGTTAATTCCTTCTCCAGAACCAGGGGCGGGAGAGACCATTTAGGGCAAGGGCCACATTTCCTCATCAGCAACCTTCTGGGGGGCCACACCTCAGCAGTGGGAGGGGCCAGAGACAAAAATGGGTGGAGCCATAGAAGCAACTTTCTTTTCTGAGGCAGGCTTTTCTGTGGCAGGCTTAGGCTACATTTCAGCCATTGAAGGCAGATGGTTATAAACATCTAGCAAGCAAGGAACATTATCACAGGGCACCCTTTAGTGAGTTCAAAGAGGCACTTTAGGGGCAAAGCACTCGACAAGAGTACAGAGCAGGCGTTGTGGGAGCATTATTTGGGAAAGGGGCATGGCTACCACCACCAAATCCCAGGACTCAGCTACATTAGTAAAGAAACTATTTCAATGCGCTATAAACATGCAACACCAGATGGCGCCAGAGAGCAGAAATTTTTATACGTGTTTTTCCATAGGTTTTTTTTTGTTATAACTAATTTCTGACTTATTTATATATAGTGTTCCCCCCCTCCCCATGTATAGATCCACCCCTCAGTTTTCTACTTTTCCATGCTCACTGAATGTGCTCAGTCTTCATGCCCAGTTCCCCTTCCCCCAGGCTTTGTTCTGAAGGATTTTTTTGGTACTTCTGCAACCCTTGGGCTTCCTGCAAGCATCACCCTCTTGTGCTGTATGGTGTTGTGCTGACTAGATTCATACTCATCAGGGCACACCCGCAGCACCCATTTAAAGGATATGGCTCCCCCCCTCCCCAAAAAAGAAAAAATATTGGGAATGGTAGTTTGTTAAGGGTGCTGGGAGCTGTAGCCTTGTGATGGATAAACGACAGTTCCCGGGATTCTTTGGGGAAAGCCCTGTACTTTAAATGTCTGGTAGGTGTGACCAGAAGAATTTGCCATCAAATTTGCTGGGTGTCCTAGAGGTTTCCTACTCCTCATTTTTGGGAATTGAGAAAAATTTCAATCTTACCTTTTCAAGCATAAAAGTGATATGCACCTGGAAGTTAAATCCAGAAGAAAATGAGGGAAACAATGAAGTGTGGTGAACTGTGGAACACTTCCCCTGCTTTTCTTTAATTTATTTCTTTATTTTGCAAACAGGCATGTATTTATTGAATGAGCAAGTGTTTCTGAGCTATATTACCTAATGGCTGGGGTATTTTAAGTGAATAAACCTGGTGTTGCTCCATCAAACTTCCATCAGTTTCTCTCCCACCCACCCCTCCTTTTTCCCTTTTCAGTTTCTGTTTTATTCAGTGTTTCTTGTTAGTGCTGCTGCCAAGCTTGTCAAACTGCTGGCAAAAGCGTTTGTTTGTGTAGTAATGTGGCTGTAATCTTTCTCATGTGCTATTTTTGGGTCTTTGGGAAGTGGGAAAAAGGAAAGGTCCCCGTCTCCAAGTTCAGACCAGCTGAATTGATGTGTGTGTGTGTGTGTGTGTGTGTGTGTGTGTGTGTGAGAGAGAGAGAGAGAGAGAGAGAGAGAGAGAGAGAGAGAGAGAGAGAGAGAGAGAGAGAGAGAGAGAGAGAGATGTATATATGTAATTGGCTATAATGAGAATTGAACAAGGTTCTTACATTTGCATCTTCCAGGAAGGAAAATTCGGATTTATTGTAGCTGAAATTACAAGATGAACCCAGGTGTATATGGTGTATTCATAATTATACTGTGCAACAGTATAGCCAGAATTCAGTATCTGATTTTATTATATTTTTTGCAAAGTTTTTTTTTAGCCCTTTAAGTTGATGATACTGTTATTTTCATCACCACCCATCAACTCATAGAAATAATAATCATAATAAAATCATTAACACACACACACAAAAATAGAAATGGCCTACGCTGACTGAGATGAATTTTTGAAAATTTCAAGATAAGCTTGAATTTGTGTACAATCCTTTTCAAATTGTGTAAGAGGATGTGAGAGGATGTCATAATAAATAAATTATGGAAATAATAACATTATTTTGTATTGTATGTCATCATTTTTATGTGTTTATGTCAGGGAGGAAGATGAGGAGGGGGGGGGGTTCTTTTGGCCATAGAGCAACTGCTCCACATTCATGTTGCTACATTCATACAAGAAGCATCAAGTCCTGTGTGGTTTCTAAATAGCCCCTTTTGCTCTTCCACACTAAGGCTGCATCTGCACTGTACATTTAAAGTGGTATTATGCCACTTTAAGCAGTCACAGTTTCCCCTAAATAATCCTGGGAACTGTGACTTGTTAGGGGACCCCAATACCCTCCGAGCTACAATTCCCCCAAGTTCCCCAGGAAGAGGGTTTGATTGTTAAACCACTTGGAGAACTGTAGGTCTGTGAGGCGAATAGGTGTCTCCTAGCAACTCTTAGAACCTTTAAAAAACCCCACAGTTCAGTGGCGGAGCTCCGCCACTGGGAACGGAGAGCAGGCACGCTGCCCCCAGGGATGTGGCGCACGTTCTGGGGGCGGGGGGCAGGGCGCGTTTGGGGGGCAGGGCATGCTGCGCGCAGGGGTGAGATGTGCGTCTTGGGGAGGGTGGGGTGCGCCGTGCACAGGGGCGGGGCCACCAGGACGTGCATTTTGGAGGCAGGGCGGGCAGCCGCAATGGCACCCCTGGGATCGCGCTGCCCGGGGTGCCGTGCCCCCACTGCCCCTATCTTCCTACGCTACTGCCACAGTTCCTAGGGTTGTTTGTAGGGAAGCTGCCTAAAGTGGTGTGATAGTGCTTAATGGGGCCTAAAATTCAACACCCCAGTCTCAAGGGTGGGCCGATATTGCTTTGAAGGACCCCTATTTTACCAAGGTCCAGAAGGACCTCTCCCTCCCTCCCTCCCTCTCCCTCTCCCTCTCCCTCTCCCTCTCCCTCTCCCTCTCCCTCTCCCTCTCCCTCCCTCCCTCTCTCCCTCCCCCCCTCTCTCTCTCTCTCTCTGTGTGTGTGTGTGTGTGTGTGAGAGAGAGAGAGAGAGAGAGAGAGAGAGAGAGAGAGAGAGAGAGAGAGAGAGAGAGACCTTGCAGTCATAAAACAGAAAGGAAAGCTAGACACCAGGATCTCTCTGGCAGATGAGCCCCATGAAAAAAATGGCTGGAAATACCTGGGACGACGAGGGCTCACGGCCTAAGTGATCCCTCTTAATGAGAAGCAGAGCTTGCCGTGTGCTAATCAGAAGTTGCTGCCGATCTAACCCATCTTGTCACTTTTATAAAGGGTGCGCCCCGAAGGGCAACTGGAAAGGGGAAAGGAAGGAGGCTAACAATTGCATATGAAAGCAGGTCGTTCCTTGCCGGGTCTCCGACTTCAAACAATGTGCCGCTTTTATGACTTTTTAAAATAAAAATAAAAATTGGGAGTGTGACTTGAGCTTGGATCCTTTTCATCTGGCAAGTGGTGTGTGTGTGTGTGTGTGTGTGTGTAATTTATTATCATTCTGCTTCTTATTAGAATGGCAGGAGAGGTTCAGTTCTGAGGAAGAAGCAGAAATACAACATGTAAGTGTATTGTTTGATGCACTATTGTTCCAAAAAAAGAGAAGTGTTTTGGGATGTTTTTACCTGTGATCTCTCACTTTAAAGAGATAAATAAATCCAACCTGTCGTGCTCATGTTCAACCATTCTGGAGAGAGATACTAGAAACAAAAGAAGGCTGCCTTGCACCAAGACAGGCTGTTCATCCATCTACCAAAGTATTCTCCACATTGACTGTCAGGCACTCCCCTGCGTTTCAGATGGTGACCATTTCCCCAACCTTACCTTGAGATGTCAGTATCTGGGGGTCTTCTGCATGACAAGGAAACGTATTGTTATGAATCGTAGGTGCCAGGTGTCTCTCAATTCCTGGATTTAGTAAGTGTTAGGATTTAAGTAAGTGGTAGAATGCAAGTCCATACACTTAATAGTTGGGCTCAGGTTCCCATGTTCAGGAAATCTCCTGGGAAAGGAGCCATTAGGAAGAACAAAAGGAAGGTAATGGGCGATTAACAAAGCAAGTACTCTGTGCCGGCCAGCAGGTGGGTATGAGCCCCTCCTTCAACAGATATTGTTAGCGGAGACGAAGCAGGGTTGAGCAGATGGCAACAGATGGGGTTGGCATAGGCAGGAGGAAAATAGTGGCACTCTGTTAAAAGCAGCAAGCTGGAGCTGAGGGCTAGAGCCATGGAGGAGGATAGAACTATTGACAGCTATTAGTTATGGTGACTATGTGAAACCTCCATGTTCAGAGGTAATCTGCTTCTGAATACCAGGTTCTTGTATGGTCCACAGTGCTCATTTGGGTTTACTCCTCATAAAGCATGTACAGAATTCAAGCCATTTATTTTTGTTCTTCCTGTTCTAAGCTGTATCAAACAGTCTTTTTGAATATATGTATTATTATTATTATTAAAAAAACCCTACTCTCCTTCCTTGCCCTTTAATTTCTTTTTTTGCCTGGTTATCAATACATTTTGTGTAAATAATAATAATAATAATACTGTAATAATAATATACAGATAAGGGGTGATATTCAATATTAGTCATAGAGAAGACTCACTGAAATCAGTAAGTTGCTTACAACCAGTGATTCCCAGGAGTCTATTCTGAGTATGAAGAACACTGGATATCACTCATTGTGTGTGTGCTTGTGTGTGTGTGCTTGTGTGTGTGTGTGTGTGTGTGTGTGCGCGCACACACACACACGTGCGCAGCAAAACAATACTGATCACCATGAGAAAAGGAAAAATTATTTCTAGACCCATTGAATTCAATGGACTTAAACGGCTGTGTGGCTTAGGCCTCAGCTACACCATACATTTAAAGCAGAATCATATCACTTTATAAGCAGTCACATGGCTTCCCCCAAAGAATTCTGGGAGATGTTGTTTGTTAAGGATGCTGAAAGTCTTTAGGAGACCCCTATTTGGCTCACAGAAATACAATTCCCAGTGTGGTTAAACAGTCAATCTTCCTTCCCAGGGAACTCTGGGGGTTGTAGCTGGGGAATGGTGTGGCGGGTGTCTCCTAATAACTTTTAACAAACTACGGTTCCCAGGATTCTTGGGGGGGGGGGGAAGCCACGACTGTTTGAAGTAGTATGATACTGCTTCAAATGTATAGTGCAGATGGGGACTCCATTGGATACCAACCAGGTTTTTTGTAATCCTGTATTCCAGCATGGCAATCTAATTTTTTTTTTGGGGGGGGGAGACACCCTGCCCTTGATGGATCCAATAATGTTTGCAATTATGGGGAAAGAGAATGACAGCAAACAATTTTTGTGGTTGCTTGGTGGTATCCATGCAGCGGTATAATAGCAGTCTAGATTGCTTGCCGCAGTGAACCCTTCCATTATTTATTTTGATCTAGCTGTGGGTCTAATGTACTAGTCAATCATATGCTAGTTCTTTGTTGTTAAACCACTATCCAGACTGTTATGTGTCTTTGGATCTTTGTTGCCATACTGTCCCGCTTTCCCAGTCCTGATTTAAGGCTTGTTTTACTTGGCTCACAGTAACTGTGAGAAAATCAATAATCATTTATTTCCATTAAGTGGCGAGCAGCTTTTATTGCATTCCTGAAGTTTAAAAATAGCAAAGTGGAGTAGGGTTTCCTGAAAATTTCTGCAATTACACCAAAGCCCTCCAAAATAAGCAATATGTGAATTCTCAGGCTTTGATGGCCATATATTAACAGTGGACGCGGTTGATCTCTGAATGCATCGCTGAAAGTGAGACTCTTAATCAACAGGGGTTTTATTAATATTATTATTCCAGAGAGGAGATGTGAAGGCTGTATTTTTCTCTGCTCTTACTTGGGATTACTTGACAACATGGGGAGCACAATGTGAGAAATGAAACACAGGCATCCTTTGAAATTCAGAGTTATCGGAATTTTGCGATTGCAATTCTTCAACCAACCAATATTGACAAAAGCACATATATTAGGTACTTAAATATGGATACACCTGTGACAACAACATACAAAAATGCACAATATTATGAGAAAATGCTCACACAAAAATACGTGAGGTATTGAAAACTGCACACAAAATTGTACTTATTAGGGAGAAATTTGCACAAAAAATGCTGAAGAGTTCACATGAGGATTCCCCCCCCCAAAAAAAATGAAAATTGCTGAGGAAATGTGGAGAACTGAACTGAAAATTGGAAGAAGGAGAAATGGAATGAACCAAAATCACCAGATCCTTCCATCCCTAGATATCACTCTCTACCAATATATTAGCATATTCAAATGTTATACAAACCTGTGTCCATGTGTTGTGCTTTTGGTGATGAGCCTCTCCATCCCAAACCGCGGATGACTTTCAAGGTAAGAACCAGCAACACCTTTAATCAAGCCCAGAAATGAATCACTAGCCAGTAAAACAGAAGCGATGACAGAGTTCGATGTTCCAGCCAACTGCCACTGTGTTTCATCACCAGCCCTTGAAATAGCTGAAGTTTCCAACTGCGGAAAGTCCTTTGATGAATAAAATGCCAATTGCTGAGAATCACAGGTGGGGGAAGTGCTGTTGAACTCATGTCCACCTTGTGGGGCTTCCCAGAAGAGGCATCTGGCTGCTTGCTGTGAGAACAGGATGCTGGACGAGGTGAGTCTTTGTTCTTATGTTCTTATATAAAACCAATGAGCTAGCTAGATGTAGACTTGGGTCTACATCTGTTTTTGGACTGCAATTCCCATCATCCCTGACCACTGGTCCTGTTAGCTAGGGATCATGGGAGTTGTAGGCCAAAACATCTGGAGGGCCGCAGTTTGGGGATGCCTGATATAGATGCTTCTCAGCAGTGTTTCCCAAACTTGGGTCTCCAGCTGTTTTTGGACTACAACTCCCATCATACCTAGCTAACAAGACCAGTGGGCAGAGATTATGGAAATTGTAGTCCAAAACAGATGTAGACCCAAGTTTGGGAAACACTGCTTCTGAGGAACAAGCACATACCCATCAATTGCCCCGTTTTAAGTGGGGGTATCCTGGAATCACAGAACCCAGTCCCAGCTTCTGTTTTATTTCCAGATGTCCCGGTTTTTTGGTCCTTGCACCAGAGCACTGGACCAAAAGACCCCCAACTCTGGCACTCATGAGGAGAGTCATGGCAGAGTGCCGAAGGTCCAGCACTCTGATACGACCCTACGATGAACCCAGAGTGCCAGTGGCGTGCTCTTGCCCCACACTTTCACCCTGCGCTCCTCTCACCACACGTTTTTGGGGGTAAGAGTGTGGCACAGGTCACATGACTCACCCGGGGAGCGACACGTGTCATGATTTCAGGTAAGAAGATGTTGGGCGGTATGAGCCTCTCATGTTGTTGTTGTTGTTTAGTCGTTTAGTCGTGTCCGACTCTTCGTGACCCCATGGACCATAGCACGCCTGGCACTCCTGTCTTCCACTGCCTCCCTCAGTTTGGTCAAACTCATGTTCGTAGCTTCGAGAACACTGTCCAACCATCTTGTCCTCTGTCGTCCCCTTCTCCTAGTGCCCTCAATCTTTCCCAACATCAGGGTCTTTTCCAAGGATTCTTCTCTTCTCATGAGGTGGCCAAAGTATTGGAGCCTCAGCTTCACGATCTGTCCTTCCAGGGAGCACTCAGGGCTGATTTCCTTAAGAATGGATAGGTTTGATCTTCTAGCAGTCCATGGGACTCTCAAGAGTCTCCTCCAGCACCATAATTCAAAAGCATCAATTCTTCGGCGATCAGCCTTCTTGATGGTCCAGCTCTCACTTCCATATGAGCCTCTCATATTGCTAACCTTCCGGAATGGTGTCCTTCCCATGTTTCTCTGCTCTAAGAATGAGCCAGAGAGAATCAAGGATCAATTTGTTAAAGGATGATGACCCTCATGTTGCAGATTGTCTGCGTTTGGATTCTGTGGTTCACCAGAGAGGCTTTTTAATGAGAAAAGCAGGCGACAGGAGAAGCAGGAAGCCAAAATAAAGCATTAGGTGGGGTGTTGGGTCAGCAAGCTGACATCTGCTTGAGGTTTCAACTTCAAAGCTGCAAAGCTTAAACTTTTCTGTCTCCCCCCTCCCCCCCCCCCGCTTTGTGGCATAAATAGTTCACAGTGCTAATGGCAGGAAGAAGAAGGGCTCCCTTTTAAGCGCCAGGTAGTGGCGTTCCCCAAGCTAATGTTCCTTCTGAGGCATACGGAGGACATACCTTAAACAAGCATGAGTCATGCGTGAGAACTCCAGCTTGACTTTCTGCTCAAGGCAGAATGATGAATACAGCCACAGATCACCATGCAACAATGAACCGTGGTAGTTTTATGTCTGGAAAAGTGATTCCATGCTCCATAATACTTGGCAGATTGTGCTAATAGGGAGAAGGAAGGTTCATGATTGAAGGCAATGAGCAAGAGCTAAATTAGCTCAACTTTCACCAACCTGGTAAGTGGGGGTAGAATGCTGCCCTCCAGCTTCCATTATCTTGCCCACAGAATTTTTCCCAGGGCACACCTCCTTTCCACAGGCCACGCCCTTCACTGGTCTTGCTTTGTGCTCCAAATGTTTCTTCCTGGCTGAAATATGTCCTTGGTCTTCGATAATGTCAGGAGCGGGTCAGTAATAAATCAAACATTACCAGTGACGTTAACTCATTCATTAAAGGAAACAAGGTTTGCTCAGGAGGCCAGGACTAGTAAGCACACCAACCTGCTCTGGTAGATCTCGCCTTTATGTGGACTGAATTCCCCCCTTCACACAGTTGCCTAAACCTCCTTCACCTTTCCCTAGGTCCTTCCCGAGCATTCTGAGACTCCATCGCCTTGCCTGTCTTTGCTCCTCCCTCTTCATACCTCTTCTGGGTCTGGGAGACCAGGGGTGAGAGGAGCTTGACACTGCCGGAGGGGGAGACATCCTGGCTTCGTCTCAAGCCTGACTCATGTCTGCTTCTTGGCTTCGGCTTCTGCCTCTGCCTCTGATTCTGGATTTCTCTCTGTCACAGACTTTCCCAGCTCACTAAGCCCTGTGACCTCTTCAGCTTCTGACCCCTCCTCCTCCTAGTCTTCTCCCTCTTCTCCCTCTGACCACTCACTGTCGTCTCACTACCAGTCCCTGGACTCTGAGCCTTCTTCCCTTGGGGGTTCCCCAGCTGGTTCCTCCCACCATTCCTCTGAGTCCAACCGTGACAAATAATGCCCCTTGCTTGCTAGAATGGAGGATTGTTGTTGTTGTTGTTGTTGTTGTTGTTGTTGTTGTTGTTGTTGTTGTTGTTGTTGTTTTATACCTTTCCCATCTGGATGGGTTTCCCCAGCCACTCTGGGTGGCTCCCAACAGAATATTGGCTGCCTTCAGATGTCTTCTAAAAGTCAGATAGTAGTTTATTTCCTTGATGGGAGGGCGTTCCACAGGGCAGGTGCCACTACCGAGAAGGCCCTCTGCCTGGTTCCCTGTAACCTCACTTCTCGCAGTGAGGGAAGTGCCAGAAGGCCCTCGAAGGTGGAGCTCAGTGTCCAGGGCTGAACAATGGGGGTGGAGACGCTCCTTCAGGTATACTGGGCCAAGGAAGTGTATGCAGAAAGCCAGACTTTACCTTTCACCTTGTACAAAGGTATCATTTGCAGAGGTAAAATTTGCATTTCTTGCTCCACCTACGTTTGCCTCTGGTCCTGCTCACTGCTGACGTGTGGCCCTTGGGAGAGTGCCCAGAAGGGAATGTGGCCCACAGGCTGAAGACAGATCCCCAGCCTCTATGTTATGCCTTATGCTCTTTTTTTAAAAAAATTAAGTCTCTTTTGTAACTCTGATGTGCAACTACAATCACTGAAGTCTGCACACTCAATCCAGATATTGCCTACATGTTGAGTACCATGCCTTGACTTTCACCATGCCCAGTCCTTGTGGAAGAATACCATCCTCAATTCCCCAAAGTGTGTCATGTTTTTTTTTAATACTTCCGCCTCTCACTTGTCAATGCAATTTCCACCTCAATTGTCTGCAAGCTATTGATGTCCTGGGGCAATGGAGTACCTTATTAGGCACTCAAATTACAAGGTTTTACAAAGCCCCTTTTCTCTGCCACTCTATAAAAACCCCCTCACATTTATCTTGGCAATGCATAGAGGCATACAGAGCACCTCCTTAGAGGAACATAACATATGGACTCTCTGTGATGGACATTTAAAACGTCTTGAAGAAAATTGTTATGGCAATAAAAACCGCGGCTCTTTTCCCCCCATATACTTTGACACCAGCTGCTACACTTTTTATTCACTTTGCTGCTGGTGACAGGGAACGGATGGGCAGAGACCAGGGAAATATAACACAGGTGGGACTTGTGAAATATTGCTGAATTAGACCACTTATAAGACACAGATGTTTTCTGTGTGTGCCTTTTTTAAAAAAAAAAATCTTTAAAAAAGGAGGACTGTTTCTTTAGCCTGTGCTTTAGTCTCATGCTTAATTTTACATTTACTTAATCTCCAATGTGTCTCTGACCTTATCTTGGGCTGTATAGAATAATTAATCAATGGTTGTTTGATTACACAGTCAAACAAGGTCGGCGGTTCGATTCCCTGCGACGGGGTGAGCTCCCATTGCTCGGTTCCAGCTCCGGCCAACCTCAAAAGCACAAATAGGTACCGCTCTGGCAGGAAGGTAAACGGCGTTTCCGTGCGCTGCTCTGGTTCGCCAGAAGCGGCTTAGTCATGCTGGCCACATGATCCGGAAGCTGTCTGCAGACAAACACCGGCTCCCTTGGCCAGTAAAGCGAAATGAGCGGCGTAACCCCAGAGTCGTCTGCGACTGAACCTAATGGTCAGGGGTCCCTTTATCTTTACCTTAGTCTCATGCTTTATTTTGCATTTACTTAATATCCAATGTGTCTCTGACCTTATCTTGGGCTGTATAGAATCATTAATCAATGGTTGTTTGCACAAACACTTTAAGATTCACTATACCATCTTCCTTACTTCGTAAGTTGCTCCAATTCTGTCCAGAATTTATAGATAGTTGGGAAGGCTTGGCAAAGGGTCACCAACCTTTTTGGACCAGGGGACACATCTGGAATTTAGAGAAAGTCCTGTGGGGGCCAGTCACAAAATCACTGCTCTGAAGGTGTGGCATAACACAAAACGAGTGCCACAACAAAAAGGAGCATGGCTGAGGCTCCTCCTCCTGCTGTTGCGGAGGGGAAGAAGAGTAGTGGCAGGAGAGGATCCGGCAGCCATTGAAGCCATGTGGCCACAGCATTTGGCTCTGCCCCAGCTCCTCCTGACACCCTGACATCACATGTGCAATGTTGGGCCCTCAATCGCCCTCGCAAGCTGGCGCCTCTGATGTAAGTCCTCTCTATGACCACTTGTACGTCACCAAAAAGAGGAAGCACATTCCCCCCTAAAAAGAAGGTGAAAGAGGACATAGATTTGCATAAGATTGTGACATGCTGATTTGTATGCAAAGGTACCAAATTTAGAAACAATAACTTTAATTTAAATAGAGACAAAATGCACTTCACCCTATTGGGGAAGATTATAGCAATCAACCCGATGTCAGGGACCGTGCTGAGGAGGGCTGCACTGAGGAGGAATGGTGGGAGCCAACCCCTACCCCTACCCCTGCTCCTGAACCGGATCCTGAATCTTCCCAGGAGCAGGAGGACAGTATAGATTTGGAACAGTGTTTTTGCAGAGGGACATAGTTCAGAAGGCAGAAGTTGGGAAATACTGGATGGGGAACAGCTAGGAGAGGAACACTGGAAGAGAGAGGGTTAACAGATTCACAGTCTCTGGACAGCATTCCTCCACTCAGCCCAAGGTCAGGAAGAGCCCAGAAAGTGTCGGAACAGAAAGAACAGAAAGCACAGAGCATATAAACTTAGATCAGTGTTTCTCAACCAGTGTGCCTCCAGATGTTTTGGGACTACAACTCCCATCATCCCTAGCTAGCAAGACCAGTGGTCAGGAATGATGGGAGTTGTAGTCCCAAAACATCTGGAGGCACACTGGTTGAGAAACACTGACTTAGATGACAAGACGTAGGAGTGACATAGATTAATTGGGATGGAAGGGGGTGTGGTCCTTAATTGGGAGCACCGCCATTTCTAGGAGATGTGTTCTTTGTTCTCTCACTGTGATTAAGTTTCTAACTGGTAAGAAGACTCCTTTTCCTTTCTTCTGCTTATCTACTGCCATGGGGGGGAGGAAGCCGATTCCCTGAAGCTTGACAGCCACATTGCTGCTCAGTCTCTGCTGCTAAGTGCATACAGGCAACTTCGATGTATCCTCTTGTGGTTAATCTGAACATGGACCAAGCAGACCTTTAACTAGAGACTATCTCCACACAGAGGGCTGTCTTCTGCAACACATGACTTGGGAATCCTGCTGTGATGTTAGGATCCGGGTGGCCCATTCACAGCCATTCATGTTGCCTTCAGTAAGCAAGGAACATACTTGTGTGTCAGCCAACCCCGTAGAGGACTTGCGGGTGGATGTGTGAGCACCGGTGCACGTTGTGTGAAATGGCACAAAATCCAGGGAATTATTTTGGTGGCCTCCTTCTCCAAAAGCCTCTTAAGAAATCTGTGTCATAACCGTGATCCCGCTAACCCCACCGGACAAAGAAGGGATCTGATTTTCTGTCACCAGGGTTAAATATGTGGACAGCTGAGATGTAAGCCTCCAGGACATGCCGCTTTATCTGATTGGTCTTGGTCTCGATCTGGCACTTGAAAGGGAGATTTTTCAAACAGAGGTCACTGTCTGAGCCCAAAGATTAGGGTGAGGTCAAGTTCACTTATGCTATCACTGTATCTTGTTACAGACGTAAAACAAAGTGGCATCTTATGAGGGCTATTCCGATGAACTTGCAGCATTTGGGAGGTTTTCACTGAAAGCATTTTCTCTTTATTTATTTTTGAAAGAGGGAAAAGTTCTACCTCCAGGAAGAACCAGTTGAAGGCCAAAAATTTTTTTTAAAAAATTCTCTCTGTGTGTGCTTTCCTGCTGAAGGAACAAAGCAAGACAGGACTTTTGTCCCTAAGCTCCGAGGTGCAATTTTTGTGCATATTTTCAAAGCGTACGCTCAATCATAGTTTGTAAAACAATAACTCTGGCTTCTTCACATAGGCAAATTTGTTTGCAGGAGGGGGGAAAAACAGCAGAATCCTCTTTTCGCATTGTACTAGTGGAGCAGAAACATATACAGTATTCTTTGTATGAACTCCATGTTCCTCTTCTGAAGAAAAGGTGCATTTTGGAGCACAAAAAGCATTTGTTTCTGTGGGTTTCAGGGGGCTTCCCCGATTTACTGCTTTGGTTTTAAGGTCTATGGTTTAAGTAGTGAAGGCCACCTGGCAGCCTTCCCAAATTCTACTTAACTTGTTTTGTTTTATTTAAACAGGGCATTTATATCTTGCTGCTCTGGAGCACGGGGTGGTTAAAGAGCAGAGATAAGTAAAAGAGTATAAAGCAAGTATAAAGCATCCTTTGAAAACACGGAATCACAATCGGGCTACAATAAGATCAACAGCAATAGCATCTGTAAAATAATACCCCAAAAGCAATTCCACCTGATGGACCAACACCTTAGCCAAATAAAAAGATATTGCGCCTCCTCTGAAATATTTCTACTGAAGATGGTGACAGAATGTCACTTGGAAGGTGCCACCACCGAGAATTCCCTGCCTGGTGTCACCACCTTTGTTGCCTCTGTTGCAGGTCGGACAATGAGCAGGACCTGTCCTGCTTATCAAAATGCACATAACACCAGTTACTTGAGTCCAGCGTCATTTAGGGCAGTGTTACTCAAAATGGTGGCCCACAGAGTGATGCCAGCCCATGAGCCATCCTCTGCCAGTCCACAGTGAGTTTCTAGGAAAGAAAGAAACAACAGGATAATTGAAAAATCACACTGGAATTCCAGCAGCAGGAAGGGAAGTGGCAGCCAGGAGGAGGAGGAGGGATGAAGGGGCCCAGACTATCTGTAGCTGCTGCGGAGAGAGAACTGAGTAGTGGCAAGAATACTCATGTCTTGGACACATCGAGCTGGGGTGAGGGGAAAACATTTTTCTGAACTGATGTGCTATGTGCCTGCATATATGACTACAACAATAATATGACTCATATATGGTCCCGGCCCCTTGCAGGTTGGGGTGGTTGGACTTGCCTGTCCACCACATTAGATAACTTGAGAAGCACTGATTTCGTCCAGAAGTGGGAAATCAGTTTTTGGCTTCAGAGTCCTATTCAGCCCCAGACCTTCGGCATCATGCCACGAAGGCTGACATGGTGGGTGGAGCCAGTGGCAAAAGAAGCAGAGGCCTGAATTTTGCCTTGTACAATAGAATAGTGTAGAAACTAGGCAAGCAAGAAGTATTATTGGAGTTCAAGGACACATTTCAGTCAGGCAAAATCACTTGAGGAGGGTGCAAAGCAGGGCTGGTGAGAAGTTTGGCCTGGGGAAAGTGCAGGTGTGGCTGGCAAGCAGGTGTGGCTTAGGGAGAGTTTTCAAGGGCCAGACAGAGAGTCTTTGAGGGCCACATTTGCCTGTCAGGCCTGAGGTTCTCAATCTCTGGTTTAGGGCTCTGTATTCTAACAGCAAAACTTTGAATTGGGCTTGGTAGCTCACATCCTTATTGTGTAAGGATAATAATGGTTCTGCTGGGGCCAATTATCAACAAGAACCTTATTGGATTTGGGTATCTTCTGCAGCCTATCTGGACCTAACTTCCAACTATCAGTAACAGAAAGAAAAGTGAAAGGGAATTTAATTGCTTTGTCCCTATAAGAGGCCATGTCAAAATGGCTCAACTGTACAGTTCGGGAACATTCCCTCCCCATCTTCCCAATTCATGATATGAAATTTTGTATAATTTTTTACAGCTTCTCTTTTAGAAACCACCGGGCAAATTAATTCACCTGTAAATAGGCCCGCTAAGCAAATAATAATAAACGTCAGCATCTTTTAAAATCCCCCCAATCTTTACACCAGCAGCTAATTGTTGTTGTTTAGTCGTTTAGTCGTGTCCGACTCTTCGCGACCCCATGGACCCCATGGACCATAGCATGCCAGGCACTCCTGTCTTCCACTGCCTCCCGCAATTTGGTCAGACTCATGTTGGTAGCTTCGAGAACACTGTCCAACCATCTCGTCCTCTGTTGTCCCCTTCTCCTAGTGCCCTCCATCTTTCCCAACATCAGGGTCCTTTCTAGGGAGTCTTCTCTTCTCATGAGGTGGCCAAAATATTGGAGCCTCAGCTTCAGGATCTGTCCTTCCAGTGAGCACTCAGGGCTGATTTCCTTCAGAATGGATAGGTTTGATCTTCTTGCAGTCCATGGGACTCTCAAGAGTCTCTTCCAGCACCATAATTCAAAAGCATCAATTCTTCGGCGATCAGCCTTCTTTATGGTCCAGCTCTCACTTCCATACATCTCTACTGGGAAAACCATAGCTTTAACTATACGGACCTTTGACGGCAAGGTGATGTCTTTTTAAGATGCTGTCTAGGTTTGTCATTGCTTTTCTCCCAAGAAGCAGGCGTCTTTCAATTTCGTGACTGCTGTCACCATCTGCAGTGATCATGGAACCCAAGAAAGTAAAATCTCTCACTACCTCCATTTCTTCCCCTTCTATTTGCCAGGAGGTGATGGGACCAGTGGCCATGATCTTAGTTTTTTTTTGATGTTGAGCTTCATATTTTGCGCTCTCCTCTTTCACCCTCATTAAAAGGTTCTTTAATTCCTCCTCACTTTCTGCCATCAAGGTTGTGTCATCAGCATATCTGAGGCTGTTGATATTTCTTCCGGCAATCTTAATTCCAGTTTGGGATTCATCCAGTCCAGCCTTTCGCATGATGAATTCTGCATATAAGTTAAATAAACAGGGAGACAATATACAGCCTTGTCGTACTCCTTTCCCAATTTTGAACCAATCAGTTGTTCCATATGCAAACTTTAACGTTCAGTTTAAAAACAAACTGAAACAAAGAACAAGCTTGTAGGTGGGAGGTGGGGTGAATGGAAAAGCTGAGAATTACATTCTGACTATCATGGCTCCCAGATACAGGAAGCTCCCTGCACCGGAGCTTTGCCCTTGCACTCATGGGCAGAGCTTAGCATGCTTGAATTTGCTCCCCAAATTCCTTTGCTGGTTTTCCACGCAAGGAGGAATGGGGGGATAAATTCAATTCATTTCACATTTAAAGGTGAAGCTACCTAAAATGCACTTTTCTGAAATAATATGAGAAGGGAAACACAGCCATCCTTTTGACATTCACGCTTCTCCGAATTTTGCAGCGCAGTTCTCCAGCCGAGTAATGTGTACAAAAAGGCATATGATGAAGTAAACTGTGCATTACAAAATGTATATATGAGTTTTAAAAGAAACAGATGCATTCTTTTAGACTAAATTACTCTAAATAGGCTTATTGGACAAAATTGCATACAATCATGCATATGGGGGAAATTCACACTAAAATGCCGGCGAGTATTGATGACGACTTTTTAAAGAATAGTGAACTGATGTGGAAATGTGGAGAACCGAACTTAATATTTGAAAAATGAAAAGCTGAAATTGACAGGTCCTCCCTCCCACCATCTCTCCACACAAACAGAATGCCCAAAGAAGGCTGGCAAATGGGCCAGGGTGTTGAGGAAGGGGGTCCACCGAAGGACATCTTGCCCAAGGACCCCTAAGATCTGAGGCTACCATTGCTTTCTATACATACTTTACTTCTGTGACTGTATGTTGGAATGCATTTGTCTCTCCCCCCCCCATTCTCAGTTATCACTGTTGTTGTGTTAATGTTGTGGGGGGGGGGAGAACTGCTATATCTGTTGGTAGCAGAATTCCAGAAGAGTAAGTCTATTATAGTCAAAGCACAGATTCATGTGGTACCTTATAGATAGCCGGGCTTTGGCCCATAGTTTCATTTTCAAGATACTACAACTCTCTATCTATCTATCTATCTATCTATCTATCTATCTATTTCTGGGAAATTTAAAAGGTAAAGGTAAAGGGACCCCTGACCATTAGGTCTAGTCATGACCGACTCTGGGGTTGCGCGCTCATCTCGCATTATTGGCCAAGGGACCCGGCATATAGCTTCCAGGTCATGTTGCCAGCATGACAAAGCCGCTTCTGGCATACCAGAGCAGCACATGGAAACGCCGTTTACCTTCCCGCTGTAGTGGTTCCTATTTATCTACTTGCATTTTGACGTGCTTTCGTTTTTTTTAAAATATATTTTTATTAATTTTTCCAATTAAAACCAATTATATCACATTATTTCAAATTATACACATATAGATCAATCAAACCGAATGTTATACCAAATCATCTAACATTTTTTGGGGGTTCCCATGCTTCAAGAAATTGGGGATTCCTCGCAACCGTCTACTGCCGTCTTTTTTCTAAAATTCAAATCGTCTCTCCGGGTCCATAATAATCCAGATCTTTCCCTTACAGTCACATAGATGTTTTCCTCTTTCAACCGATTGTTTCCCAGCTGCTGAGATAAATATCAAACAAGGTTTCACAAATGTTCTTTCTCCTGTGTGGGTTAATCAGTCCAGCCTCCCCATAAATCTTCTTGGTCTGGAGCTCCCTGTTGCGTCGTCAACACGAAGCAGCGCCATCTTAAAAAACTCAAATCACTTTCGTTTTCTCTCATAACCATGTAGATTAACGATCTTTGTAAAATTTACAGCTTTTCCAGGCAGAAGATCCAAACATCAAACCATAGACTCTTGGTAAATTAATGGATCTCCTTGCCCTATAGCTGAACTTAGCTTCAGGTCGCTGCTCCAATTCAAAGTGCGTCACAGCTCATAAATCCTCCGAACGCGTCCAGGCACTCCTCCCGTCCAACTAGAGGGGGGCTTTTCTCGTCGGCAACTCCACATCTTTAAAAAATATGCTCAGTAACAACAGTTTATAAAGTTCAACTCACACAGTCTTTTGCTTCTCTTTCACTCCAAACAAGCCAGGACATCGCGTCTGGGAAGGTACGAAGTAACTCATATGAAGAAAAGTAAAAAAAAACTCACTTCCCTTATCGCTCCGTCCCCATCAATCCTTCTTCCAGATGAAATACAGCCTTTGACTCCTCTCCCTCAGCAGCATAAATTTCTCAGCAGTAAACAGCGCTTCTTCCCCTCCTTCTGAAGTATGTCCATAGATTTAAGCCTAATTATCTTCTTTAACCATGGAAATCCCCGCCATGCAGATTAGCGTCCGGGAGTCCCGGCCCTCGTAAGTGCTTCAGCCCAAGCTCCCCCCACTCCAAAAACAGTCGGAGTGGGTCTGGGGGCATCGCGGGCCAGCGGCCCCTCTCCGTAACCCCCGGAGAGGGTAGGGGGTTGCCATTTACTCCCCTAGCAACCGCCAAATTCCTTACGAAGGTCGGAGGGATGGAAAACAGGTCCGCCATTCCTGCAGGCGGGAACCGGAACCCATTTTGACGTGCTTTCGAACTGCTAGGTTGGCAGGAGCTGGGACCAAGCAACGGGAGCTCACCCCGTCACAGGGATTTGAACCGCCGACCTTCTGATCAGCAAGCCCTAGGCTCAGTGGTTTAACCACAGCGACACCTGGGAAACTTACCAATGCCTTATTTTTCCATGGAAAAAAACCTTCTATTTCATAAATTCATTAGTAACAATGAATTGATGCCAACTGAAAATACAATATTACACAAGCTTGGAAGTTTCAAAGTTTTTAGCTTTGTTAGCCAAATAAAAGTCAAATAAATGTGCTAAATGAGATCACTCTCTAGGGGAGCCTTCCTCAAACTCGGCCCTCCAGGTGTTTTTGGCCTACACTCCCATGATCCCAGGCTAGCAGGACCAGTGGTCAGGGATGATGGGAATTGTAGTCTCAAAACATCTGGAGGGCCGAGTTTGAGAAAGCCTGCTCTAGGGCATCAGAAAACTATCAGGGGAAAATTGATTCCTCCCCAAGCAAAGTAACATAATTTGCAATGGAAACATGCCCCCCCCAAACCCACCCCATATAACTGCTAGCGATAATAAATAGTTTTACAGAAAAATAGGAAACACCTTGGGAGCCGACAGAGACCTACCTCTTTTTGATAGTGGAGGAGACCACAGAGAGGGCAGATCAATAGTGTTTAATATATTGCTATTATTATTCAGCATGAAACCAGTCACCAAAGATTTTTCTATGACATAAGGAAGTGTCCTTGGTTTCTCTCTGCAACATCACTACTTTGGATTTTGCGGGTGCAAATGTGTTAGAACAAGGTGTAAGCAAATTTTAACAAGATAATCTCTCCTGATGAATTAACAGGGGTTATTTTTTAGGAAGTTTGCCTAGCCTGCCAGGGATATTTAATTGGCACTGCACACCTCGCCAGTATATTTTCTCAAGTGCTGCTCTTGGGGTGGCACCCGCGAGCTTATTATGGTTGGCAGACCACTTGTGTTTAATAGGAAGGGTTCTTGTGTTTAAACGAAGGTTTTCTTTCCTCTTCCTGCTTTGCGTTCTTTGCACTGGAAATGTGACACATTTAGCAATTACATCTGCTGTGGGTTGAGAGGGAGTGGTTTCTTTAAAACCACCTGCAGCAGTGGTGGGAATTTGAATGAGGGACACTTAACACACTGCAAAATAGTGGATTGTTCAGATGTGTGTGGTGCAAGCCACCCACTGCTGGTTGGAAGTTGTTGCCTTAAGTTATGCCTCTGGCACACCCACAACTGGCTGGTGGCCCCCAGAACTGAATGCATACTCTCCAACATTCATCAGATGAAAATAGGGACAATTCTCACTCCGCCCTCCAACTGACCCTATTCCCTGCCCCCCCCCCAGCAGAGCATTTCCACATACACTTCACCAACAGAATACAGTGGAACCTTGGTTCTCGAAAGGCTTAGTAGACGAACAAATTGGCTCCCGAACGCCGAAAACCTGGAAGTAAGTGTTCTGGTTTCCGAACGTTTTTCGGAAGCCGAACGTCCAACGCGGCTTCCGCTTGAGTGCAGGAAGCTCCTGCAGCCAATCAGAAGCCATGCTTTGGTTTCTAAATGGTTTTGGGGGTCGAATGGCCTTCCCAGAACGGATTGCGTTCAAGAACCAAGGTACCACTGTACAGCACAAACACCCCCCACTGCCCTCCACTGCCCTTCATTCCAATTTTGTTTTGTTTTATTCTTTGGTAGATTTACAACAAGAAAAACTCACACCAATAAATAAATTTTAGAAAGGAGCTAGGTTAGATGTGGTCACCCAAAGCATTTTTATTTTTAAACCAAGAGTCCACACACTCCCGGTACACTTTTCATGGTTGTGTTCCAAACAGTCCCAAGTCTTGCAGAACCAAGAGTTGTGCAACTGAAAGTAAACCATATTGACTGGCAAAATTCTTTACTAATTTTTAGATTGGATTTGCTGAGGGACATATGGGCAGATGAGCACAGAAGATTCACCACCGTACTGTGAGATTTCTCACCACATTTAAACTGCAAATATGTGTGTGTGTGTGTGTGTGAGAGAGAGAGAGAGAGAGAGAGAGAGGGAGGGAGGGAGGGAGGGAGGGAGGGAGGGAGGGAGGGAGAGAGAGAGAGAGAGAGAGAGAGAGAGAGAGAGAGAGAGAGAGAGAGAGAGAGAGAGAGAGATCTCACTTGAGTGTCCCGGGCAGCTCTTCTCAGCTCCCTGCTGCCATCACGAGGTTTGTTTTCTGCACTGCAGAAACGGTTGGCGGGGATTTGTCAAGAGCAGTACTCAGCTTCCGGAAGAGGCAATGTGAAGAGACAGAGAGCCTATTGTGGTGGCAAGGTTAAGAGAAACAGAATCATTGAGGTTAATCAACATCCTGCAGCAGACAATGAAGGGCTCCAGAAGGGCTTCAGGCTGTATTGCAGAGAAACATGTGAGAGATGAGATTAAATTCATTCACGATGCCTGAGACCAGGATGAAAGGCTGGCAGCTCCTTGCACATGTTAATGAAGCTGCATACAACTTTCCTCGGGCAAAGGAAACACACGCGCCACTGGGAGCAGATCCCATTTCCCACACACACACACACACACACTGCCGCAGGATGAACCCCAAACCATTAAGAAAAGAGAGACGAGAGTCAACTATTCGTAAGAATTTGGTGTTGCATCTCACTATTGTTCTACTTATGCTAATCCTGTTTTATTCATTTATTGTTTCACAATGTAGGTACCACTAGGGATGAGAGAGAAATTCAATTCAGTTTGCATTTAAAGGCAGATATACTGTACCTAATTCGCAGTTTGCAAAACCATATGCAAACTGAAACACAGGCATCCTTCAAAATTCACACATCTCTGAATTTTGCAATGCAGTTCTCCAGCCAAGTAATGTGTACAAAAATGTGTGTACACATCACACACACACACACACACACACACACACACACACACACACACACACAATGTGCACAAATGCATATATTGGTGGGAAAATGCATTATATTGTGGGGAAGATGCTTTGCAAAAATGTATCTACTAGGCAAAATTGCATGGACAGTATACTTGTACATTAGGAGAATTTTGCACTAAAATCCTGGTGATTTTTTAAAATTGGAAACTCATGTGGCAATGCGGAAAATTGAATTTAAGATTAGATAAATGAGAAACCAAAATGCATAGATTTGTCTATCCATAATTTAACATGTAAAACCGTAGTTTCTAAGCCATGTACATTGAGGTTACAAAGAGACACCATAGAGATAAAAATGGTTAAAATTAGCCATACCATTTGAAACACGGAAATAAGAAAGCCTTCACCAAGTGCCAGACATTCAACAGGGAGCAGACCTGGCTGATCTCAACCAGGAAAGAGTTCCATAGAACTGGACCCACAGTACTGAATGCACAGCTCCTAGAGCAGGGGTGAGCAACCTTTTTCAGCCGTGGGCCGGTCCACTGTCCCTCAGACCATGTGGTGGGCCAGACTATATGGGGGGGGGGATGAACCAATTCCTATGCCCCACAAATAACCCAGAGATGCATTTAAAATAAAAGGACACATTCTACTCATGTAAAAACATGCTGATTCCTGGACTGCCCATGGGCCAGATTTAGAAGGTGATTGGGCCTCATCCGGACCCCGGACCTTAGGTTGCCTACCCCTGCCCTAGAGGATACAAACCCTGCATTTATGCCATGGTGGGCCACCAACAGCAACTCCCACAAGACCTCAGTGAGCAGGCAGAAGATTCAGCCAGTCCTTACAATATGATACTCAATTCATTCAGTCATTGGCTTGTATCCAACATAAGGTAAAGATAAAGGGACCCCTGACCATTAGATTCAGTTGTGACCGACTCTGGGGTTGCGCGCTCATCTCACATTATTGGCTGAGGGAGCCAGCGTATAGCTTCCAGGTCATGTGGCCAGCATGACAAAGCCGCTTCTGGCAAACCAGAGCAGCACATGGAAACACCGTTTACCTTCCCGCTATAGTGGTTCCTATTTATCTACTTGCATTTTGAGTGCTTTCGAACTGCTAGGTTGGCAGGAGCTGGGACCAAGCAACGGGAGCTCACCCCGTCACAGGGATTCGAACCACCGACCTTCTGATCAGCAAGCCCTAGGCTCAGTGGTTTAGCCCACAGCGCCACCTGGGTATCCAACGTAGTGCTCAGTTAAAGTCACTTAGTGGTATACTTGCTCTGCGGGTGAAATCTTTTGCACCAGGAGAGCGTTGTTGCATTAGAGAATGCATAAGCAGGTTGGTGGTAACTCTGTTGTGCAGTAGACTGTGCAATCTGTTGCCTGAGTTGCCACTAGCACAGCTATTGCATTGGATTCGTCTGCTGTGCAACATTAAAACCCATTTGCTAGTGCGACAGCCTCTGCAGCTATGGTGGCTGTGTGTTATCTACACTGTCAGAAGTAATGTGTCTCTGAATGCCAGCTGTTGGGTGCTGCTGCCCTCAGGTCCTACAGTGGTACCTCGGGTTACAGATGCTTCAGGTTACAGACTCCGCTAACCCAGAAATAGTAGCTCAGGTTAAGAACTTTGCTTCAGGATGAGAATAGAAATCGCGCAGCAGCGGCAGCGGGAGGCCCCATTAGCTAAAGTGGTGCTTCAGGTTAAGAACAGTTTCAGGTTAAAAATGGACCTCCAGAACGAATTAAGTTCTTAATGGTACCTGAGGTACCACTGTATCCTGCGAGAACAGGGTGGTCCTTTGGCCTGATCCAGCAGGGCTGTTTTTATGCTCTTATGTTAATCCTAAATAAATAAACGAATAAAATAACCTGGAACAAGCTCTACTGATCTACCTTACAACAATGAAAAAGTTTGTTTCTCTCTCTGTGTGTGTGTGTGTGTGTAGGGATCAAAAGCACTCATTATTGAAGTACTTATTGCTGGGCCTAATTGCTACCTGCCCATCAGCAAAGCAGAGAAGGGCGGGTTTTTCATTCTTTGCTCTGGATTTAGGTTTGTACTCCCAGGGCAATCACCTTTTGTCCCTTTCCAAGAATGCCCTCAACAGTTGGGCGAAGGCGAAGGAGGGGTTCTTCGGGGGTGGGGTGGAGGACATGCAGCAGTCCTACGGTATTCATTATGACCGAGGCTATTTGTTTGTTCTTGGTTTACATTCCTCCCATAACTCTAAGCAGAAGTCCATATGGATACTATCATCAATCATACATTTGCTGGGCAGGAGGATTTTGTGTAAATATTCGTTAGCACAGCATATAGCCAAAAGTACCAATATAAAACAGACCTGCTGATTCACCCTATTTTGCCATTAAACACCAACACCTGGGGCAGATTCCAGAGAATCTCCTGACCTACAGCCAACTTCTCTCTCTTTCTCCCTCTCTCTCTCTCTTTCCCATACAGCTGGCCAAACATCTGGGCAGTGAAGAGTTCGCAGGCTCAGAACAGGCCCTGCCCAGCCAGGCTGGCTATTGGGCAATTCTGGACAGGAAGATTTACAAAGGACTTCCTGTTTTGGTCAGGATGCTGTCCCAGCAATAATGTACTTCAGGCCTTCTCCCTGATTCCCAGCTCCTTGCTCACTCAGGCAGTTGACTATTACAACTCAGTTTTGAAGTGTCAATCTCGGGTTAAGTCACCAGTGGGGAATCTCTGGCCCATGGGTCTAATTCAAGCCCCTCCATTAGACACAGGAGGCTGTTTTGGCAGTCAAATTCACCTGCCCTACACCCAGGGCTTTTTTCAGCCGGAACTCACCAGAACTCAGGTGGGCGCCATTGCCATTATAAGAGAACAAGGGAGGCATTCATAGTGAGTTTCGGCACCTCTTTTCCCAGAAAAAATAGCACTGCCTACAGCTGATATCATAGACCAGCATTTCCCAAGCAGTGGGTTGTGCTCCATAAGTGGGTCACAAAGCCTGTGGGTTGTGGGCTTTATAAGTAAACCCCAGATAATTAATCTTTAGCTGGCATGTGATCAAAACCTTTATAACTTTGTTTTTGCAATAATAATAATAATAATAATAATAATAATAATAATAATAATAATAATATATTATTTATACCCACCCATCTGGCTGGGTTCCCCCAGCCACTCTGGGCGGCTTCCAACAAAACATTAAAATACAGAAATCCATCAAACATTAAAAGCTTCCCTAAACAGGGCTGCCTTGAGATGCCAAGGTCTGGTAATTGTTGTTCTCTTTGACCTCTGGTGGGAGGGCATTCCACAGGGTGGGTGCCACTACCGAGAAGGCCCTCTGCCTGGTTCCCTATAACTTCTCGTAGCGAGGGAACCGCCAGAAGACCCTCGGCGCTGGACCTCAGTGTCCGGGCAAAACGATGGGGGTGGAGACGCTCCTTCAGGTATACTGAACCGAGGTCGTTTAGGGCTTTAAAGGTCAACACCAACACTTTGAATTGTGCTTGGAAACGTACTGGGAGCCAATGTAGGTCTTTCAGGACTGGTGTTATGTGGTCTCGGCAGCTGCTCCCAGTCACCAGTCTAGCTGCCGCATTCTGGGTTAGTTGTAGTTTCCGGGTCACCTTCAAAGGTAGCCCCACGTAGAGCGCATTGCAGTAGTCCAAGCGAGAGATAACTAGAGCATGCACCACTCTGGAGAGACAGTCTGCAGGCAGGTAGGGCCTCAGCCTGCATATCAGATGGAGCTGATAAACAGCTGCCCTGGACACAGAATTGACCTGTGCCTCCATGGACAGCTGTGAGTCCAAAATGACTCCCAGGCTGCGCACCTGGTCCTTCAGGGGCACAGTTACCCCATTCAGGACCAGGGAAAATATACTGCAAAATATTGCAATACTGTGTTGACACTTGTAAGCAAACACTGAAAGGATCAGGTCTTGCTTTTTGATGCATTGGAACCTCTCTTTAGTGGCTGGCAAAAGATTCAATGGTGGACCCAACAAGGTGCTTATAGGTGGTGAGTACATTTTTGCTTGGATATCCCAAGTAATGCTTGTAGAATTGGCTAACTTGCAGTTAAAATGCACAAAGACAATGGCTGTCGAAGACCTGAGGTCTAGCATTCCTGTGATAATATATCAACAGGTCACCATACCAAGTGGATTCCCCATGCCAAAAATGTTGGGAACCACTGTAATCTATGATTTCAGCTGCAGCTAGGGTTGCCAAGTCAGAAGTATCTCAGACCATGAAATGTATGGGCTGAAAGCTGAGATCTACAGGTGGCACCCTGTGATGTCATGCTGGGAAGCTCCTGCTAGTATCATGGTGCTGGAGATGGAGGTTAATTGGGAGAAGGGAGCAAAGGTGGGCAGACCCTTCCCCAACAGTCTATACTATAATTTGCAGGATATGTGTTAGGCTTCAGGTTAGGGGTGGTTTGTCTCATTTCTCAGCCCTAAGAAAAAACAGAAACAGGCCACCATGTCATGTCACCACCCCACCTTCCCATTGCCACCACCTCCCTTAGCTGGGTTGTGTTGTGGCACCCACAAAGATTGCAAAATCTCGTCGGAAGCTGGCACCACTGCCAGTAACGGGGTGGGCAGGGCAGGGCACCCATGGAGACACCGCCTCTTGTGCTTCTACTGCCCAAGACGACTGCCTCACCATACCTCATGGACAGGCCAGCCCTGCTTTGGGTCCCTGTTACCGAAGGAAAGAAGATTCCTTTGGGAAAAGGTCAAATATTCAAGCAGTTTCCTAGCCAAGCAGGCCGGCTTCTGCATCCTATAATGGTCTCATTTGTTAGCCTGATCAATATGTGCATCTGCATCATTTGGTTGATCGAACACTTGTCATTTGTATCTGTTAGCACATTCTTGAAAGCATATAATTTTGTTTTGTGCTTAGTGAACAATAATCATTCTTTCAGAGCCACATAGTCGATAGCTCAGTTGGTTAGAGCATGGTGCTGATAATGCCAAGGTTGCAGGTTCAATCCCTGTATGGGAAGGATACATTATTCCCGCATTGCTGGGGGTTGGACCAGTGGTGTAGCAAGGCCAGGTGGTACCTGGTGCGGAAAATTTCTTGTCACCGCCCCCCCCCCCACCAACATTGAAATTATTAAAAGAAGGAAAAATAAGATACTTACAGTTGCAAGTGCTATTTTCTGGTTTATTTACTTCACATTGTGAGCATAAGCACTTAAAACCCATTTCCCCTAACTTTATCCTCTGCCCTAGAGCAGGGCTGTGTGGGTGTGCGGCTGCGCCTGAAGCCCGCACTGGGCAGGCGCCTTGCTCATCAAGCCTGTCTCACCTTTCCCACCACAGCCACAAAGCGAATGTAGGCAGGGAGGGAAGATTGTGCTCCGAGTGTTTGTCTTCCCTCTCTGGCTCTGTGGCGGTGAGTGGGGAAGAAGGGGGAAGGGATGGAGGGCGGGAAGGCGAATAAAGGCAGGAAGGAGCCACCTTGTGCTACGCTCCTGAGGGGACTTCCTTGGAGGAAGCCCCACGGACGATTGGTGGCTGAGCCCAAGGGGGGCGCTGCGTTGCCTCAGCACAGAACCAGACGCACCAGAACCGCTGCCTTGCCTCTTCACCCTGCAGGTGCAGAAGGAGGGAAGGGAATCCCAGAGAAAACCGGATTGTGACACATATTTTTGCCATTTTGTCACCCCCCCCTCAGTGATGACACCCAGGGCGGACCGCACCCCCCCTTCCTATGCCACTGGTTGGACCAGGTGACCTTTGGGGTACCTTCCAATGCTACAGTTCTATGATTCTCAGATCCTTAATGCCAGTTGCTGGGAATCACAAGTGGGCAGAGAGCTGTGGTGCTCAGGTTCTGCTTGCAGGCTGCTCATAGGCATCTGGCACTGTGAGAAGAGAAGGATGCTAGACAAGATGGTCCTTGGGACTGATCCAGTAGACTCTTCTTATGTGGCCATATCACATGGCTGAATCATGTTCAGCTTGTCATCTATTACAGTCCCGAGATCCTTTGCACATGTAGTAGTGCAAAGCCAAATAAGGTAAAAGGTAAAGGACCTCTGGACTTTAAGTCCAGTCAAAGGTGACTATGGGGTTGCGGCGCTCATCTCGCTTTTAGGCCAAGGGAGCCGGCGTTTGTCCACAGACAGCTTTCCAGGTCATGTGGCCAGCAGGACTAAACCACTTCTGGCACAATGGGACACCGTGACAAGTGCCAGAGCGCACAGAAACTCCGTTTACCTTCCCGCCACAGCGGTACCTATTTATCTACTTGCACTGGCGTGCTTTCGAACTGCTAGGTTGGCAGGAGCTGGGACAGAGCAACGGGAGCTCACCCCGTCATGGGGATTCAAACCACCGACCTTCCGATTGGCAAGCCCAAGAGGCTCAGTAGTTTAGACCACAGCGCCAAGTAACTACCATCCCATTTCATGTGTGTGTGTCTCTAAATGCAGAACTTTGCCCTTGTCTCTGCCGAATTACATTTGGCTGAGTTTTCCGCTCTATAAGTAGCTGTACTTTTGCAGAGGAAACAGCTCAGGATATACGTAGATGACATATAGTATTGACACATCAATCAGATTCTGCACACTGAAAGGATCTGTTTAATCATTATTGTTGTCGCTGCACCCAAATGTGGCATTTCACTAAATAAAAGTATTCTGGCAGTTTAAATCCAGCACAGATGGGCAGGCTTCAATATCCTGAAATGAACCCTGTCAGCTGTGTGTCTCTTACAGGCCACCCTTGGCACCCTCTGTGTTAACTTACAGAGGTCCTGTGCCAATTCCCCCCTCCCTGATTGTACATCTGAATTCTAAATACAATCTGCGAGGCCCACACAGCTTTCTTTGTTCCTCGCGTCCATCTGCATCAGCCGTCTCCAGTAGGCAATGTGCTCAAGCGCTCTTTGCTTTCAGATTGCGCGATCAAAGCGCACTGAAGTCAGTGGGGCCTTTTAATATGTGCTGTTCGTTTCCAAAGAAATGCGGGTTGCCAGCTCACGACACGAGCCAAAACAGCTCCGAGCAAATATTCAACAGTAGTATTTCTAACTGTTTCTTTCGGTTTTTCTTTGTCCGTTCCCCCACCCTCAACCTTAAAAGTGGCATTTTAGTTTAGAACAGGCATCCCCAAACTTCGGCCCTCCAGATGTTTTGGACTACAATTCCTATCTTCCCTGACCACTGATCCTGTTAGCTAGGGATCATGGGAGTTGTAGGCCAAAACATCTGGAGGGCCGCAGTTTGGGGATGCCTGGTTTAGAAAGTCACATGTGAATTGTTCATGGGGCAATTTCATCTTTAATCTCAATTGTTTGAAGGCAAGGGTGGAGAACCTCAGGCCTTGAGGGCACAGGACTCTCATTCTGGCCCTTGGAACACTCCCCAGGCCACACCCCCTCCCTCCAAGCCATATCACCCAATGGTCCTGCTTTGCATTATGAATGTTTTTTGCCTGGCTGGAATGTATCCTTGAACTCTGCCGATGGCTCTTGCTTCCCTGGATGAAGGCTAGCAAGATGTGTGTGAGGGTGTGTGGAAACTCACCTACCGTACAAAGGTAACATTTGCATTAATTGTGCTGCCCGCTTTTGATGCCGGCTGCACCCAGGACTCAACTACATTAGTCAAAAAACAATGTTGTGAATGCATTATAAACATGGGACACCAGATGGCGCTGGAGAGCAAAAGAAAATCTCTGCAATTTTTCATAGTGGTTCCCCCCCATTTGTTATAGCGATTTAATTTCTGACTTATTGATAGCGTTTTCCTCCTGTGTGTAGATCCATCCGTGGTGGCATGGGGGTGGGGTGGGGCAGGAACCCTCTCTTGACACCATTCAGGAATCTGAGCTTGTGCACTGGAAATCAGTCCGTGATGGTAGTTGTATGCATGCTGATGTTAGCTGGGCACATCCTCTTTCCCAGTTTGGCATCTGCCTTAACTTTGCAAATGTCACTTCTGGAGCATTTGCTTTGGCTGGCAAAAATCGGTGTGAGCCAAATCCCTCATATGCTACCACTGGCTTAAGTTTGCTTCTTTCAATTTTACATTATTTTATGGGGGAAATGAAACAGAAACACAACAAGAAACTCCTTTTAAATTCTTGAAGTTACCTTCATGTTTTAGGAAGGAATTAATAGGGCCCCCTGCCACTGGAGAAGCGGCAGCAGTGGTGAAAGCTTGCACAGATCTCTTCCAGGGCTTGTGAGATCTCTCTGGAACCTGCCACTGCTGCTGCCACCACTTCTTCTTGTTTATCCTGCAGTGGCAGCAGTGGGCGGGGAAGCGTGGCCTCAGGCAGGTACAGTAGTGGGATATCCTACCTCTGGATCCCAGTGGGATCCCACCGCCTGAGCCAATTACCTCAGTTTGCCTAATGGCGAGGCCGGCCCTATGAGCAGAACCTAATTATCAGCATTTGCAAAGGCAGGAACAATCTGTGCTTATTATCAGCGACTTGCCTTCTCAGTTCCCCAAGAGCCAAGTGTCGGAAACAGAGTAAACCTAAATCTTCTTCCCTTCTGGGCAAATTTCCTGCTCTAAACTGCAGCACGTGACGAAGCCTAAACGCTAGGGCTCTCCGCGAAGCATGAATATATACATAAGTGATAAAGCCGAAAGGAACTTGTGCAGCGAGCTTGTTTGCAAAGGACAATTTTCCAAATCAGTAGCCTTGCTCTTGATGAAGAGGGCGGTAAGTTTAAGGCGAGCTCTTGGCGCCTCCGACAGACCCGAGGCCATTCATTATGTGCCGTGCGCTGAGCAAATGAATGCTGGGGAAATCAGAGGCATGCCTTGAGCATAACTGGAAAGCTGGTAGCAGTGAGCTGCTAAAGAAGTTACTTATGCCAATGAAGTCGTTCCACGCAGCAGAAGGAGTGTTATTTATCTATCTAGAGCAGACATCCCCAAACTTGGGCCTCCAGATGTTTTGGGACTACAGTTCCCATCATCCCTGACTACTGGTCCTGTTAGCTAGGGATGATGGGAGTTGTAGTCCCAAAACATCTGGAGGGCCGAGTTTGGGGGTGCCTGATCTAGCGCATGTGTACATCTTCAGCTGAAAAGGTTCCCAGAGCAGCTTGCTTACAAGCAAAACAAGACAGTCCCCACTAAACCTAAAACAACAACAACAACAACAACAACAACAACAACCAATAAAAAGACACGCAAGGGGAAAGGAACAGGGAGGGAAGAGGAAAATCAAAATCAGAACTCAGGCACCAATTTCTATACTGTTCTTCCTATATTGACCAGTTGGACCAGTTCATGGGCAGAAGGTGCTGAATGAAGCTGGCATCTCCAGCAAAGCTGGTGAAATGAGTGAGCCCTGCTTCCTCTCTCTCCCACTGAGGCAGTCTGAGGGAATGGCAGCCCCCAGGTGACAAGCAGATGGGAGAGGAGGTCTAATGGAGCTAGCCTGCCAAGGGGTGCCAACTTGAATAAAATATGGGGGGGGCAGGTAAGCCCATAATTGATCACATGGCATGCACACACCATTTGAATGGCAATGCCCATTAACTTTGAGCCATGGATCCCTCAAGTATTTTATTGGGGGGGTCACTTAACCCTTTAATAAGTTTTCTTTTCCCTCCTAGAAAAACTACACAAGACACTATCTTTTGAAGTTTAAAGAACACATAACTTTTACTTAGTGTACTTGTGGTTGCAGATTGAAGAGACAATGTGATACTTAAGTTGTTGTTGTTGTTGTTTAGTCGTTTAGTCATGTCTGACTCATCGTGACCCCATGGACCAGAGCACGCCAGGCACTCCTGTCTTCCACTGCCTCCCGCAGTTTGGTCAGACTCATGCAAACTTAAGTTGCTAATACGTCTTAAATAGGACTCAGCTACACTGGTCAATTATAACGTTATAAAATGTGACACCAGAGGGCGCTGTAGAGCAGCGATCCATCACCCATGGCAAATTGTGTTGAGAGCTATATATTTTTTAATAGTGTTTTTTTCATGTCAGTGAAGATCCAGCCATAGATTAAACTGTTACGGATTAACTAGCTCCGAGACAGACAGCACAACAAAACATACTTGTTGCTCTGGCTGTTAAGACTGTTAACTATCGTAACTGAAATAATGGCCATAACGGCCACAGAACATACGGCCTCACAGAGTTCTACAGCTCTTGCAATTAACCCTTTACATACGGTAGGCATTTTGGATACTAACATCCCACCCAGGCTGGCTGCAAGAATCACTTGAGATAGGAAGCAGGGCTCATTCAATCAGCTCTGCTGAAGGATTTCCTCTGCCAGGCAGGGGCGGAGGAAGGGGGGTGCGGTCTGCCCCAGGTGTCACCACTGAGTGGGGGGGGGACAAAATGCCAGGCGGCACTCACCGCGGTGCCTGAACCATGTGTTTCACCTGGGAGAAACACGGTGGCTTGGGCCCGCACAGGCTTTGTGCTGCCAAACGGTCCGCCCACTACCTCCCCCCCAGCTTTAGGGCAGCTGAGTGGGAGGAGGCAGGCAGACTCCGGAGGTCCCAAGGTGCACTTTGCCCCTATGGATGGCTCACCCCACTCCATGGGCTGCTCGCCCCAGGTGCCCGAGCGGCTTCATCTGCCGCTGCGGCCAGGCCTCCTCTACCTCACTTGCTGCTTGGTAGATGCCATTCTAGCAGCCTGCTTCAGTGAGAGAGATGGGAAGAGCCCCTTCTGCCTCTGAAGTGTTTCCATTCCTGCTGCTCGTTCCCTTCCTTTATTCTTTAACTTTAAGAACCGGTGCCTGTATTTTTATTTTATTTTTCCCTCTTCCCTCCCTGTTCCCCTTTCCTTTTGTGCCATGACTTTTAGATTGTAAGACTGCAGACGGGGGACTGTTGTTTGATTGTTAACCACCCTAGAAGCACCTTTGGTTGAAGAACAGCGTACAAGTGCTCTAAAGAAATAAACATTAAAACGACTAGTCTGGTTTTCTTGACTCCAAACAAAAAAACCCCACTTACCCAGGCATGGTTGGAGGGTGAGGATCCTGCCCTGTAGTTAATAGTTGCACAGGAGAAGGGATTTCAGCGAGGGTGGCTTGTCACGTGAGGCTTCTTTAATGTAAAAGTGATAATATTTGATGTTTTATGTTTTTGATGTTCTGTTGGGAGTCACCCAGAGTGGCTGGGGAGACCCAACCAGATGAGTGGGACATTATTATTACTATTATTATTATTATTATTATTATTATTATTATTATTATTATTATATCACTGGGGGATCTAGTCACAGATCTTCTGTGCCTCAATATGAACAAAGGAGGAAGCATTGGGTGTTTCCCATGATTTTAAAACATTTTTTTAAAGCATGGAATTATTTCATGTCTAGTGATAAAGTTAACAGTTTGACCCATTGTGCTATCTTGCAGTCTCTGCTGCCATCTGGTGTGTGGTACCTATAAAGCTGGAATGTCCTGAAATGTCTTGGCTGTTAACTTGAAAAATAAATATGGTAACCCAATTCAGCCTTTGTCAGCCTGGCATTCTCCAGGCATTTTGGACTACATCAGGATAGGAGAAAATTACATATTCAGCCAACCCTAGCAGGAACAGATTGGCCCCCATTCCAGAACCCTTCATCAACAATCTGATCTTGGTCTAAGGCAGCTTCCTAGGTAATTCATGCAATTTGCAGGAATTCCTCATTCTCCTTTAACTTCCACATCAGGATATCTAAAACAGATCACCTTTAAGATGCCATAGGAGTCTTTGCTTCTTTTCCTGCAGCAAACTTTGATTTGATTCTACGCTTGTGGTGTGGTTGCTGCTTCCACATTTTTGAGTCCCAAACCTAGGGATGGGCAAAGGGATCTGTCCATTTCAATTTCTCATTTTTTCCACCCTTAAGTTCAATTTCTCCAATATTTCCACAATAGTGTGCACTTTGTTTATTTTTTTTTAAAAAGTACTCTGCTCATGAAAATTCATTAGCATTTTAATACACATTCCTCCCAATATACATATTTTGGTATGCGATTTTGCCCAATGAACATTTTTGCAAACCAATTTCCTGCAATGCAATGCGTTTTTGTACACGTTACTTTGCTAGATAGCTGGGTCGCAATATTCAGAGGAATGCGAATTTCAAATCCTAGGTGTGTTTGGGTAGAGCTATGCACGAGATTCGGTTCAGGCCTGAGCCAAATTGGGCATATTGGGAGGACATCAGTTGGGTTGGGCTGGGTTAGGAAGGCCCCAGATCACTTCAGGTCAGGTTGGGTGGTCCCAGATTGACCTGGGGCTGCCAGGAAACAGAACATCAAACTGCACCACAACTGCATCTTCACAAGAGAATGTTGGGCAACCCCTGCCATCCTTTCCTACCAGACCTCTCCTTCTTCCCAGGCCGTGAAGCAGCACTATGCAGGATCAAATCCTGTTGCTAATGATAAAATAATAATAATAATAATAATAATAATAATAATAATAATAATAATAATATTTATAACCCACCCATCTGGCTGGGTTTCCCCAGCCACTCTCGGCAGCTCCCAACAGAATTAAAAGAACATTAAAAAACCTCCCTAAACAGGGCTGCCTTCAGATGCCCTCTAAAAGTCAGATAGTTGTCTATTTCCTTGACATCTGATGGGAGGGCGTTCCACAGGGCACAGAAGGCCCTCTGCCTGGTTCCCTGCAACCTCACTTCTCGCAGGGAGGGAACCACCAGAAGGCCCTCGGAGCTGGACCTCAGTGTCCGGGCAGAACGATGGGGGTGGAGATACTCCTTCAGGCATACTGGGCCAAGGCCAGCTTTAAAGGTCAGCACCAACACTTTGAATTGTGCTTGGAAACATACTGGGAGCCAATGTAGGTGTTTCAGGACCGGGGTTATATGGTCTCAGCGGTCACTCCCAATCACCAGTCTAGCTGCCACATTCTGGATTAGTTGTAGTTTCCGGGTCACCTTCAAAGGTAGCCCCACGTAGAGCGCATTGCAGTACTCCATGCTTACCAGCTTCATGGTGCTGGTTGCTGTTCCTTCATGAGCAAAGGAGCAGCACCCTGCAGGATCAAATCCTGGCCACTCTTGGTCAGCTGGGTGGAGAGGAGGAGATACAGTGTCGTCTCCTCCCCCTCCCCCTCCCCACCATATGTTAAAGCCCGACCCCCAAAGTATGTTGGGGTTGGGTCTGGGGTGAGGCAGGTGGTCCCTGGGTTGACCCAAGGCAACATCACTCTGATTAGGGGAATGGGGGAAATCAGTGGGGGGCTGTGCACAGCCCTGCGTTTCGGTTCATGTTCTGAAAGTGCAAATTAGGTTGGTTCGCCTTTAAAGGTGAACCTGATCCATTTCCCTCCCCTGCCTGCACTGCAACACTGATTCTTGAAATGCAGTGAAATGCACAGGCAGATGATATGGCATCTTCCCATGCCAGTGCTGCAGCTCCCCAGGGATGACACAGACAGGGCAGATTTCCAGATCTTCTGTTCTGTAATAAAATGATGTCAATTTCAGCCCCCTTTGGAAATGCAGCAGCCGTGCCGTATCTTCGAGGTTTCCTGGATACCAGATGTTGTGTCTGTTCCTCTGGGCCTGCTGCTTTTTCAGAGAGGTGAATGCTGTTTGTCTTATTGATATGGTGGCTTCACATTAGATCATGTTACAGATACCAAATCTGATTATGCTGGAAATCCGATTAGCCTCTCGTCCTCCCAGCCCCAAAGCTGCTCTCCAGACAAAGTGGCGGAGGTGCTGAATATTTGACACTGGCAGACTTTTGCTTGATACCTGAGCAAAATCAAAAGATTTGCACAATCTGAAAAGAAACCAGTGCCTGGCCTGACTGATCTCTGCTGACTAAGGTAAAGGTAAAGGACCCTTGGACAGTGAAGACCAGTCAAAGGCGACTATGGGGTAGTGGCTCTGATCTCACTTTCAGGCTGAGGAAGCCAGCGTTTGTCCACAGACAGCTTTCCAGGTCATGTGACCAGCAGGACTAAACCGCTTCTGGCGCAATGGGACACCATGACAGAAACCAGAGCACACGGAAACGCCGTTTACCTTCCCGCTGCAGCGGTACCTATTTATCTACTTGAACTGGCATGCTTTCAAACTGCTAGGTTGGCAGAAGCTGGGACAGACCAAGGGGAGCTCATTCCATTGTGGGGATTTGAACCGCCGACCTTCCAATCAGCAAGCCCAAGAGGCTCAGTGATTTAAACCACAGCACCACCCGTGTCCCTAACTATGTCCCTAACACCCGTGTCTGCTGACTATGCCATGCTCAAACATCTGTTATACCCCATGAGCCTGTGATCCTGCATTGGGATCCACTGGTGAAGCAGAACTGGAGGAAGATATGGGCAGCCACCTCTGCCACCTCTGCAGGGTTTTAAGGGCAGCCCAGAAGGTTGTAGGATACCACCCTTGTTGTTGTTTAGTCGTTTAGTTGTGTCCGACTCTTCGTGACCCCATGGACCAGAGCACGCCAGGCACTCCTGTCTTCCACTGCCTCCCACAGTTTGGTCAAACTCATTTCCCCTGATGGTCAGAAACAGCCTTTGCCTTCCAAGTCGTGAGGTCACATGATTGTCTGATGATATAATCTAGGACTGCTTTGGAAGCAGCAGGGCAAGTTTCACCCTTTGTATCCATTGTACCAAGTGGAGTGACATTGATTTAAACCCTGCCCCTTTTGACTGATGCTTTCTCTCTGCCATGGCAGCACAGGGCGCTGAGACTACATCTCTGCTCCGCTTCCTTTATAATTGATGTGGAGATCCTTCCACGGCAGGGAAGCACAAAGTGCATGAAGCATGGAGAAGCATGACAGTGTGTGAGATTTAGGGCAGGCATTAGAAACTGAGTGCGGAAAGCGCTCATGACTCAGGAAATTTCAAGGTCGTCCAACACAAAACGTGCCCGAGTCACAGAGCAATTTTATGTCCTGGAGATATTACTATATTTCATTGCCTCCGAAAACCCCAGTGATTGCCTGTCGCCGCTTTTCATGTATCTCCGTGTTTTATCTTGGAAGCAAAATGGATCAATAGTATTCATTTTGTAATGTTTATTACCAGAGGCTTAATCACCAGCTTGCTCGATATCACACAGATATTTGGCTGAACTATAACTCCCCTCCCACCTGGCCATTGGCTATGCTTGCGGGCACTGGTGAGAGTTGTGGTTCAACCATGTCTATGCGGCCGAAGGTTCCCTCCACCTGCTTTCAACAGAAACACAACCCATCTCTCTATAGTTGGGAAGACTGTGACCAGGAAAGCCTATGGGCCTGCTCCGCCTGTGGTCTAAGTACTGCTAACTGCTGATGGGGAACTTCAAGGCCTCTGCAGCCACTCTTCTGGTTCTTGATGCCCAAACCACACACTTTTACCAAACCACCGTTCAAACAGAGGGTTGTCCTCTCTAAAGTTGGACCCGTGGCCTCGCTAACCACCACAGGCAGCAGTAAAAAATGAGAAGAGAGAACAAATGGTATTCAACATGAGTCCTACCAAGAAAAGACCCACTGAATTCAATAGTTTATGAACTAATTATCATGGCCAATGTTGGATATCCCCCAGTGAATGCAGCAAAATGAGACTGAGAAGAAAGGCAGGATATAATTTGATTAATAAAATAATGAGTGTCACAGCGCTGCCAGGCAAGGAATGTCCAGAGCGAGAAATTAACTCATTATTGTCAAAAGTAGACTTACACGTTAGGGGAAGGCATGACCATCAGCCCTGCGTCTCTCAGCTACCCCTAGGTGTGCATTTGATGAGGCAGTTGCCGCAACAGACAGGCCCCAGCCCCAACTTCAGCTTCTGTATCTCCTTTATTTGAGCTGTGCGCAAGCAGGCAAAGACTACGCCTGTGTGCAGGGCCGTCTGACCCATAGGCCAAGAGTCCAGGGCCTGAGAGTTGAGTCTGGGAAAGAGCCCATCTGTCTATCAGAGCGCCATGACGGGCTCTTCTGCTGTGGGCGGCTCTGCGCCGTGAGTTCAGGGGCGACCGAGCCAGCGAGACGCTGAGGCGGCTGGCTGGCTCCACCCTCCTGCGTGCCTGGGACTGGGCAACCGGGGGGGGGCACCGGGCGGATATTTGCACCCCGGCACTGCATATGCTTAAGACAGCCCTGCCTGTTTGTAACCTGTTTCTGCTCCTCTCACTGCAATCCTCTTCTGGTTCTGGGAGACAGTGAAATAGGAGATGGGGAGGAGGAGAAGGTATGGAAGCCCTTGGCTGTCCACCAGCCTGACCTCTCTCTCCGTGCTCCTGCACCTGTGCTTCACTCTCCAATCCAGCAGCTTCTCCTGCCTCCACCTCTTGTCTCCTGGCTGTTACAGGTTCTCCCAGATCACTGCTCCCTTCATCCAACCCTGCTTCTTCCAGCGTCCAGTCATCATACTGGCAGGAACTCTGCTGGACCTCTTGTGTCAGCCACCCCCTTTCCTGTATCTCTGCCAATTGCCTCCGAATTTCTACCTTCTGCATTTCAGCTGCTTCCTGTTCCTGGTTTCCAGCAATTCAGGTTCAATGCCAAATAATCAAATTAAGATGCTTTCAGAAAAGTCCCTGGTGGGATGAATATATTTGTGACATCCAGCCTACGTTCAAAAGGACCTGAGAAAGACAGTCTGACCAGAGTCACACATGGAAGGTTGTATATTATCTGATGCTTGCCTGAGATCTTTGGTCTTATAGGGGCAGCCAGCAAAGTTAGTTCAGAATCTGAAGTAGGCAGGGAGCTTGGAATCCAGTTCGGTAGACTTGGGCAGCTCCAGGGGGCCCTGCTAATGTAGCTGCGGGATATGTTGTCTCTGCAGCAAACTATATCATGTCTAGGTAGTCCTGAAAAATGGCCCCACTTAAGCTGTTATGCAGGCTTCCTCAAACTTGGCCCTCCAGATGTTTCTGACCTACAACTCACCATAGCTGCCAAGTATCCCGTTTCCGCCGGGAAAACCCCTTTTTTCTTACCGTTTCCTGGCGGTCTCCCGTTTAGTGAAAAATCCTGGTATTGTTCCTTAAATCGGCTTCTGCCCGGCGGCCATTTTTCTGGTGCCGCTTTGCCCTTCTATGGGCACCAGAAAATGGCGGCGCCGGTGCCGGAAGTCGCTTCCGCGCATGACGCAACTTCCGGTGGCGATTTGCCCTTCTATGGGCATCAGAAAATGGCGGCGCCGGCGCCGGAAGTCACTTTTACGTGTTTCCGGTCATGCACGGAAGTGACTTCCGGCGCTGGCGCCGCCATTTTTTGGTGCCCATAGAAGGGCGAAGCGCCACCGGAAGTTGCGTCACACAACTTCCAGTCATGCGCGCGCTGCCGATCCCGGATCTTTACGTCCCAAACATGGCAGGTATGCAACTCACATGATCCCTAGCTAGCAGGACGCGTGGTCAGGGATGATGGGAATTGTAGTCTCAAAACATCTGGAGGGCTGAGCTTGAGAAAGCCTGCTGTTATGGCTGTGAGCATCGCAGGATGCTTCAAAGGAACAGTTTAAGGAAATTATTTATTGCAGAAAGGTATTTCTTTTAAGTAAAAGCTTCTGGACACAACGCTAGCTGTTCTTGTTCCATTTTATCCATTTCTATAATCTTAAATCCACACACGGGAACTTGGGCTTGGTGACAAGGTCCTCAACCAGAGTTTCCCAAACGTGGGTCTCCAGCTGTTGTTGGACTACAACTCCCATCATCCCTAGCTAGTAGGACCAGTGGTCAGGGATGATGGGAATTGTATTCCAATAATAATAATAATAATAATAATAATAATAATAATAATAATAATAATTTATTATTATTTATATCCCGCCCATCTGGCCGGGTTCCCCCAGCCACTCTGGGCAGCTTCCAACAAAATATTAAAATACAGAAATCCATCAAACATTAAAAGCTTCCCTAAACAGGGCTGCCTTAAGATGCCTTCTAAAGGTCTGGTAATTGTTATTCTCTTTGACCTCTGGTGGGAGGGCATTCCACAGGGTGGGCGCCACTACCGAGAAGGCCCTCTGCCTGGTTCCCTGTAACTTGGCTTCTCGCAGAGAGGGAACCGCCAGAAGGCCCTCGGCGCTGGATCTCAGTGTCCGGGCAGAACGATGGGGGTGGAGACGCTCCTTCAGGACCGAGGCCGTTTAGGGCTTTAAAGGTCAGCACCAACACTTTGAATTGTGCTCGGAAACATACTGGGAGCCAATGTAGGTCTTTCAGGACCGGTGTTATGTGGTCTCGGCGGCCGCTCCCAGTCACCAGTCTAGCTGCTGCATTCTGGATTAATTGCAGTTTCCGGGTCACCTTCAAAGGTAGCCCCACGTAGAGTGCATTACAGTAGTCCAAGCGGGAGATAACCAGAGCATGCACTACTCTGGTGAGCAGGTAGGGTTTCAGCCTGCGTACCAGATGGAGCTGATAAACAGCTGCCCTGGACACAGAATTGACCTGCGCCTCCATGGACAGCTGTGAGTCCAAAATGACTCCCAGGCTGCGCACCTGGTCCTTCAAGGGCACATTTACCCCATTCAGGACCAGGGAGTCCTCCACGCCTGCCCGCCTCCTATCCCCCAAGAACAGTACTTCTGTCTTGTCAGGATTCAACCTCAATCTGTTAACCGCCATCCAACCTCCAACCGCCTCCAAGCACTCACACAGGACCTTCACCGCCCTCACTGGTTCTGATTTGAAAGAGAGGTAGAGCTGGGTATCATCCGCATACTTGTGAACAGCTGGAGACCCTGGGAAACCCTGTTCTAGACTAAAGAATGGGGATTTGGGGTCCTCAAGTTGTTGCAGGACTGTACCTCCCCATCACCCCTGACCATTGGCCATGTTGACTGGGACTAATGGAATCCAATAAAATCTGGAGAGCCACAGGTCCCTCACCCCTGTTCTAGACATTTCTGTTGGTTATAACAAAATAATTGGTTGGCTCCAATACTTTGGCCACCTCATGAGAAGAGACGAATCCTTGGAAAAGACCCTGATGTTGGGAAAGATTGAGGGCACTAGGAGAAGGGGATGACAGAGGACGAGATGGTTGGACAGTGTTCTCGAAGCTACGAACATGAGTTTGACCAAACTGCGGGAGGCAGTGCAAGACAGGAGTGCCTGGCCTGCTCTGGTCCATGGGGTCACGAAGAGTCAGACACGACTAAACGACTAAACAACAACAACAAAATTTATTTAAAGATTATTTTTTAGATGAAAGCTGCATTTAAATACGATTGTGTGACAAAATACTCATTAAAAATTTACTAATTTAAATATGCATTTAATTTGCAGCTTAATGCGGACAGGGGATGGGATGGAATTATGAGTGAAAACATGTTAAATTGGCATGGGTCAAAAATAGCCAGATTCACCCATCCCTAAGTAGGTGCTCAAGACTATTAACTGATGCTTGAGACAAGACTGGTCGATCAGCCAATCTAATCACTCCGTTTTATTGTCATTATATCATTACATGAGAGGTTTATTTGGCACCGGCATGAAAAGGGGCGATCCGGCAGCTTGACTCCAGTTTATGAGCAAAACAGAATTTCATAGGCTTCTGTGATGTTCCATACAGTTATCTTAACCCATTCCATCTGGGAACTTGAGATAAGCCTTGCAGCTGAGAGTTTGGAGGAGGGTATTTTGGAGTTGATATATCTGTGATGTTTGGCTGTTTATTTGTGCTTGAATTTAATCTGTGGCTTGATTGGCAATTATGCCAGCCAGGCAATTTTGTAGGATTGTGACTCGGGGGGGGGGGGGGGTTGTAGAGAGAGAGAAAAAGAAAAATGAATGAAGAAATGGTCTCACTTAATTTATTATCATTGTAGTGCAGTTTTTGTAACAATAAGGACAAAACATGTGCAGCACAGGAATGTGTGTGTGAGAGAGTGTTCATGAAAGTCGTTTGTTATAGGTTTGGGCACCTTCCCCCCCCCCCAACAATCGTTCCTGAGATCAAGGAGCACGTTCTCATCTGTTGGGTACATTTGAACACCATTTTGAACCAAGATGGTGGAATGAACCTTCCAAAGCTTCACTGGTTTCAAAACAACTCTTTAAAAATCACCTGATGCTTCTTAATCATGAGAGAGAATATTACAGTGGTACCTCGGTTTACAAACACAATTGGTTCTGGAAGTCTGTACTTAACCTGAAGCGTACTTAACCTGAAGTGAACTTTCCCATTGAAAGTAATGGAAAGTGGATTAATCTGTTCCAGATGGGTCCCGCGGAGTACTCAACCTGAAGCATACTTAACCCGAGGTATGAGTGTAATTCGTTCTGGAAGTCCGTATTTAACCTGAAGCGTACTTAACCTGAAGCGAACTTTCCCATTGAAATGGGAAAGTGGATTAATCCATTCCAGACGGGTCCGCGGAGTACTTAAACTGAAAATACTCAAACCGAGGCGTACTTAAACCGAGGTATGAATGTACTTAAAAACTTAGTATGGCTACAAAAGAGCGACAAAACAACTTGGGTAAGAGAAGAATAGTTCAGCCATTGCATTTGGGTTGCCTGAATGCATACAGGGTTTAACTATGGCCATTTAAAGGGGACATTTTTCAGCTAACTATGACACAGTAGATTAGCTGGGAGTGTGAAGAAAAGCAAGCTGCCCTCAGCTACAAATCTAGTGGAGAGAACTTAATGTTCCGTCTTGAGAGAGGAGACGTATAAAGTGTGCAAAGGCCGTGGGTGCCCAATATAGGCAGCTGAAGCCTCACATCCTTGCAAAATCTCAGCCAGAGGACTCAAATGAAATGGATGTTGCCCTCCAGGCATGTTTATCTGGCCCTCAGGACTCTCCCCAGGACGCCTTACTGGCCCTGCCCTGAACTCTCAAGTGCTTTTGCCTGGCTGAAATGTGTCTCTGAGCTGTGATAATGCCTTCGCTGGATGGAAAGAGGGTTGTGTGTATGTTTGTGGAATGTGGCATAGCCTACTGTGGAACAGCGGTGTAGCGTGGGTTGCCGGTGCCCAGGGCAGGGCAAGTGTTTTGCCCCAGCCCTGACACAAGGTTCCCCCAGAGCACAGCTTTAGGAAGCGCCGGCGTTACACACTTGAAATGCAAACGCCGCAAAATTACCCTTTTAAAGTGGCGGCCACAGTAATTCTTGACTCAGGGTTTTATTTATTTCTAGCGTCCAAGGCAGGCTGCATCGTTTGATGATGATTTTTGTGCGCCTAATGGAGTAGGCTTTTCCGTGGGAAAGCTCATGCCTTGATGAATGGGTTTGCCTTTACAGTGCTACGAGACGTGTCGTCTTTTCCCTTTGCTGCAGCAGACCAAGAGCACCGCAGCTGCTCCCTTGGCCATGAAGGAGGAGACCAAGCACTGCTGCTACTGTGCTACAGGCTTTGGTGCACTGTACCTTTAAGATTATGTCTGTGTTTCCAGCTTTCTGGTCTTTCCCAGACTTCGGAGTGCCAGATGCCACCAAGAGGGGAAATAAAGGAGTCCGAGATCCGTCAGCTTCTGGTTCTGCTTTGAGATACCTGTTGGTACCCAACGCTTTCCCCCCACGTTCTCGAGATCTGGTTGTTGTTGCTGCTGCCTTTCAAATCCCTGAGTTTTGAAACACCCAGAAACTCCTGAGATGTCGTCTGGAGGTGCTTCTTCAGCAAAGTCCTGCAAGAGGTCGAAAACGGTGAAGCGCCATGCCAGCATCTACACCTACCAGGAGCCACCCCACAGGTGAGAGATTGCCTTTGGATTGGCTAGGCTAGACTAGACTAGACTAGACTAGACTAGAAAGGCTTTGGGGAACCAGGTGCAAAGAGAGACTGCCAGTCTCCTGCCCCTGTTCAGGGTTGCTTGCACAAAGCTGCTGCTGAGGTTAGATTCTACTCAGCCCTTATTAAGCATCCTTGTTTACAGGGTGAATTTGTCCTGCATTCATCCTGATTTGCTTACAGGGTGTTTATACATCTTCATGTTATTCATTCATGCCACCCTTTTCGGTGCTTTTCCTTGTCACTTTCCAAACTGCAAAAAGTCAGATTCATTTTTTAAGGGGCTTTGCTGCACACTTCAACCCACTTCAGTTGCACAAAGCTAAATTTCTGGTATGCACCGCAAAATAGTGACAGTCTGGAGGAGCTCTAAGAGAGGGAATTTAATTAGGTGCTGATTCTCTCATCCTTGCCTGACAGGCTTCACCAGGCAAAAGTGCCCCCTTTTATTCAGCTGTTCCAAGTACAAGAGCATAGTCCCTTTGGGGATTTTCTCATTCTCTCTCTCTCTCTCTCTCTCTCTCTCTCTCTCTCTCTCTCTCTCTCTCTCACACACACACACACACACACACACACACCCCACATCTACTTCCTTGTTCTTATTAGAAAATCGTTGATGTCCCTCCTTCTGTCACTCAGACACCCAAGGAGTCTAACACATGGTTTTAAAATTAACACACTCAGGACACTATTCTGGGTATAGCACCCACGCAGTCCAAATTAACAATCTAATCCAAACACTGCTTTTGCAACTGGCCATTTGTAATGCCCTGAAATGATGCATGCAGGAACCCACATTTTAAAATCTTCTTTGCCTGCAAGTTTTCAGATGCTGTTTCTCTGCACTTCCAGGGTTGAACTCCAATGCAGTGCATTTCTATTTCTGAAAGATCCCAGCTTTATTGATTGATTTCAGCAGGGTGGCAAGCAGTTAAATCTCTTTAGTTGTTTGTTTGTTCGGAGATTCGTTTTATGAATGTAGGAAAGTGTTGTCTTCTACATCTCCTTCACACACACGTCTTCACAACCACCATTACAAAGAAGAATACTGTCCATGCAGTTTATGCCTTTAGATGCTGTCTGAATACAGTAAATGTATATTGTTATTGTTATTGTTATTGTTATTGTTATTATTATTATTATTATTATTATTATTATTACAAATAGTAGGAGCATTGTAATATGTGTACCCCCACCTTTCCTCCAAAGAGTTCAAGGCAACTTACATAGATCTCCTCCTTCCCATTCCACCCTCACAACAAGCCTGTGAGGTAGGTTAGGATGAGAGATAATGACTCTGGCTCAAACTTCATGGCTGAGTGGGGATTTGAACCCTGGTTTCCCATGTCCCAACCCAACTCTCTGACCACTACGCCACACTGCCCCTCTTATGTGCAACAGGAAATTGTTAGCAATGAGTCTTGGTTTTTAAAAAAAAATCAGGCACATGATTGGTGGCATACGACCTACTTCCCTCAGAGTGTAGTCCTGTGTGTGTCAACTCTAATGTAACGGGAACCCAAATAAGCTCAGTGAGGCTTACTCCCAGGTAAGCATATATAAGATTGTTTTCCTCCCTGTCCCTTTTCCCTTGTGTATTGTGGATTCCTTTTAGATGGTAAGCCTGTGGATAGGGACTCTCTTGATTGTATGTTTGCCCCTCTGGGAATCTTTTTGGATGAAGAGTGGGGTACAAATGCTCTAAATAGATAAATATATAGGATGGCAGGCTCAGTGGCAGAGGAATAATATTGCTATTTTAAAACAAAGGTTGCCGTCATCATATGCATATTTACTTTGGAGCAAATCCCGTTCTGGGATCTGTTGTTGTTTAGTCGTTTAGTTGTGTCCGACTCTTCGTGACCCCATGGACCAGACCCATATAGATTGTGGGATCTATATCTGGCTAAATATGCAGAGGATCTGGTTGCAGAATCCTTTATTCGCAGTCCTGGGGAATTGATGGCCTTGAGCCATTTATTCTTTTGTTATTGACACAAACACACACTTCCAGAACAGAGCACTGTGTTATCAGTGTGGCTCAGATGGAAGGTGAGGCAGAGCTGCAATTAAATGTGCAGCAAGTGCTTGTCGCTGGGCTTGGGAAAGGAAGCGTGAGGGCTCTGGCAGGTTCCTAGCGTCCTCCATCCTTCTTCCCAGAGCCTAGTGAGCCCTTTCCCAGCTTTGGAAAGAAGGTGGGAGGGCTCTAGGACCCTGGGAGAGCTTTGTGCCTCCTTCCCAAAGCCTGCCAAATCATTTATCCAGCTTTAAGAAGGCAGCATGAGGGCAGGGGGCACTCAAATTTTGGCCTCCCCCCGCCCAACATGACAAGTACAGCCCGTACTTGTCAAAGTACTCTTGCAGCCCACTTGGTATAAAAAGTTAAGCGCCCTGGTCTACAAATAAAGTGCCTTGGTCAAGCCTTGGAGTCAGAAAGACAGGTAGCCCTACTTATCTGGGACAATTTCGGCTCTCTCGGTTTTTTATTTTAACAATCTTAAATTCAGTTCTCCACATTTCTGCAGCAATTTGGGATTTTGTTAAGGAAAACAAAACTCCCCAGGAAAATTTTGTATTGTTTTATTGTGAGTTTTTCCCAGTAAGCACATTTTTTCATACAGTTCTGACTGATGTGCACATTTTTTGCAAGCAATATTATTCTACTATAATTTTGCAAGATACTTTCACTCATATGCCCATCGTTGTGCACACTTTCTCCTAATATATGCCATTTTTGTCAACACCGGTTAGAAAAACCGCACCACAAAAAAATTCAGATAACTGTGAATAAAAGATGGCCCCGTTCATTTATTCTCTTATTGTTTCGAATGTGAAAATGTGATAGATGTGTCTTTAAATGTGAACTGAGCTGAATTTCCTCCCTGGGCTAGATTTCCCTACTTGGGAGTAGTAAGCCCCATTAAACTGAGCGATGTCTGATTAGAGATGTGTTGAATGGAGGCTCTGTTTGTCAGTATGCTGTTTAAAGCGCAGAAGCATTCAGAAAAGATAGAGTAAATTAAGTGCCAGAGTCACAAGGATTGAAATATGCAATCATCTGTATGATGGGGATTTCTAGATTATCTGCACTGATGCAACCTTTTGCTTTTGGCTGAAAAATCACTGTGATGATAACTCACCTTGCGCTGTGTGTGTGTGTGTGTGTGTGTGTGTGTGTGTGTGTGTGTGTGTACATGCACCATGGGATATCGGCCATACCTAGCAACTCAGATGAAGATAATGGGGATGAGAAGGTCGACAGCAGTGACCCAGAACAGATCTTCCAGAACATACAGTTTCAGAAGGAGATCATGGCCAACATCCGTTGCAGACCCTGGCCCATGCGGCAGAAACTCAGGGCGTTAAGGTAATGGAAATTCTCCAACAACATCAGTCATTTCTGAAGCATACACCCTTGTGGGTTTACGTGATCTCAAATCATTTACACTTTCCAAGAAACGAATCAATGGCTGCATCTGCCTAGTGATAAGCAGTAGGCAATATTCTGTAAGTCAACAGTAGGACCATTTATCTGCAGGATTTCAGAGGGTGATCTTCTTAGTTCTACCTGGAAAAAACAAACAAACAAACAAACAAACCCCATCCATCTGGCCAGGTCTCCCCAGCTACTCTGGGCAGCTTCCAGCAGGATTTTTAAAAACACAAAAAAACATCAAACATTAAAAACTTCCCTAAACAAGGCTTCCTTCAGATGTCTTCTAAAAGTCAGATAGTTGTTTATTTCCTTGACATCTGGTGGGAGGGTGTTCCACAGGGCGGGTGCCACTGCCGAGAAGGCTATGTCAGGTCTCCTTCAGGCACTGTAGTGGTTAAACACCATCTTCCTTAGTTTTTGTTTTCTTAAATTTCTTTGTTTAAGAGAAAACATTGAGTGGAATTACATACCCTCCAAGTGTCCCTATTTTCCAGGGACAGCCCCAGATTTACAGAAGTTATCCCAATTTCTGATTTGATCCCAGAATGTCCCACTTTTCCTTAGGACATTCCTATTTTCATCAGAGAAATGCTGGAGGGTATGGAATTATGCGACCCCAGAGCCATGTAAACCTTTAGAAGACATCTGAAGGCAGCTCTGCATAGGGAAGGTTTTTTTAAAAAAATGTTGAATGTTTTATTAAGTTTTTATATTTATTGGAAGCCGCCTAGAGTGGCAGGGGCAACCCAGTCAGGAAGGTAGGGTCTAAATAATAAAGTTGTTGTTGTTGTTGTTGAATAGGGCACCCCTAGTTTCATCAGAGAAATGTTGGCGGGTGTGGATTTAGCATTGTTGCAATACTCCAATTTCTTTTAAGTATAGAGAGGGAGGGGGAGTTCCACAGGGCAGGTTGCATTTTGCAGCAGTAATTCGCGCTCCTTGGCAAGTTCGTTAGATGTTATTTATGAGAGGGGGACGTCAGGAGCTGGGGATGTAATGAGATTTTGGCCACGCAAAATGAATCTCTCGTCTTCCTTGGCAGACAAGCCAAAGAGATTGTACTGAAGTACGAAGGTCGGCTGACTCGAACAAGAGGCTACCAGGCTGCCGGAGCGGAGGTTGGTCTGCTTTTCATTACAAGCTCCTGAACTCGCTTTCCGTGAAAGTGATTGAGGATTTCCATTTGCAGAGGGAAATGTTTCCAAGACATCATTATTAACAAAATGAAAAAGAGGGCAGCAAGGTAGAGGTTGCCAACGTATCTGTCAGGAAGAAATTCTGCAGCGGAAGCTTTCACAGCCTTGCAAAATATAAAGGACTAGCTGGCCCTGCCACGCGTTGCCGTGGCTAATCCCTGTGACTGCCACCACCCTGTGTCGATCCATGATGTATCCCGCCCCCTCCTCCCCCCACCCCAGCTTATCCCTGTGATTCCCCCTCCTCCCCCCACTCCCAGCTTATCCCTGTGATTCCCCCCTCCCTGTCCCGACCCATGACGTATCACGTCCACTTCTCCCCCCACCCCCGGCACATCCCTGTGACTGGTCCCACCATGTCCTGACCTATCCCGTCCCCCCTCCCCCCAACCCCCACCTAGGTGAGTCAGTACCTCCATTCGGCCTAGTATGTAAACGGCAGCTGAGGTGCTGTTGAGAGGTAAGGTTCTATAGGTGTAGTACCATTGTAGCCGCCCCTAGAGGGCACTGGTTTGCAACCTGGTTCTTTTCCCAGCATGCACTTTTGGCTGAGTGGTTTGTTCTGGAACATGTTGTTTTTGGGGTTTTACATGGCGCAGGTGTGGCATCTGTCTTAGGTAACTTTCTAAGGTCCTTCGGACATTCGCTTTGGATGTTGTGTTCAAATTTGAACGCAATCGGTGAAGCGGTTTCGGAGAAAAGTGGATAATAATCCACATGCCCAGTTTACATTTTTATATATATAGACTAGTGGGACATGTCTGGCACTGCCCAGGAATTTTTAGAAGTGTAATTTCTGAGTTTGGGCCCCTTGTGCCAAAAATTGCCCAAAGTCATGCCCAAGCCACATTTTGGTCTGCCATCTTGTTTCAAAATGGCAGACAGCAACATTGACAAAAACTGCCTCCTCCACCTCAGGAGGCCTCACGCTAAGTTTAGTGTCAATATTTCAAGAGGCAGCTGAGCCTTCCGAGAACCATTTTCCAAAATATTGTTACAGATTTGGGAAGGAACCGTTAAACCCTAGAAATTAATAAATGGTAGTGTTTACCCCTTAGCCTTTTCTTCTCCTGAAGATGTCCTGCAAGGCAGTGGAGGTTTAGGAACAGAGCTTTCCTTCTCCTAGATGGGCTACCTTCCCAGGTTGATGAGCCCCACCTGCCCCACACTTCCCTCTCCGGAATGTGCAGAAACCGCTTTCTTGACTGTTGCACCCACTAATGGTATTGTTCACTCAATCCACCGGAGCCTGTTCTTACATGCAGAGGAAGTCGCTGATTCACCAAGGGTTTGAGACCCATTGGCTACCATCATCTGGTTTAGCCGACCAATCAAAGCCGTTCCTGTCACATGCTGACAGCTTCTAGGAGCCACAGGTGGGAGCTGAGTGCAGGGTGGGGCCAAAGTTGGACAAACCACCCTAGAAGGAGCATGTGTCCCTCACCAGAGGTACTTACTGAAGTGTAGGTGGGTTCCTACGAGGCAAGATATAGCGATAACAGCAAGAACCTTTATTGAACCACATAACAGGGGCAAAACAACTGTTATATACATTTCTGAAGGCCTGGGCCTCTCCCACTTCCAACATGATTGGCTGTCTAAACTTCCAAGCTGCAAATCACGACTCAGAGTTGAAGGGACAATGGCAGAGGCCCAAATCCTGAAACAACTGTTATATACATTTCTGAAGGCCTGGGCCTCTCCCACTTCCAACGTGATTGGCTGTCTAAACTTCCAGGCTACAAATCACGACTCAGAGTTCAAGGGACAATGGCAGAGGCCCAAATCCTGAAATGTTCTGTGATTGGACATCATGTATCGAATCAGAACACAGGAGCTCGGAATCCTTAGTCGAGACCATAGCTGCCAAGTTATCCCTTTTTTTCAGGGATTTCCCCTTATGCTGAATAGGCTTCCTCGCGAGAAAAGGGAAAACTTGGCAGCTATGGTCGAGACTCAAGCTCAGGCAAACACAGACCGCTGAATACATAACACTAACCCTCCCCTAACACCCCGTGGAAGTTGTAGGCTAGCCACATCTGGAGGCTGGCAGGTGCACCTTTGCTGCTTTGCAATATATTGCCTGTAAAGCTTTATCTGTGCTATTGGTGTGGTTTTCTGATTGATCGAGAAGGTCTGTGCCATCTGTTAATTTTTTGTTTAATTAAAATACTTCCACTTACAGCAATAAAGCCTTGGAAGACCGTGACATTAATTAGGTTTGACCATGGCATTGATTATTCATGAGTTAACAAAAATCTGGCTTTAAAGAAATTGACTGTGCATGAGCAACTAGCGACCAGAGAAGGCGGCCTCTTGAGACTGACTAATGGGCTGAACCATCCATCATAGGCACGGCAATGTTATTGCTTTCTCAATACCATGGAGCGAAAGGGTCAGATGAGAAATTTTGCCCAAAGCACAGTTCAGCATGAAATGGAGAGTTACTCCATGAGCAAAATGTCTGAGGAATTTTAAAAGAAATACATGTTAACAAATGTCAGAGAACTTTCTCCTCTGTGCCAGGTTTGAGAGGGACGCTGGGGGGTCCCCTGCGTCATTGTAGTCATATGTTTGTTTCCATTTTGTTTTGCCAAAAAGTGTGCCCAAAGTGGCTTGCAACATATGATAGGAACACAAAAGTTGTTGTTGTTGCTGCTGCTGCTGTTAATACCCCGCCCATCTGGCTGGGTTTCCCCAGCTACTCTGGGCAGCTCCTAGCAGAATAATAATAATACTGTAATAATAATAATAATGCGATAAAACATCAAACATTAAAAACTAATAGAGAAAACTTGGTTGTGGCTGGAGAAACCCAGCCAGATGGGTGGGGTATAAATACAACAACAACAACAACAACAACAACCACAAGAAATAATAATAATAATAATAATAATAATAATAATTTATTATAAGAATAATAATAAGAAGAATACAGTAATTTATTATTGGCCAAGTACATTTTCCAACATACTTGGAATTTGTTTCGGCTACATTGCAATGTAAACATACACACACTGTTCCACTCACAATACAAATAAGCGAAGAAACCCACCCATAATTGACCTCCCCTTCAGCCACACTGCTACAAATTTAACAATTTAATGGCAGAAGGGGAAAAACTGTTCCTGTGCCTGGCCGATTTTGTATATGAAGACCTGTAGCGATGTCCAGATAGGAGTAAATCTAGCAGATGATGACCGGGATGTAAAGGATCTGCTGCAATTCTCTCTGCTCTCTTCTTAACTCTGGTAGCATGGATATGTAAATATAAATATAATTATTATTTAAATTAAACCACTCTGTGAATTGTAGTTCTGTGAGAGAAATGGGGGGTCTCCTAACAACTCTCCAAGCCCTTAACAAACTACACTTCCCAGGATTCCTTGGGAAAGCCGTGACTGTTTAAGGTGGTATGATACTGCTTTGAATGTACAGTGCAGATGGGACCTAAATGTTGAGAACAATTCCTTGTGTGGACAGAGTGTACTCCTTCATGTGAAATAAAGCTGTTTCTAATATGTCTGTGCTTTTCCTAGCTGTGGCGAAAATTTATTCGGCTTGCATATAACTTTGTGGTCATCTTTATTCCCTGGGAAATGAGAATCAAGAAAATAGAAAGTAAGTACGGAGAGAGGCTAATTAAGTAAGATGTTGCCTGTCATGGCAAAGTGCTGGAAATAAGGCTTTCTCTTTGGCTTATTGAAAATATTATATAATATTAGATAGATAGATAGATAGATAGATAGATAGATAGATAGATAGATAGATAGATAGATGATAGATAGATAGATGATAGGTAGGTAGGCAGGTAGGTAGGTAGATGATAGATGCTTCCAATATATGTCATATTGAGCCAATTAAAAAAAATTAAATCAACATTCCCTTATTCTTGAGCTGAGGTTCTAAAGCACACTTCCCTTGCATGTTTCTACTTGGAGAGCGGATGGAAGAATCTGCCAACATCGGTTTATCATCCCCCCCCCCCAAAAAATATAAACTTTAGTTCATCTCATTTCTGAATCAATTTGTGATTATTATCAGTGCTATTTTGGTAGAAAAAGAGGCACTCACCACGAATGCCTCCCTTGTTCTCTTAGCATGGCAATGGCGCCCATCTGAGAGGTGCAGGAACTGGGTTCCGGTGAGTTGGGGGGGAAGCCCTGCCTGGATAGCTCAGTTGGGTTTGAGCATGGTGCTGATAACCCCAAGGTTGCAGGTTCGATCCCTGCATATTCCTGCATTGTAGGGGGTTGGGCTAGATGATCCACAGGGTCCCTTCCAACTCTACGATTCTATGATTCTATTATTATTATTATTATTATTATTATTATTATTATTATTTCTTTATTTTTACAAATATCTTTATTAGTTTCTCATTTTACACATGCTGTATTTACAATTTTCAATTGTTTTTATACATTTTGTTCATAAGATCTAACTTTCATTCTTTCTTTTTCTGTCTTCTTTACTTCAGTCCCTTGAATTCTGCACATTCTTCTTTCGTCCATCAACTTTCTATTTTTCTTTCACATATCTAAATTGATTGTCCCATTTATTTACAGTGGTACCTCTACTTACGAATTTAATGCGTTCCGAACGCACATTCGTAGGTCGAAAAAAATTGTAAGTCGAATCCCATAGGAATGCATTGGGAGAAAAAAATTGTAAGTCGAAGCATCCCTATCTGAAAATTCGTAAGTAGAAAAAATCCTATCTAAACCGCATCCAAGATGGCGGACGGAGCTCCATTTGTAAGTAGAAACATTCGTAAGTAGAGTTATTCGTAAGTAGAAGTACCACTGTATACACGTTTGTTTAAATATATCTTATAACTTTATATTTCCTGTTTTGTCCTTTAAAAAAAAAAAGGTGGTATGAAAATTCACCAGCATTTTTCTGTGAATTTCTCCTAATGCCTGGGAGAGGGCAATCTCTGTGGTAGTCTCTTAAGTTGCCAAACTCCCTCCCCCTTTGTTATGCAGCTAGTATCAAATGCTGAAGACTTGACACTTTACCTAGGCTTTTGACACTTCAGATGTATATTTTTAGGGCCTATGTTATTTCTGTGGGGACAAGTTGTTAGAAACTCTTTTTAATATTGTGTTTTAATTGTTATAACCCATCCTGGGGTTTTTAATATTGTGTTTTAATTGTTATAACCCATTCTGGGTTTTTTAATATTGTGTTTTAATTGTTATAACCCATCCTGGGACCATGGGGGGGGGTGGTGGTGGTGGTGAATAGAATAGAATAGAATAATAGAATAGAATATAGAATGATAATGCTAATACTCCCCCCCCCTTTGTGATTGAAGGTCACTTTGGCTCTGGAGTTGCCTCTTACTTTATTTTTTTGAGATGGCTATTTGGAATCAATATTGTTCTCACCATCATGACAGGAACATTTGTTGTTTTACCAGAGGTAAGCAATGCTTGGATGGTATTTCTTGGTGGGATGTGTGGAGAGTTCTTATTTATTTATTCATTCATTCATTCATTCAGAAGTTTATTATCGTCTATATATATATATATATATATATATATCTTTAAGCAGTATACAAAAACACAAAATCATACCAAAAACAAAACAAAACAAAAATCATGAAAAACAGAGATACAATTTTTTTTTAAAAAAAAAACAACACCAGCAAAATTGCACTATAAAAACAGGAATTTGGTAATAGGAGTCCAGTCTTATTTGTTAGGTACACTACTGTCTGCCTGCTACAGTGTGGTGGGGGAGATTTGGCATGGTACCGTATGTGTTTGTTTGTTTGTTTGTTTATAAATTAAAGCATATATATACTGGCTTTTGGCCCTAAAAGAGCCGCTCTAGGTGGTTTACATCTTGATACAATTTAAAAACTGAAAGCAATAAATACCTAGGTTCATATGCAAAGAGGCAGTCCTTGAGGTATTGCGGTCCTGAGCTGTTTTCACGTACCCTCCAACATTTCCCCGATGAAAATAAGGACCTCCTATTCCATAATAAAATGAATAATACTGTAATAATAATATAAATATTAATAATAATAATTTTTTATCATTTATGCCCAGCCCAACTGACTGGGTTGCCCCAGCTAATCTGGGCGGCTTCTAACATACAGTCATACCTCGGGTTACGGCTGCTTCAGGTTGCGTGTTTTGGGGTTGCGCACCGCGCCAAACCCGGACATCCCGGAACAGGTTACTTCCGGGTTTCAGCGCTTGCACATGTGCAAAAATGCTAAGTCGCTCTTTGTACATGCGCATAAGCACCTAGTTGCGACCTGCACGTGCGCAGATGCACCGCTGCGGATTGCGAACGCTGTGCATTGCGAACATGCCTCCCGCACGGATCACATTCGCAACCTGAGCGTCCACTGTATATAAAAACATAATAGAAATTAAACATAAAAAGCTTTCCCTTCATAGAACTGCCTTCCAAAGTCTTCTAAAAGTTGTATGTCCTTGGCTTGGGGGGCTCACATAACTGCACACTCTCACTTCTCACATAACTGCATTTATCTTATGAAAATAGGGGCGTCCTAAGGAAAAGCAGGACATTCTGGGGTCAAATGTCAAGGTTTCAGGGAATTACGATCCCTCCCTGGTGGCAGTCAAAAAGCAGATAATTGAAAAGAGTTCTTAACCACGTAATTTATTCAGTATTCACAGAGAGAGACAAAGGAGCACCGTTTCTATAAAGTAATGGCGTTGCTCCAAGTCAAGTCCCACCCCTTCAGTCCCTCCTAATCTACATCACCCCTGCACCAGCTGATCAGTGCTTTCTGCCTCTGAGATTTCTGTTCTGTTACTCTCATGGCCCGCCAGGTTTGGGGAGAGGGAGGATCAGGAATGCTCTCCAAAGACACTGAGTCTGCCAGCTAACTCTCCCCCGGTGCTTCTTCATCTTGATGCTCCCCCAATATTTTCCAGCTTTTCCCCTCTGCAGCCTCTGAACTATGCCCTTCTGCAGACCACTGTTCTAAAACTATACTGTTCTCCTCTTCTCAGAAGATGCAGATCCATTCCTCCTCAGTCCAGCCCCTGACCTAAAATCAAAAACTGAGACAGCTTCTGTAAATCCGGGACTGTCTCTGGAAAATAGGGACACGCAGAGGGATCTGTTTAAAGCTTTGTTTTGTTATTACAGATCCTGGCTGGAGAGCCCTTTGGAAGCACTCCCAGCAAGAGCATCCCTGCAGGGCAAGAAGAATCTGCACAAGATCTGGATACGATCTGGTCTTTGGGGGCAAGGCGAAAAATTATAATGTCATATCAGAGATTGGTTGGGCCTTTTTTCTTTAGATGGGCTGGGGGGGCTACCCTACCAGATGCTGATTTATCTCATTGGTGTCTCCACAGGGTTACCTGCAGTACTCGGTTTTATTCTACGGCTACTACGGACAGGCGAGGAAGATTGGGACAGCAGGCTACCGACTGCCCCTTGCTTACTTCCTCGTCGGAATGGCCGTCTTTGCTTACAGCTTCATCATCCTCTTAAAGAAGTAATGCAGCTCTTTTGCTTAAGGCAGGAGTCGGCAACCTTTGGGGGATCGGGGCAGACGTTTTTGAATTTCGAGAAAGCGCTGCAGGTGCCGGTCACAAAATGGTTGCTACGGGGCATGTGGGAGGGGGGGGAGCAAGTAGGGGCTGGGCATCAGGTTCAGCCAATGCCTGAATCCCAAATCCAAAGGTGGGCCAATTCAGGGTGGGATCCAGGCTTTGTCCAAGTCAGGTCACGGTTGCCCTGAATTGGGCCACCCAAAGCGATCCAGAGTTGTAAGGGGGCAGGGAGTTGGGCAGGGAAATAGAGGCAGATGGCCTCTGCAAAAAAACAACAGCATGGGTTTGTTGGCAAGCGGGTTTCTCAAACAGCACCACACTGCAGGAGAACACACATGCTCAGTCAAACTGAGCAGGATCGAACCCTCTGTACACACACACACAATCCCCTGAACTAAAGTTATCCAACTGGAATTGCTCCCCCCGTCATACTTACATTGCTTCATTTGCTAGCAAACGAACTGGCTAGGATTGAAAAATGTGTAAATAAGCAAAGGCATAAATAAGCAAAGATGTTTGGGTGGTGTTTTAAATGAACCATGCCTGCATCCCTACTGGTGCTAAAAACAGTGTTTGGGAGCAGATTTCATGGTAGGGAATACCCATTTCAGCATGAACAGTCATCTCCCGGGAGGAATCCTCTATTTATTTGAAGAGCTGCCTGGTCCAAGTATGGCTTTGAGATGAATCACAATGGAATGAGGAACAGGTGGAGGAGCCATAAAGTTTCTCACCTGCAGGTAATATCTGGGCAGCAGACTGAACTGGCACCTGTACAACCTAGCCACAGTCTTCCCCATAATGGCAAGTTGCCTTGCATTTCTGTTTAAATTATAGTGATAATTTCTTAATTCGCAGCTACACATTTGCATGTGTAAATTTAGTGCAAACCCATTCCCTCTTTTGTCATCTTGGTTACCTGTGCCGGACAGGTGTGCTGATTTATTGGGGGTAAGTCACACGTCCATTACTGGAAGCCATTTCCCATAGCATTTGCATGATGTGCAGGACAAACCATAATTGAAGGCCATATTAGACATTGTGTTTGCTGTGTAGTTTTCCCTTTCTAGTTGACTTAAGAAACAACAACCCTGCTCATGTGTGGTAGGGGGTGGTGGTTTGAGATCCACAAAGGGATTGCAACCAGGCATGGGAGATCTTTAACTCTTTTGCCTCCAGAATTCTTGTACCTGCAATGGGAGGATTAATATTAACATTATTAGTGATTAGCCATTTGCAATCGGAGTGTTACTTTCATTCAATGCCTGTCCAAACACTGTGCTTTGAATGTCAGTTCGCACATTCAACGGAGGAATTCGGTGATTGGGGATCAGGTACATGTATGAACCAGCTCTTGAGCAACTCACATTTATGTGACGTCTCCACTGCTCTTATCTAGGATGGCTAAAAATTCAAGAATGAGCCTAGCAAGCGCTTCTGATGAAAATTATACATTTTGCTGGCGGGTCTTCTGTGCCTGGGATTATCTCATTGGCAACCCTGAGGCTGCAGAGAGCAAATCAGCTGCCATAGTTAACAGCATCAGGGTAAGCAAATTGTCTCTGTAGCCGGAAGAGATGCCTGCCTGTGATGTTGTGCAGGAGGCAAAATAGGTTACGTAGCGAATGCAAAAAGAAAAGGAAAATGCAATACATTGATGCTCCAAAGGTGCAATTCTTGTTAGTGTTTGAAAGTAACACTGTTCAGTGGTAATTGTTTGTAGATGCAGCTCTGCAAACGGCAGACAGAACCTTGAAGGGCTCCATGGAAAAAACCAAATATTCTATTCCCCCCACCCCCAGGAAATAGATGACTTTAGAAGAATCAAGAGCTCTTCTTTTAATGGATTGCTAGCTACAGGGCATTGTGACCTGCCAATAAACGATAAAGCTGGACATGGAAATAGCAGCACATGTTGTTGTTGTTGTTGTTGTTTAGTCGTTTAGTCGTTTACTCTTCGTGACCCCATGGACCAGAGCACATCAGGCACGCCTGTCTTCCACTGCCTCCCGCAGTTTGGTCAAACTCATGTTCGTAGCTTCGAGAACACTGTCCAACCATCTCATCCTCTGTCGCCCCTTCTCCTTATGCCCTCCATCTTTCCCAGCATCAGGGTCTTTTCCAGGGAGTCTTCTCTTCTCATGAGGTGGCCAAAGTATTGGAGCCTCAGCTTCAGGATCTGCCCTTCCAGTGAGCACTCAGGGCTGATTTCCTTAAGAATGGATAGGTTTGATCTTCTTGCAGTTCATGGGACTCTCAAGAGTCTCCTCCAGCACCATAATTCAAAAGCATCAATTCTTTGGCGATCAGCCTTCTTTATGGTCCACGTATTATATAAGAATTCAAATGGTCTGCCTCTCTTTTCTGACTGGGGGTAGTAAAAACAAGAAAAAGGGGTTGTGGCGCCTAAAAAGCTTGACTTGCACCCTAACAGTTCTCTAACACCTTAGAGCAGGCATCCCCAAACTTCGGCCCTCCAGATGTTTTGGGACTACAGTTTCCATCATCCCTGACCACAGGTCCTGTTAGCTAGGGATGATGGGAGTTGTAGTCCCAAAACATCTGGAGGGCCGAGTTTGCTTATGTCTGCCTTCGAAAGGGACAGGAGAGTCCAAAAGGGGGCTGACCCAACAATGCAATCCTATGAATGTCTACTCAGAAGCAAGTCCCACAAAGCTCACCACATGCCATAGGAGCCAACTCCTAGGGGCCAAGGTCCCTTTGCCCCCCAATAAAATATTTGAGGGGGCTGCCCCCCAAAGTTGATGGGCATTGCCATTCAAATGGTAAGCATGCACTGCATCATGTGATCGGTTATGTGGGGCTTACGTGCTCTGCCCCCAATATTTTATTCAGGTCGGCACCCCTGCTACATGCTATTATTTCTGTGTTTCTCCCATCACAGGAAGCCATACTAGAAGAACAGGAAAAGAAGAAAAGCACAAACATGTATGTATATGTACAATATCATTTCCCAGCCTGTGTTCCACGATTGCAAAAGTGGCATTGTCTCCCTCCTGTCCTGTTGAAACAATATGAAAATGACTTGCTGAAGCAATATCAATACTTTGTCCTGCTCTCGTGTAAAGGGCCGTGACCATAAGCTTAAGGATCATCGCCAACATCCTTGTTCTCCTCTCACTCGCCGGAAGCATTTACATCATTTACTTCGTAGTGGATCGATCCCAGAAATTAGAGCGCACCAAAAAGGAGCTAACACTCTGGGAAAAGAATGAGGTAATAAAAGCACATCCTCTTATTCTCTGTCTGCATTATGGGGGTGATTAGAGTGACCTTTGTTATTGGGTTAAAGGTAAAGGGACCCCTGACCATTAGGTCCAGTCGTGACCGACTCTGGGGTTGCGTGCTCATCTCGCATTATTGGCCGAGGGAGCCGGCGTATAGCTTCCAGGTCATGTGGCCAGCATGACAGAGCCGCTTCTGGCAAACCAGAGCAGCACATGGAAACGCTGTTTACCTCCCCGCTGTAGCGGTTCCTATTTATCTACTTGCATTTTGACGTGCTTTCGAACTGCTAGGTTGGCAGGAGCTGGGACCAAGCAACGGGAGCTCACCCCATCACAGGGATTCGAACCGGCGACCTTCTGATCAGCAAGCCCTGGGCTCAGTGGTTTAACCACAGCACCACCTGGGTTAGCCACACTTAAATACAGGTTTTTAAAACACATTTTCTCTCAAAATACACATTTTTAAACCTTATTTTGAATACGGGTTTTGAGCCAAGAACTGAGAGCCACAGCTCATGTAGAAGTGTGGAATCCAAGAGAGAGCAGCAGTTTGAGCTGAACATTAATCCGAGATGTGTGGATCAAGTTATTCTGCACCCCGTTTAGCAAACGATTGAGTTCCACAGGGACCCCTGCTAAAAATCACACCTGTTACTCTTCTTCCCAGGTAAGTGTTGTTGTCTCCCTCATCACAATGCTCGCTCCTTCTGCCTTCGAATTGGTTGCTGCACTAGAAATGTACCACCCTCGAACAACCCTACGCTTTCAGCTTGCCAGGTATGGGAAGGAGGGCTGGGCAAATTGTATATCATATCTTTGTCTGTACTATATGGTAGGGCTGGGTGATACCAGGTTTTCAACATGGCGGTGTATCACCAGCTAAACATCGCAATATAGTGACACATCACAATGTTGAAAAGGAAAGAGCATCAAGCCCCCTGGCCCCAAAAGATGCTGGGTTGAAACAGGTGCTTCTCCCTCTGTCGCCAGTGCCCGGCACATGGAGGGAGGAGCAAGGCGCACTGGCCCCATGAGGCGCCAGGCTGAAATTGCCACCACTCCCTCCGCCACCAGCGCCTGGCGCAGGGAGGAAGGAGAAGGAAGGCAAGGTGCTGAGCGGCAGGCAAGCCCCACCCATGATATACTGCCGGGTAAAGACGCCATCACGATCTGGTCCTCAAACTGGTCCTGGTTGATGTATCAATACAATGCCCAGGCTTACTGTATGATACAATGGCAGGGTGCAGTGGTTAGGTGGCAGAGCATCTATTTTGCATGCAGAAGGTCCCAGTTTTAATCCCTGGCATCTCCAGGTAGGACTGGAAATATCTCCTGGGAAATATCTCCTGGGAAGCCACTGCCACTCAGTGTATAGGCAAGAAGAAGCTGGAACAGATCCAAGTGTCTAACTCAATATAAATCAGTTTCCTACATAGCATTGTTAACTGACGGTAGCTTTCTGCACATGACGTTTCTGTTTTTGTTTTTTTCAGAGTTCTTGTCTTATATCTGGGAAATCTATACAGTTTGATCATTGCACTTCTGGACAAAGTGGACAGCATGAGCATTGCTGTAAGTTGCAAATATCGACCATCTTTGGGATGTAAGCTCTATGCTTTTTTATTTATGTGTTTGGCATTTATGTTCCATCTGTTTTTCTGAGGAACTCAAGGGGATGAGTTCAAGGAACAAGTCAAAATACAAAAACAATATTTCAAAAGTATTAAGAAGGTCCAAATCCATAGAGACCGACAGACAAGACACCTTACTCTATGGCATTAACCCCTTCATGCATTAATTAGACTTAAGCATGCTGGCTATATGAGGCTGGTTATCCCACACTTTGTTGCTCTCCTTTGAACTGCTCCCAGTTGGTAAGATGCTGTGCCCACTGATATACCTTATAGGGCTGTTATAAGGGCTAGAAGAGAGCCTGCTTAAGGAACCTGTCACCCTCCAAATGTAGTGTACTCCATATTCCCATTGTTCCTGACCATTGGCTGTTGGCTGATGAGAGTTGGCCACAGGTTCCCTAGCTCTGTCCTAAAAGATCTAAATCTCCATCCTGGCTGGAACCAGGATATTTTAAGCACCACCTTCTTAAAGCTTAAGTTTATGAGTTTAACTTTGCTCCATGATTTCAGGAATCTGAAGTTCACAACAACGGAAGCACCACAGTGATTGCCACCACCACCTCAGCTACTAAAACTATTAGAGAAGACAACTTTTCAACCATCATTTCCAGCATGCACATTATGAGGACCAGCACCTTTCTTCTGGTTGACAACCACACTCAAAGCTATGCTCTACCCATCAGCATGGTGACCAACAAGACAGCATCTTATGAATCCAACACTCAAAGCCACCAAGATCAATGCTGGGAGACCTATGTTGGTCAAGTAGGTTTGACCTTTATGTGAGATTAGACAGGCAGGTACCCAAGACAAGGTCTCTGCAATGATGGCAGCAGGATTGATGAATGGTTCCACCGTGGAGATCTGTTGAGCCCCTTATATGTTAGCTTTTGGACCAGGGATGGGGATTCTGTTACCCTCAAAATGTTGCTGGGCCAACTGTATTCACTGGATTGATTTCTATTCCAAACATGTGACAGACAAACAAACTTTGCTAGGCAATTTCTACTCCCATTTCTGCATTTGTTGGAATTCTCTGACATTCCTACCCATGACTAAAGCATGTGTGACATTGACACAGAATAGAAATAGTTTGATCCATCTATCCCTCTTCCTGGCAACAATGGAAGGCACAGAGGAACATCCCTTGCCCTGGAATATGATATTTTTGCATCCTTCCTGTTTCAGGAAATGTTGAAGTTGTCGATTATTGACATGCTCTTCACCGTGGCAAGCATCCTGTTGATTGACTTCTTCCGTGGGCTTTTTGTCCGATACTTAAGTGACTGTTGGTGCTGGGATTTGGAAAGCAAATTTGTGAGTATATATTCCCAATTAGTAAAGAAGGAGAAGGGGAGGTAAAAACTCGGGACACATTACACAGACATGGAGGTACCTGTGGGAATATTACATCCCTATATTGCATCGCCCAGCCCTTTTGCTGTAACACAATGGCGCCGGGAGATCTGTGGACCCTGCAGATGTTGTTAGACCATTAGTCACTCTAGTGGGGCTGATGTGAGTTGCAGCCCAACAAATCTGGAGGGCCACAGTCTCCCTACTACTGATGATTATATCTGTGATTATTATAACACCTCCAGTCAATAGGTGGTGCTGTTCCACATCCTTTAGTGCCCAGTTAAAGTTCTATACCAGGCATCCCGAAACTTCGGCCCTCCAGATGTTTTGGACTGCAATTCCCATCATCCCTGACCACTGGTCCTGTTAGCTAGGGATCATGGGAGTTGTAGCCCAAAACATCTGGAGGGCTGCAGTTTGGGGATGCCTGCTTTAGGGCAAAGAATTATATTGACAACAGAATGTGGGGTATTATTACATTAAGAGTGCCATACATGAATATTTACTCTGAAAAAGTAGCTTTCTAGTCCTGTACTTCTGTTTACTTTGCAGCCAGAATATGGAGAATTCAAAATAGCAGAAAATGTCCTGCATTTGGTCTACAATCAAGGGATGATTTGGTAAGTGAGTACACATATGGAATTTTGTGGGAGTTGTGTTGTTGTTTTTAAAAGTTGTAATTACAATTTATTTTATTTTTATTTTATTCAGTATTTGCATTCCACTTTTCTGACAATGATACTGAGCTCGAAGTGGCTCAGAATGGCATTAAAAATTAAACAAAGATTGCAGTCACTATTAATCATATCAAAAGCGCAACAGCATATAAATAAGGCAGAAAACAAACAAATTCATCAAACAGTTATCACATTTCAATACAATCTCATAGTGATTCAAAATAACTTTCTATGCGATAGATCTAGATGGTGTGTGAACTAAACAGGAAAAAACAAGTACTCTCGTCTCCACTGATTCTGGAATAAAATGTCATGTGTACATGGCTTGAAAGAGCTTGCAATTACCCCACCTTTTCTGAGATGAGCGATGGCAAGCTTGCTTACCTGTATCTCCCCTCTCCGCTGGGCCTTCCTTCCCCCAAATTCATCACTGCTTGGGGGGACGGTGCTTGTTTTCTCTCCTAGGATGGGAGCCTTCTTTTCGCCCTGCCTCCCAGCGTTCAACGTTCTCAAGCTGATAGGGCTCATGTACCTGCGGAGCTGGGCTGTGCTAACTTGCAATGTCCCCCATCAGCAAGTCTTCAGAGCCTCAAGGTAGGTTAGTCAGTGAATAAGTAGTATGGCCATAGGGTTGTATCCAATGCTACTCCTACTCAGAGTAGACCCACTAAACTTAATGCGCACACAGTCAACTTAGGCCCACTAATTTTGATTGGTCTCCTCTAAGTAGGACATTGTTGGCTTCACACCAGTCTAGGGAGTAGGAAAACAGTAACTTCTGCTTGTATATATTAAACGAATGAGTCTTGCTTTTATTTATTTATTTTAAAAAATAACAACTGCTGTCTTGCTATGCTTTATTAAATATTACTGGGGGGGGTTAGAGAAGAGATAGCAGGCTGCTGATTTTGGTGACAGCCACACAATGGCTGTAAGGGCCACCTTGGAATGTTTGTGTGTATAACAGGACAAGCAAAGAACAAAGGAGGCACTGCCCTTCCAACCTTAAGTCTGCCCTCAGCCAGCTCCAAACTACCTACCTTCCTTCTTACTCCGGGAGGTGGAACTGCCTGCCTCCTTCTCTTTCTCCTCCCTTGCGCTTTGATTTTATAGGCCACAACAATGTTCAGGATAATAAAGAGTAGTACAAATCAAATGTAAGCATCAAGCAGGTTTTAAAAACGACAGGCATTGTGGAACTTCAGAAGGAAGGCCGCAGGAATCTAGCTTGCAACCTTCAGTGTGGGCATCACGAGGCATTCTGGTGCAACCAAATAAATGACTTTTCTTGGTTATATCCCCCAATAACCAAAACAGGAACTTCTGAGGTGGGGCAATGCCGTATATCTTCCTTCCTAGCTATGGGATACAGTGGAAGGGAGACTTTGGGGTCAAGTTTGATAGGTAAGATGGCCAGGGAGGAGGGAAATCCTACTCAAGGGAGGATTCCCCTAGCAAAAGAATTTGCTCTGAATGAGTTAGGGTGTTGCTAGAACCCGTTATGCAGGGGAACTGGGTATTAACTATTTCTTTCCTTGTAGATCTAATAACTTCTACCTGGCTATGCTGCTCTTCATGCTGTTTTTGTGTATGCTTCCAACCATATTTGCTATTGCCCGCTATAAGCCATCCCTCACCTGTGGGCCGTTTAGGTGAGTTGATGCTAGTGAGGCTTTATTTTGGGTTTGTGTGTGAGAATCCTTGTTGTTGTTTAGTCGTTTAGTTGTGTCCGACTCTTCGTGACCCCATGGACCACAGCACGCCAGGCACCCCTGTCTTCCACTGCCTCCCACAATTTGGTCAATCAAACTCATTTTAGTAGCTTGGAGAACACTGTCCAACCATCTCGTCTTCTGTCATCCCCTTCTCCCTGTGCCCTCCATCTTTCCCAACATCAGGGTCTTTTCCAGGGAGTCTTCTCTTCTCATGAGGTGGCCAAAGTATTGGAGCCTCAGCTTCAGCATCTGTCCTTCCAGTGAGCACCGATACAATCCTTTTGAAGTCATCTAGCCTATGCACCCTTGCTCAACACAGGAACCTGACACAGGTTCGGAAAGACAAAACCCAGATGTGCTCGTTTCCATAATTTTCTCCCAGTCCTTTCCCCGCTTTCCCAACAAACGCAGGCCTAGCCACCTAAACAAGATTTCCAGTTATGGCTGTGAAGCTTACTGGGTGACCTTGGGCTAGTCATTGCTTCTCAGCCTCAACCCTACCTCACAGGGTTGTTGCGGGGATTAAATGAGGAAGGGCAGAACCATGTACATCACTTTGAGCTCCTTGGAGGAAAAGGTGGGATATGAATGCAATCAGTAATATGGCTGTTACCAAAAGACAACTATGAAGTGTTTTACGATGCTGGGGATTATTATTTTCTCTCCCGAGAGAGCAACTGAATGTTTTTCACCCTAGTGGACAAGAAAAAATATATGACATCGTGTCCGAAACCATTCAAGCTGACTTTCCTGTCTGGTTCCACAAGATGATGATTTATGTGAGCAGCCCGGTAGTTGTCCTCCCGGCTTTATTGCTTCTCTTGTAAGTCTATAAACCTCTTTATCGATTTCACTGCCAGCATTACAGTTGCTGTTGACCTACATGTTCAGAACATCCTTTGACCCTTCTGCAGATGGTATCATTTTAGAATGATGACAAGTGACTAACAGCACGGTGGAATATGCTCTCCCATGACAAAATCTCCCCAGGCATAGAAAAAGTAGCATGTAAAGAAACACTTTAGACCTGAAGCTTTCTTCCTGACATGCTGTCTTTCCAGATTTTATTTTTATTTTTAATGGGGAGGAGCTTCCAGTCTTCCTATTTATAAACACACACACAAGCATGCACACATGTTTGGATTTGGGGCTACGTCCCATTGAGCTCAATAGGACAAGTGAGCTGTGACTTACTTTCATTCTGCTAATTTCAATGGGTTTTTTAGCGTGACAAGCTGTCTCTGGTTTGGAGCCATACATCTGTGCATGTATGTTGTCCTCAGGTGTTCACAGGGTAACACATACAATCAGCAAAGGCCACCCTGTCCACTTCAGCTGAACACTTCAATTGAAGGTTGCTTGGAAAGGGAACTGTACACAAAGTTCTCCGGTGAAATGAAGTCCAGTTGTGTGCATCATAGTTCACACAGCGGTCTGGATCAGGGGTTTAATGTGTACTTAAGTCTTGTTGATAATGGAAGATTGGTGCACGGTGTATTTTGGATTGGGGGCTACCTGGTAATCTTTTAACCTGCTCTTATGTAAGTGGTCTCCCATTTCAGTGTATTGATCAGCTTATTGATCAGGTCCACACCTGCTTAGTTTCAGCAACTCGGCAGGGTTAGAAGTTTACACAACATTCGCTGGTCTTTGTGGAAATGATTGGTTTGCAGTTATAATCCAATTCCTGTCCTCGCACCAGAGCAATGTGGTTCAGTGGTGACCCTGTGTTTCTCTCTTCCAGCATGCTAATTTATTATCTGCAGAGTATTGCTAGGTCGTTAAAATTCACTAACAATCAACTGAGGATGCAGATCCAGAATGTAAGTACCTGATATCTTTTGATTTTTAAAAGCTCTCATTTCACATGTTTAGTGGCATTTCATAAAGGACTTAGCACCAAAATATTGAGTGGGTGAGGACTGGAAAGAGGAACTGCAGTATTTGTTCTGCATCAGCAATTTGTACTGGGTGTTTCTGTTATTGACAGATCCTATTAAGTCATGCCAAGTGTTTTGTGTGCATTCTAGGAAAGAACTGCAGACAAGAAAAAAGTGGTCCAAATGGCAGCAGGTGAGAAGAAATGCTAAACCCACAAACAGGAACCTAAGAATCACTTAGCTGTATTTGATTGAATGCTCTTTGGGAGCACAGACCATCTATTTCAGCAACTACCATACTTCCACCAGAACCATTATGAAATCATGTCACATTTATGTCAGTGGGAGACTTAGCATCAATATTGTTGGGTTCAAAAATTTCCATTGCTTTATTGTTCCGCTGAAAAATTTGTTCTGTGAGCTCGTGACTAACAATGAATGGATGGCAACTGCAAATACAATATTAGACGGGTTTGACAGTTTCAAAGTTTGTAGCTTTGTTTGCTAAATTAGAACACCCTGGGCAGCTTCCGACATATATAAAAGCATAATAAAACATTAAACAACTTCCCCATACAGGGCTACCTTCAGATGTCTTCTAAACATTATATAGTTAGTTAGTTAGTTAGTTAGTTAGTTAGTTATCTCCTTGGCTCGGGGGTCGCATACCCTCCAACATTTCTTCAATAAAAATAGGGACGTCCTAAGGGAAAGCAGGACATTCTGGGACCAAACCAAAAACTGGGACAGCTGTAAATCTGTGACTGTCCCTGGAAAGTAGGGACACTTAGAGGGTCTGCAGTTGTGAAAACAAATGTCCTAGTAGTTGACGAATAAAGAGACTATAACTGTGTTCTTGATTCAATCCGCATCTTTAGCCAGAATACAAACTACAGAAGGAAACAACATAAGGCCAGAGCAGGAGAGTGACATCATCAGCCAGGAGTCCTCAGCCCGGTGCTCGACGCCGAGGAAGAACGGCAGCGTGGTGAACTTTGAGTCGCCCAAAGGCAGGAGAATACAAACCATCTCCCAGTCTGTAGCACAGCCTGAAGTAGCCAAGCCAGTCAGCCCACCGCCGGCAAATGTTCCTCCTGCAGCTCCAGCGCCTATAGCGGCTCCCTTGCCCGTAGCATCCCCAGTGCTCATAGCTCCGACACCTGTCACTCCAACGCCCTCTCTGCCCAGTGTACCGAAGCCGAGAGCGGAGCCCATCGCCAACAGGTAAAACCCTCCTCTTGAGCTCTGGAAGTAAATGGAGGCCCACAAGAAGCAACTTCAGTTGTTGCGTTCGTGTTACGCTATTGCAGTTCATCAGAAGAAGGGTGCCCAGGTAGTCCAGCATCCTGTTCTCACAGTGGCCACCAAATGCCTATGGGAGACCCACATGGATGCAACAGCAGTCTTCCCACTAGTGAATCTCTCAGAAACTGGCACCCTCCGGCAGAGGAGGTGGATCAATAGAGATAGGGAGAATTATTCGAAGCTCACCTTGGATTGTTTTGGAGACTTAACTTGCAAACGAAGCAACAACGAGAAGACCTAAGTCTTTTTCCTCTCTAAACCAATATGAGGTCCTATTCCTCAGAGTATGAAGAGCCAGCTAGAACTTGCCTAGTTGCTGAGATTGGAAACCAAACCATGAGATTGCATGCCAAGGCACCCAAGCCCCAAAGTTCCCAGGAGAACAATAAATCACCCTGGCACGGAATATTTGGTTTATGGGTTCAAATAGGCCACAACTTTATTGGTTACAGATGTGAGCAGTTTGGCTTAGGCATTGGGGTGAAGCCATAATAATAATAATAATAATAATAATAATAATAATAATAATAATTTATTATTTATACCCCGCCCATCTGGCTGGGTTTCCCCAGACACTCTGGGCGGCTTACAACAGAAAAATGAAATAAAACAATTAAACATTAAAAGCCTCCCTAAACAGGGCTGCCTTCAGATGTCTTCTAAAAATCTGGTAGCTGTTTTTCTCTTTGACATCTGATGGGAGGGCGTTCCACAGGGCGGGCGCCACCACCGAGAAGGCCCTCTGCCTGGTTCCCTGTAACTTGGCTTCTCGCAGGGAGGGAACCACCAGAAGGCCCTCGGTACTGGACCTCAGTGTCCGGGCAGAACGATGGGGGTGGAGATGCTCCTTCAGGTATACTGGACCGAGGCCAGGCTATGTCTTGACTCCTGCCTGTCTGCAGAGAGTCCATGGAAGGGTAAACCACTGATAGGGGGGTGCCCTATAACTTACGTCAGATAGTGGCACCCTGTGGGGTCCTCGTAGGGGCTGTGACATGGCCCTAGCCCACATCCAGGCTTCAGACAGTATTCACACCCCGGATTCCTTTAACAGGATACCCTTACTGAGGAGGGGCAGGTGAGGCAGCAACATCCCCTTCAACCAAACAAAGGCTTACCCAATGCCTAACCTCACAAAAGTTGTGACAATTGCTACTAGGTAGGCGAAAACCAAATGGCTGGTGCCAATTTGCCAAGTGGGAAAAATTCCTACAACATGGCGACTGGCAACTGCCATAGCAAGGTCATATCAAAGCATGAAAAGAGGCTGGGTGGGTAGGGTGATCTGATGAAAAGGCAAGGAAGAGTGAGGCAACCGGCCACGCCGAAATAAAATGACCCCACCCACCCTGGCAGCAGATTAGATGGGGCTGTCCCCAGCACAGATGACGCAGCCAACTGTGATGCAGGGGGGGGGGAGGCAGCGTACTTCCCCCTATGCCGGAAAACTGTTGAGGCTCGGCTGGCTGGCTGCAACCCCATTCACCAGATAAAAGCTGAAGAGACTTGTGCTTGATTTTATAACAATCAAAGTGCTTCTGAATATCTCTGTTGTGAGCACCTGTGAATGTTGTTAACGCAGAACAGAAAGAGCCTGTTTTCAGACTGAATGAAAACGTATTTAAGTATTTCTAACGTCTTTCATACAGAGAAGTTTACAAAAAAAAGGGACAATAAAATTACAAAACTTGAGAACAGGGGTGCCAACTTGAATAAAATATGGGGGGCGGGGCCGGTAAGCCTCCCTCTGCATAATCACATGATGCGGCATGCACACACCATTTGAATGGCAATGCCCATCAACTTTGGGGGGCCCCTGCCCCCTCAAATATTTTATTGAGGGGCCGAAGGCCCTTCAGCCGCTAGGAGTTGGCTCCTATGTTTGAGAATAATACAGCAGGTCATCCTAGCCAAAGCAGATTTATACATGTGAAAAATGTGGGGCACAAACACCCACACTTCACCACATGACATGTGTAACAGCAGCAAAGAGTGTACAAAAAACCCTCAAAGCTGGTAGCATTTGACAATGTCTCTTTCAGTTGACCATTACTGATGATCTTGCGGAAGAACACCCATTTGATAACAAACTGGTGTAGACTAAGGACGTGAACTAACACGAAAACAGGCCTTCTCTGCAGTGGCTCCCCGTGTGTGGAATGCTCTCCCCATGGATGTTCACCTGGCGCCTTCATTATACACATTTAGGTGCCAGGGAAAGCCGTTCCTTTTTAACAAGGCCTTTGGTTGATCTGTTTGATATCCTATGCCCTTTTAAAATGTGATTGGGGGGGGGCATTATTGGGTTGTTGTTTTTATTTGGATTATATATTTTGTGGTTTTATATTTTGATTTTGTTCTGTGAACCGGGCAGTATATAAATTCAATAAATAAAAATAATAATCCACACTTCTGCTTGTGCCATGCCTAGGAAGCATAGTTCTGAGCAGTTATCACTCATTTCCAAGGGAAAATCCGTTTTTTAGGTTAAAGGTAAAGGGACCCCTAACCATTAGGTCCAGTCGTGACCGACTCTGGGGTTGCTGCCCTCATCTCGCATTATTGGCCGAGGGAGCCGGCGTACAGCTTCCAGGTCATGTTGACAGCATGACAAAGCCGCTTCTGGTGAACCAGAGCAGCGCACGGAAACGCCGTTTACCTTCCTGCTGGAGCGGTCCCTATTTATCTACTTGCATTTTGACGTGCTTTCGAACTGCTAGGTTGGCAGGAGCTGGGACCGAGCAACGGGAGCTCACCCCGTCGCGGGGATTTGAACCGCCGACCTTCTGATCGGCAAGCCCTAGGATCTGTTGTTTAACCCACAGCACCACCTGTGTGGTAGACTGGGACCAATGGCAATCCAGGCAAAACCCAAATAGTTGGCCCCAATTGAGCGCTGAAGAGCTGTTTTCCCCAGGGAAAGAGGAAGTGTGAATAAGCCCTGAATTAATCTTCCTTCTCTCTCTCTCTCTCTCTCTCTCTCTCTCTCTCTCTCTCTCTCTCTCTTCTCTGTAGATACCCAAGTGCTGCCCATGGAAGTGCAAGCGACCTCTGCAAAGCCAAGGCTTACACCCCTGTGAAGTACAAGAAGCGTCTAGAAGATGTTCACTCAGAACCTCTGTTCAGGAAGAGCCTCCGACAAGCCAACCCAGAGGCGCGCGGCGCTGCCGGCACCCCTGCTTTTGTGGGCCGCAGGTCTCACACGGCCAGGTACTTCCTTGTCAACGAGCACGAACCCCGGAAAAAGCTCCTCCGCTCCACCACACGGCTGCCGAGGAATTTCCGAATGGACGAGTCAGGGGACATCGTGGAGCTGTATCCGAGGAACATCCGGAGGTACATGGTTCGGACGCCACACAGGGCCTACTCCCCTCATTTCAGCGAAGAGGAGGAAGAAGAGGAGTTGAGGAGAGCTCTGGCCAATAGATCCCACCGCCCACGGTCGCTCTCCGATCTCCGAGCAGCCCCCCGCTTCTACATTGGGGAGTGTGCTGACAACCAGATCCTTAGTAGCAAGGCGCTGGCTAAGATGCACTACAAATCTTGGGAAGACGGCTTTGGGCTCACCTTTGGCAGGCCCCCTCACGCCCACCGGAAGATTCACCTGAAGAACATTGAACTGGACCCACGCTACCCGGAGCAGCACCCGAAGGCGAAATCCAAACACAAGCCCGAGCCATCCCCAACGGAGTCTGACTCCATCTCTGTCGAATCGAGCAGTGACCAGCCAACGAGCGGCAATGACCAATACATCCAAGTCATCCACAGCAAAGACAAGTACCTGAAACCTGGAGCAGCGTTAACCAGGAAGAAATCCAAGACTGGGGCTGACTTGAACATGGCCGAGGCTAATGAACTGATATGCTCAAATGTTTAGTGGGGAAGGACGAGGCTGCTTCATTCGAGAGCAGAGGTTCCTAAACTTATTTGGCCTACAGTGCCCACCCACCCCTTCAGAAAAGAAAAGCCAGTGGTACCTTGGTTTTCAAACCTAATCCATTCCGGAAGACCGTTCGACTTCCGAAACGTTCGAAAACCGAGGCACAAAGGGCGGTCTCCCAGTTCAATAGAGAAAGTTGTGAAAAACAACAGATACATGCAGCAGAAGCCGTTCGACCTCCGAGGTGCATTAGAAAATGGAAGCATTTACTTCCGGGTTTTTGGCATTTGAAAACCAAAACGTTCGGCAACGGAGACGTCCGAAAACTGAGGTACCACTGTACTCCGTGCGCCAACCCCACCCCCCAGCAGGAAAGGTTTTTCAAAACTGGACGAGGGGTAGAGTACGCCACGGGATTAAAAACCCATGGTGTGGACCAGAGTCCGATCTGCCCCAGGGGCGGTGGCACAGCCCACCTGCCATTGGCCAAAAAGGCAGGCAAGCTGAGATCCACTTTCCAGGCTGGGTGAACCACAGCTCCTATCAACCATACCTGCCAAGTCTCCCGCTGAAAAATGCGGGATCAGCAGCAGCACAGCACCAGAAGTTGCATAGAAGCAACTTCCAGGGCCACTCTGACCATGTGTGGGCACCGGAAATAGGGCAGAGCGGCACTGGAAATCGCATCTACACATGCCCGGTGGCCATCTTGGTGGTGGCCACCACCATGTGGCCACCACCAAGATGGCCGCCAGGCATGCGTAGAAGTGACTTCCGGTGTTGCTCTGCCCTATTTCCGGTGCCCACACATGGGCAAAGCAGCACCCAAAATGGCAGCTCCCTGGCAGGTAGGAAATCCAGGGGATTTCTGAGATTTTTTTCCATTCGGGAGAACAGCGGGAAATGGATTAAAATCCAGGGGTTTTCCATGAAAAATGGGGTACTTGGCAGCTAAGCTATCAACCCAACTGGCCATGCTGGTTGGGGCTGATAGCAGCTGGGGTCCAGCCATACCCAGAGTGCCACATGGTACACATCCCAGCTTTTTTAAAAAAAATTGAAGCAAAGAGGCAATTGCATTGTACTTGGAGCAGATACCAATTAGTCCTTATACTAAGCAAGATTCTCTATATTCAATTATTCATGGCTGAACTGTTACTGTGAAATGATATTGCAGCAGTAGAGAAAGGCATTTAAAAGCACTCAAAAGAAATGTACAGAAAACATTGTGTGAAACTTATTCCACCCTCTCATGAATCTTGGTGTATCCAATCTAAGTATACTCACAAGTAAGCCACAATGCATTCAAAAGGATGTATTCCTAGGTTAAGTTTGTATAAGAACACAACAGGAAGTATTGTATTCTGCGTCGTTGCCAGAAGGTGGTGCTGCTGAGTTGCTCTGTTATGCTTGGGTACCACCTATGGCTGGAGGATGGTACTACATCTTCCAGTTCAGCAGTTGCCACCTGACACAGTTAGCCCAATAGGGTTCCACCTGGCTGTATAAAATCGCGAGGATTGGTGGCTACTTGCTCCGAGTTTGTATGACAACCGCTTTCAGATTGCAAACCTACTTAGCAGCTCATTGCCTGTTCTGCCTCCAGATCAACAGTGCACTTTCTAACTCTGTACAATACAATGCTCATCACTGGCATTAAATAAAATATTAAAAGCGGTAGTTGAACATAGTTGAAAACGCACATCTGGTCAATTCCCTTCTTAACATCAGTGTTAGTACAGTGGTACCTCGGGTTACAAATGCTTCAGGTTACAGACTCCGCTAACCCAGAAATAGTACCTCAGGTTAAGAACCTTGCTTCAGGTTGAGAACAGAAATCATGCTCCAGCGGCGCGGCGGCAGCAGGAGGCCCCATTAGCTAAAGTGGTGCTTCAGGTTAAGAACAGTTTCAGGTTAAGAACGGACCTCCGGAATGAATTAAGTTCTTAATCAGAGGTACCACTATATCTGCTTTGCTTCAGTTTTGCACAGTGCCCATTTCCAATACAATGACTAACGCTGCAATATTATAAATCAGTTTAAAGTTTAATTGTTCTAAGAGGTGAAGACAAATCTCAGTGAAACAGCAAAATATATTGGGCTGGCCCTAACACAGAGGAGGTGAGAGGCTGGATTCGTATGTTTACACACAGTAGCAGCGAAACTGGTTCTTCCACATTTTGTGGAAGGTGGAGACAAAAACGGATTGCAAGGTTGGTCTGTAAACCCTGCCTCCTTATTTTATTGGTGATGTCAGGGCCGGCTCTACGGCCAGGCTGGGTGGTGCAGGGCGCCACGGCGCCAGCCCGCCAGGGGGGCGCCACGCAGCCCCGCCTGCCCGCCCGCTCGGCCGCGCAGCAAGCCCGCCCACCCGCCCGTCGTGCAGCAGCGCCCTCGGCAACCACGCTGCGCACTGAGGCCGCCCGCCTGTCGTGCTGGAAAATGGGGCGGCGGGGGGCGGCAGAGGGATCCGCCGCACCACGGCGCCAGGGCGCCAAAGGTGCTTAAGACGGCCCTGGGTGACGTACTCCACAAGGGTAACTTTATAGTGAAGCAAAAAGTCTGGTGGCACCTTGGAGACTAAGAGCACCACAGAACGGATCGTCTGTACCACTTGTACCTTGGTTCTCAAACTTAATCCGTTCCAGAAGTCCGTTCCAAAACCAAAGCATTCCAAAACCAAGGTGCGCTTTCCCATAGAACGTAATGTGAAACAGATTAATCTGTTCCAGACTTTTAAAAACAATCGCTAAAACAGCAATTTAACATGAATTTTACTATCTAACGAGACCGTTGATCCATAAAATGCAAGCAATAAACAATGTACTGCAGTCACACAATCAATCAGTAGCTGAACTGGGTTCCACACAGTCACAAAAACAAACAAAAAAGAGCCGCAAAAACAAAAACACAAAATAAATAGCAAAAACAGACAGACCTCAGTATAACACTCAAAACGGAAGAGTAGCACTCAAAACAGAGCACGTTCAGCTTCCGAAAAACGTTACTTCTGGGTTTGCAGTGTTTGGGTTTCAAGTCGTTTGAGTACCAAGGCATTTGAGAACCAAGATACCACCGTACAAATTATTATAGTCCATCTTTCCTCCTAGGAGCTTAAGAACTCTGACCCTTCCCCACTTTGCATTTGCAATCTGCTTAAATCAAGCCAGACCTTCAGTTCATCTGCCTCATTGGTCTTCAGCTGGAGGCCAGGAGAATGCAGTACCACAACCTCATCTAAACTGGGCCACAATGGCAACACTACCAACATATAGATATATCATGGAAATGATGGGCCCTGAGTCTGAAAAGGCTGAAGATTATTGATTTAGCTTGGTATTGTCTAGAGCAGGGTTTCCCAAACTTGGGTCTCCAGCTGCTTTTGGACTGCAACTCCCATCATCCCTAGCTAGCAGGACCAGTGGTCAGGGATGATGGGAATTGTAGTTCCAAAGCAGCTGGAGACCCAGGTTTGGGAAACCCTGGTCTACAGCAACTGGAAATGGCTCCTTGGGGTTTCAGACAGACGCTTTCCCCAGCCATATTTGCAGATGTGAGGAGGAGAAAGACACACAGGAAGTGGGGAGGACGAGGCTTCTTGTTATATGAGAAGACTGGCAATGAAAGAGAGAGGCGTGTTAAATAGGGCATAAATGAAAAAAAAGATCCAGTTGAAAGTGTAAATGGTTCAACCAGAGTGGGCGTAACCCTCTCCCAGCTGGTAATGAGCTGGCAAAGCAAGATTTGTAGCGGGCACAAACAGAGGGCACATTTACTTTCTACAGTGGGCTAGCCACACCCAGTCCCTGTTGAGCCCAAATCTGATAGCGTCAAATTACACATGAATTCCAGCTCCACAGCTTGGAAGCGTCCCTTTGAAACAGGCAATATATGCCATTGTGTGCTAGCAATTGCCATTCTGTTACAGCTGGTGAAATTGGACTCTCAGGAGGATTGGTGGGAACAAATTGGACATGGCTGTGGCACACCTCTCTCCTGCACCTGGGTCTTCGGGTCTTATTTTGCAATAATACTTTCACCCCCATCTGCAGCTCAGTTGTCATGATCATCCACTGCCTGCAGAAGGCCCCGGGTTCAGTTCTGGCATCTCCAGGATCAAGTGATGGCAAAGCCTAAACTTTTGGAGAGCCACTGCCAGTCCCAGTAGACAGTACTGAACTAGATGGGACAAACTGTGGGCAGCTTCCTATCTATAGAGCACAGGGATTGCTGGACTGCAACACCCATCAGACTTAGCCAGCATCACCTATGGTCAGGGAAGAGGCAGGATTTATGTTGTGGGGGGAGGCCTTTTGTTGGGGGGGGGGGCAGAACCAAGCTATCTGTGACTCAATTGGTCAGCTAGCTAAGTACTTTTATTTACATGATTTGGGACAGCTACTCCCCTCCACCCACCTGACTATGCCCAGGGGATCATAGAATCATAGAGTTGGAAGAGACCACAAAGGGCCATCCAGTCCAACCCCCTGCCAAGCAGGAAACACCATCAAAGCATTCCTGACAGATGGCTGTCAAGCCTCCGCTTAAAGACCTCCAAAGGAGGAGACTCCACCACACTCCTTGGCAGCAAATGATGATGGGAGGTGTGGTCCACCACCAACAATATAACTTTTTTTAAAAAAATCCCTGGAGAACACGCTACTACCGGTAGCAGAGGTGGAAAGAGGGGAAACATCAGGTGCTTGAAATAAGATTCATTCCAGGCCTGAGTCCTGACTTATTTTGGAATACTGTAAATCCAACAGAGCACGTTTTTAACCCAAGTAAGGATTTGTTCCAAAAAAACACATAGGGGCTGAAATAAATCTTATTTCAAACACATGGAGCACCCTCCCCCTTTTTCTTTTCTTAACTGCATAAATAAATACGTCGTGCATTTGTAGAGTTGCCTGTATCCTAAAAAAAACTGATACATACTACAGTAATGTCTTGATTACACTTTAAATTGCTACCATAGCTGCCAAGTTATCCCTTTTTTACAGGGATTTTCCCTTATGCTGAATAGGCTTCCTCGCGAGAAAAGTGAAAACTTGGCAGCTATGATTGCTACCCGAATCTTTACTGATGGTTCTGGTTAGTGCTTTCTCGAATTCTCCCAGAGTCCCAGTAATGCGACTGAAAACTGAACTGTGAAAGGTTCCTGGGCGCACGGCCTCTATTTTATAGTACCAACTTTTATTCCCGCTTCAATTAAAATGTACTGGATGTTCCCATCTGTATAGGGCACTCCCGTGGCGAAGTGCCCCTTATTGTTGAAATTTTACCCCGGCAACGCATTGACGGAGAGGGGCTAAAGTTGTGTGTGCTGCTTTAATTTCCCCTTGGATGAAAAGCACGCACCGCCTTCTCCTTTAAAGCCGCGGCGCGGGGAGGGGGGCAGCGGGAGTCCGGCAACCAGCCACCTCCCTCTCCCACCCGATTCAGCAAGCGATGGCACTCAGCAAACCTCTTCCCTCCTCCTCCTCCGTTTTACACGGGAACCACCGCTCCGCTCCGGGCCATTGATCCGCCCACGTGCGCAAGCGGCGCTCCCTGGGACAAGCCGGGGAGAGCGGCCCCGGCGCCGCGATGCTGCCTCCAGGCGGGGGCGCTTCCCCGCAGAGGCTCGGCCCCTTTTCTGGGCCGGCCTGCTGGGCAGCTCCGTTTCCCCGCTTCCGAGCTTCTGGGCCAGCAGCCGGTAGCGCCAGAGCCATTTTGCCCTCCCGCTCGCCGGCGACATGGACTACCGGGAGGCCGCCAGCTGGGCTGCGGAGCGCCTGCAGAGCTATCGCAAAGACTGCAGCGGGTGGCGCAGCTGCAAGCGCACGGTGAGGCCCGCGCGGCGCGCTTGGGGAGGTTGCCCCCCTTCTCACCGCAGAGGGGGTGAAATCCCGGTGACTCTCCTTTTAAAGTAGAGGTTGGATAGCCATCTGTCATGGATGCCTTAGTTGAGATTCCCGCATTGCGCGGGGGGGGGGGAGGAGGTTGGACTAGATGACCTTGGAGGATCCCTTCCAACTCTACAGTTCTATGATGGTACCGCTTTTGGAAGGGGGGATGCGCCTAGCTTGCTCGTCCTGGGAGAGCGGCTGCCGGTCCGGGCTGGCAGGTGGAAAAAGAAGCTGGCCCGGGATGTGGTTGGTAGCTTTCCTCGTGCGCGCATTTAATGCGTAGCCCAGGACGCAAAATGCGAGCGAGCTGCTTCCTCTAATGGCAAACAGCAAAAGGAATTGGTGACAAAGGTTCTTCCCGGGGCCACAAGACTCTTTGTTGTAGCTGCTGAATGTGCGTTGAGAGGCATCTGTTCTGGCTTGAGAGTCCCCCGGGACCTTACAGCGTGGGGTGGGTGCATGGGTTATTGGAAAGGAGGAACAGTAGTAACTCAGTATATAAAATTGAGTCTGGCATTGGAGAAAGTGGACGGGGAAAAGTCTCCTCTCCCCCTCTCTCGTAACACTAGAAGTAGTGGACATAAGACAGAGCTGAATGCTGGAAGATAAGAGAGAGCAATTCACCCAGGGCACAGTTAAATCTGTGGAACTCGCTGCCACAAGAGACGGCGGTGGCTTTAAAATTGGGTTGGGCAGATTCATGGACGATCTGAAACGGAAACCTTGGAGAGAAAATGGGGAACAATGGGTTATTTAGAAGGGGCGGGAGAGGGCATGAACCTCCTCAAGTGCGTGAAGAGGGGCTTGTATTCTCCCCCCCCCCCGGCCGCAGCCGCGGCCCCTGCATCTCTGAAATGTTGGAGGGAATTCATTCAGTTCCCTCTCCCCTATGGTGTCTGTTCATGCTGCGAAGAAGCAAGCAATGTAACGCTGGAGCCGCCAAACTTGTTTTCAGTACAGTGGCATCTCAGGTTACAGACGCTTCAGGTTACAGACTCCGCTAACCCAGAAATAGTACCTCTGGTTAAGAACTTTGCTTCAGGAAGAGAACAGAAATCGTGCACTGGCGGCAGCGGGAGGCCCCGTTAGCTAAAGTGGTAACCTCAGGTTAAGAACAGTTTCAGGTTAAGAACGGATCTCCAGAACGAATTAAGTTCTTAACCCGAGGTACCACTCTATGAGGAATTTCCCTGGGACAGTGCCAGATTTACCGTACTTATAAGCTAAACAAGCTATAGCTTAGGGCCCCACTGTCTTGGATGTACATTTCCAAAATATAAGATAAAAAACTAATAAAATTAAACCTACAAGCAGCAACAGTGCTTTGTGTTGGATAAGGCTCCTATTTGTTATGTGCAAATGGCTTTAGTTACCTATTAGGTCCATAAATTACCATATAGCATATATTCAACACACAAAACAGTGATAATTTGCTGTTGACAAAGGACAGCTGGACTCATGTAAAAATGAGTACTTTAAATTGTAAAACAGACAATTCAATAAAAATTATATACAGACATTCTCCTATGTGAACACCTTGGCATAGTGTAAAGACTCCCTTGCCCTGTCACTGCCCCCTGGTGTGTACACAAGCAGAAATTAACAACTTCACTGCACCCATAGATATTGGGAGAAAGTCGGCTCTGTTCCTGTTGATGCTGTAGAAAGTCCCACGTTCCATTTGCAGTATTGCCAGTCAGTGTAGACAATATTGAACTACATGGACCCAATGGTCTGACTTGCAATAAGGCAGTTTCGTATGTGTATAGACAGGCTGGTCTAGTCTATGAACATTTATGCCACACTAAATGTGTTAGCCTTTGAAGTGCTGCAGACTTCTTTGTTTCGAAAGGTACTCTATTTGAATGCTGGCCCTTGGCATTATTCCCCTGAAACAAATAAACAAGACTTCCAAATATGAGTGATGCATCTATTGTTGTACAGTATTTGTATCCTTTGTATGCTTTTGAATTATGGTGCTAGAGGAGGCTCTTGAGAGTCCCATGGACTGCAAGAAGATCAAACCTATCCATTCTTAAGGAAATCAGCCCTGAGTGCTCACTGGAAGGACAGGTCCTGAAGCTGAGGCTCCAATACTTTGGCCACCTCATGAGAAGAGAAGAATCCTTGGAAAAGACCCTGATGTTGGGAAAGATTGAGGGCACTAGGAGAAGGGGACGACGGAGGACGAGATGGTTGGACAGTGTTCTCGAAGCTACGAACATGAGTTTGACCAAACTGCGGGAGGCAGTGCAAGACAGGAGTGCCTGGCATGCTATGGTCCATGGGGTCACGAAGAGTCGGACACGACTAAACGACTAAACAACAACAAATTTGTATCCTACATTGCCGTCAAGGAGAAGAAGGCAACTTGGATCGTATCCTAATCATTTGTCTTCTCAACAAACATGTAAGATGTAAGACAGATACCGGTAGTTGGTGGCTGTCACAAACCCAGTGAATTTCAGGGCTGAGTAGGGATTCAGGCCTGCGTTTCCCTGAATTTAATCCAGCGTTCTAACTAATTCAGCACACTGGTTTAAGCCACACACTCTTTGTCCCAACCATGTTTCCCCACCTGCAATATAAGAGGATATTTATTCTAACTATCTTACAGGACCATTTGGGAAATACTGAGATAATAGATGTGTAGAGAGCTTGAAACACTTCTAAAGTGCTATATAAATGCTGAGTTTTTTAAAAGTTTTTTTTTAAAAAAAATAACCTCACTCGACACAGTTATACTGTGGGGGTGGATTTTGACTGATTTAATTTAATTTTTCTAGAATGAACTTTCAATATCTTGGAGACCATCAACGGAGTTTCGTGGAAACATGTAAGTAAAGTTGCACACAAACGCACACACCCAAAATGAGCATATTTATTAAGGAGGTAAATTACTTGGGGGGTGGGAGGTAGATCCCACCACTTTGGTCACATCTGCAGTACAATCCTATATATCCTGTGAACTGCCCAGAAATCTTTTGATGAAGGGCAGTATCTATATTTAATAAATAAATAATAAATAAATAAAAATATGTGTCTGTTCAGAAATAAGTTCCATTGGGGCCGATTGCCAAATAACAAATATAGGATTGAATGGGCAGTTTCCATTCAGTTTTTATACATCTAAGTTCTCAAATGTACGTTGCAAGCACAATTCAAAGTGTTGGTGCTGACCTTGAAAGCCCTAAACGGCCTCGGCCCAGTAAACCTGAAGGAGCGTCTCCACCTCCCATCATTCTGCCCGGACACTGAGGTCCAACTCCAAGGGCCTTCTGGCGGTTCGCTCCCTGCGAGAAGTGAGGTTACAGGGAACCGGGCAGAGGAGGGCCTTCTCGGTGGTGGTGCCCGCCCTGTGGAATGCCCTCCCATCAGATGTCAAGGAAACAACTACCTGACTTTTAGAAGACACCTGAAGGCAGCCCTGTATAGGGAAGTTTTTTATGTTTGCTGTTTATCATGTTTTTAATATTCTGTTGGCCAAGAGTGGCCAGATTGGGTGGTATAAATATTATTATTAATAATAATATTTCCAGATTTTGAGTTTGTGATAAATTTTTGTTGCATCTTTCTCTTTCAGCCTGCAAGAGAGTTAGGTTGAGAGGCTGCGGTTTTCCACCAAGTAGAGCAGGCTTGCAAATAAGCCACACAAGTTACTAGCCTGCAGATTTTCTCCCCAGCCACCCCACACAGCCTCCAACCAACTGGCAGACTAATTTTTAAAAATGCCTTCTACCAAGTGGACTATAGGAAGAAGAATAGGGTGACCAGTCTCTCCCCACCCCACATCAACCCACTAGGTCCATCCTGGTTGTGGGGAGACTCCCCTTTCTCCCCACCTGGCATGGACACTGAGCGAGCTGGAGGAAAGAGGGATGGAACAATCCATCTCTCCTCCCCCAGCCCATACCTGTATGAAATTGGTAGTCACCTGTGGGGGGGCAGGTGGATTGTTATGTACAAAGCCAAAGCAAAGTCACCGTTACGAATAATGCATTTCCAGTACACATGACATTTGATTTGAGTTTATCAGGTGGATGATGGGGCATTGAAAAATATCTAGCACCAGAGGTCTGCCTACGGAGACCGAAATAAAATGAGGGCAATTTTTAAATTATTTGTTAATGTCTGTATGCCCCCTTTTGTTCTTTCTTCCCCCGAAAGATACAAAGCGGAAGGGATTATGCCTGCAAAACCGGAGGATGTCTTTAAATGTTTGAAACCAGAGGCGGGTGGACTTCGAGAAAAGTGGGATCCAAATGTGAAGGAGATTGAAGTCGTTGAAGAGATTAGCGAAGTAAGTATAACACAGTTGGACTGTGGCAACTGGTAAAGTGTAGCTGCTGCATTTTGGGTCCACCCGTGCTTAACGTTTAAAATAGTCTCATTTCACTTTAAAACAGTCTCCAAAATCATGGGAAATGTAGTTTGTTAAGGGTGCTGAAAGGAGTTAGAGAACTTTATTCCCTTCACAGAGCTACATTTCCTGTAGTGGTTTAACAATCAATCCCTCTTCCCAGGGAACTCTGGGAACTGTAGCTCTCGGAGGGAATAGGAGTCTCCTAACAACTCTTGGCGCCCTTAGCAAACTACAACTCCCAGGATTCTTTGGGGGAAGCTATGACTGTTTGAAGGAGTATGATACTTCTTCAAATGTATGGTGCACATGAAGTCCGGGATGGGGTACCTGCAGTAGATAAACTAATAATAATAATTTAAAAAAAATAAAAAAATAAAAAACAACTTTATTCGCATTAGCCAAAGGCACAATAAAACGATACAATGTATACAGAAAAAGATCTGATAAAAGCACAAATTAGAATTCTGAATTATCAATCAGTTGGTGGCCTTTATTCTAATTGCCCCAGCAATGTAGCTAGCAACCTTAGCTGTTGTGTGGTCATTTAGGTCTGATAGAAGGAAATGCATTGTGGCCATCCATGGTTGAGCGTTGATCAACAAATACGCCTAAATATTACATCATAGCCCTGGTTTGTGCTTTGTAGGATGTTTCCATAGTCAGAACTATCACACCGTCGGCTTTTATGAAGATCATCTCTCCGAGGGAGTTCATAGACGTCGTCCTGATTAAGCGGGATGAGGACGGAACCATCACATCTAATGGTAAGATGGCCAACGCCTAAATATATTGGCCTGCATAGGCTGGTGCCCATGTTAGTATAAGTACTTAATACCAGTGGCTGTAGGTATGGATTGGCAGCAACTGGGGGCAACCAGGAAATTCCCTTTCTGTGGTACTTGACCTGTCATGTGCCATCACACACACACACAAACACACACACACACACACCACTGCTTAGATGTTGCTGCCATCAAGCAATGGTCTCACATGTGTGACCTGATGCTCTGAAAGCCAGTAGCCATTCAGTAACAGCATAGGTGAGAGACCCAACAGTCTCATACATAGCACACAATGCAACAACCTGAAAATTTCAGTTTTGATCCCCACCAACAAAAAACAAAAAAATTCCTAGATGCTGGCAACTAAGCAATTAGCTGGCTATTTCAGATCTCTCTCTCTCTCTCTCTCTCTCTCTCTCTCTCTCTCTCTCTCTCTCTCACACACACACACACACACACACACACACACACACACACACACACACACACCGTGCTGCAAACACTGTGCTTCTTGCCACCTAGAAAGCTACCTTGCGTCAAATGAGACCATTGGTCCATTCTAGGGTGTGTACTTTCTACCCTGACTGACAGTGGGAAATTAGGATCCTTGGGATACATGCCAAGCAGATGCTCTACCAAAGAGTGGACTTTCCCCTAAAAATAAAGTAAGACTCTAGTCCTCATGGATAAAGAAACATAGGAAGCTGCCTCATTCTGAGCGAGATATTGCATTTTAATGTTACACCCCACCCTGACCTTAAAAGTGTTCCTTCTGCATTGTAAGGCACCCCTCTTGCTGTTCTTTATTACAGTCGTACCTTGGAAGTCGAACGGAATCCGTTCCAGAAGTCCGTTCTACTTCCAAAACGTTTGAAAACCAAATTGCGGCTTCTGCAGCCAAGCAGAAGCCACAGAAGCCCCATCAGACGTTTGGGTTCCGAAAGAACGTTTGCAAACTGGAACAATCACTTCCGGGTTTGCAGCGTTCGGGAGCCAAAACGTCTGAGTTCCAGGGCGTTGGGAATCCAAGGTACGACTGTATTTCTACTATTACTTTGAAACTGAAAAGGCTTTCTTTTCCCCAAAGCACTAAATGGACTTTATCTTGTGCATTATTTTTATATCTCTTCCTTGCAGCGACCAATGTGGAGCACCCCCTCTGCCAACCTCGACCAAGTTACGTGAGAGGCCTTAATTATCCCTGTGGCTGTTTCTGCATCCCGGCCCCAGGGTACGATGGGTGGAAATGTTGTAGTATCACAAGCATGTACAGTGGTACTTTGGTTCTCAAACTTAATCCGTTCTGGAAGTCCATTCCAAAACCAAAACGTTCCAAAACCAAGGCGCGCTTTCCCATAGAAAGTAATGCAAAATGGACTAATCTGTTCCAGAGTTTTAAAAACAACCCCTAAAACAGTAATTTAACATGAATTTTACTATCTAAAGAAACCATTGATGTATAAAATGAAAGCAGTAAACAATGTACTGTAGTCACACAATCAGTCAATCAGTAGCTGAACTGGGTTCCACACAGTCACAAAAACAAACAAAAAAGAGCCGCAAAAACGCAAAATAAATAGCAAAACCAGACAGACCTCAGTGTAACAGTCAAAACAGAAGTGTGGCACTCAAACTAGAAGCGTAACACTCAAAACAGAGCACGTTCGGCTTCCAAAAAAAGTTCACAAACCAGAACACTTACTTTGCAGTGTTTGGGTTCCAAGTTGTTTGAGAACCAAGGTACCACTATATATATATAGTGCATGTTGTTGGATTCTTGCTTTTGTTGAGTGGGAGGAGTTGTTACAAAGTTTAGGCAAAGGTTTGCCCACCATCCCACTAGATACTAAAGTCTCTAAAGGTGGGATACAAGGAGACTGGATTTGCTGAGACATGCAGTCAGCTTGCTGCGGGTAAAATGGCTGATTGCTCTGCGAGCAGCTTCTTCCTGGTTCATTTTTTGCAAAGGCTTCTGGGAGGTTGGGGCCTTTGAAGCCGGGGTATCATAATGTCCTCTTATTTCCAATATATGCAGGCTTTGAGCACTCTTGCTGTATGGGGCTAAAACAGCACACATATTCCCGAGTGGTTTAGCAATCAATCTCTCTTCCTAAGGAATTCTGGGAATTCCAAGCAATTCTCTATACCCTCAACAGACGACAACCCCCAGGATTCTTTGAGGGAAGCCATTCCTGTTAAAATGGTACCATAAGGCTTTAAATGTATAATGCAACATGGGGGACATTGCCACATGTCCTGCCATTCTGATAATGGCCACATTAACACCATACAAAAGCACTGTGATACTAATGGAAACAGCCGTGGTTTCCCCCCAAAGCATTCTGGGAGCTGTAGTTTTCAAAGGGTGCTGAGGGTTGTCAGGAGACTTATGTTCCTCCCACACAGCTACATTTTCCAGAGTGCTTTAACAACCAATCCCTCTTCACAGGGAATTCAGGGAATTACAACTATGTGAGGGGAATAGGGGCCTCCTAAAAACTCTGAGCACCCTTAACGAACTACAGCTCCCAGAATTCTTTGGGGAAACCATGACTTCTTGAAGTGGTATCCTAGTGCTTCAAGTATCGGAAACCTCAGGCCACATGGGTGGGACTACAGAAATGGGCTCCCCTGCATCTCTGGCTAAATGGTGATTTCTGCTGACTTATTTTGGGCTTGTTGGTTTGTTTCTCTCCCCACAGGGAGCCATGTAAGACGCAACTCCTCAGTTTCTTTCAGACAGACCTAGGCGGCAACCTTCCTCAAACAGTTGTGGAGTCCTTCTTCCCAAGCAGCATGACCGGTTTTTACAGCAATCTGACCAAAGCAGTGTTAAAACTAGCGGCTTAAGCAATTAAAAACAAACAAACTCCAATTGAACTTGTGAGCGCACAGAATTCTGCGATTGCCCTCATGCTCATCATTCTGCCCGGACACTGAGGTCCAGTACCGAGGGCCTTCTGACGGTTCCCTCATTGCGAGAAGCCAAGTTGCAGGGAACCAGGCAGAGGGCCTTCTCGGTGGTGGTGCCTGTCCTGTGGAACGCCCTCCCATCAGATGTCAAAGAGAAAAATAGCTACCAGATTTTTAGAAGACATCTGAAGGCAGCCCTGTTTAGGGAGGCTGTTAATGTTTAATTGTTTTATTTCATTTTTCTGTTGTAAGCCACCCAGAGTGGCTGGGGAAACCCAGCCAGATGGGCGGGGTATAAATAATAAAATATTATTATTATTATATGCGAGTGCATAAGTTACTGGACAATGTGGAGGTGTGGGATTCAAAACTGTGGCAGCTTTGGGGTGTGATCGAAACAAAGCAATTGCAAATCCCATTGGTTTTTAGTTGGGGAAGATTTTTAACAGATGCCTTGACATCAAGCAGGGCTTGCATTACAGTGCTTTGGTATAATCCTGCGCTGGTGGGTATTGAGAATCTCAACAGCATTTGGGGTGGGGTGGGGTGCAACATTGCCTACCCCTATCCTAGTTCTTTTGCCTTTCTATAATAATTAAGAACTGCGGTTTTCCAGTACAACAAGGAACCCCCTTTTGATTTCAGTTTTTTTTAATCCTGGGCTGTCATGAGTCCTATCATCCCACTTTACAACACCTCTGGAATCCCTGAACATTTTTTGGTGTTCTGAAGCTACTACCACCTCTGCCGTGATGGCTTTGCTTGTCCAGACGCCTATATAGACTCAGTGTCGTTCATTCTAATGATGCGCTTCCAATCCAAGCACCGAGGAGTCAGGTGCTGCTTGCATGACAAGCAAAACATGCTAGCGGAGGAAAAAACATGGGTGGGAGTGGCTCTTAAAAGGAAACTATCTGCACACTTCTGCCCTAGGGTGGGAAGCACATAATTGCGATCGCCTCCCTGTAAAGTCAGCTGCAATCCAGGTCGATAAGATCTGGGTAGCCCAGCAGCCTGAAGCAGAATCCGATGTGTGCTGCAATGCATGCATGGAACTATGGGAAATATCCCTGCCCTCGTTTGCTTGACTAATGAAGGCAGTTCCGCCCCATTGAGCTGAATGGAGAAGACCTTCTAGTACCCCTGTGCCGCCTTCCCTTTCTCCTTATGTTTTGTGTTGTTGGGGTTTTTTTAGATTGTAAGCCTGCAGGCAGAAACTGCCTTGTTTCTCACGGCTATGTGTAAACAACTCCGGATACCTTTGTACAAATGCCCTATAAGTCAATAAAAACACACACACTTGGATCTGGCTTTAGGTTTGCAAGGCCTTACAGTTGGTGGGCATCCTTAGCCATGCCACTGTATGTTAGCACAAATTCTCCTTGCTGTGGATTTGCTTTTATTCCCCTTTACCAAACAGCATTCAGATAACAGTGCTGTGGGTAGTGGTGAGAGCATCACACAAACACCCACCTCTGCTGGTAGAAAGCCTGGCTTAGCCTTTGCTCTAACATGCTAGTCTTCTGGGTGCAGGGATATTTTGTGGAGAGAAAGAGAAGCATTTAAGCATGTGACCTCCTCCCTGTCCCACCATATGCTATTTGGTTGATCACACAGCTCAGGCAATAAAACTCTTCTACACTTTCTGTTTTTATTGACCATAAGATGGTTAAAAAGGTAAAGGGACCCCTGACCATTAGGTCCAGTCGTGACCGACTCTGGGGTTGCGGCACTCATCTCGCATTATTGGCCGAGGGAGCCGGCATACAGCTTCCGGGCCATGTGGCCAGCATGACAAAGCCGCTTCTGGCGAACCAGAGCAGCACACGGAAATGCCGTTTACCTTCCCGTTTACCTTCACCTATTTACCTACTTGCACTTTGACGTGCTTTTGAACTGCTAGGTTGGCAGGAGCTGGGACCGAGCAACGGGAGCTCACCCCGTTGCAGGGATTCGAACTGCCAACCTTCTGATTGGCAAGCCCTTGGCTCAGTGGTTTAATCCACAGCGCCACCTGCGTCCCAATAAGATGGTTAGCACCTTGTAAATTAATCATAATCATAATAGATGGTGCTTTTGAGCTGTCGCTGATGTGTTTGTGTTGCGGCTGGAAAGCCATGGTAACCTTGAAGAGTGATGGCCAGGCAAGTTCATTAAAGAGGAGTGAGTGGTAATTACAAGTAAACTAACAGTGATTACAACAGTGATGATTTATTTGGGCAACATAGAACAGAGTTGAAAGATGTTGCTAAATCAAGTGTCCCTGAGCCGGATATGCCCCGAATCCACGCACGGCCCTTAAGTGACGAGGCCATGGGTTCCCGTCAGTGTTGCACTGTAAGCAAAACCATGCGCCCACTTTCTACATCTTGCAGCGATAGAAGGTGGCTCATGCCGAAATGTGCCACCTAGACTACACATGTGGTTCCCATCCATCAAGGGGATCCATATGTCCAGAACCACTTCCATGCGCCATTCTTCCCTGGCAGATGTGGGTGCATGAGCAATGTGCTTCATCCACTCATTATGCAATCAAGACATGTTAATTCATCAGCGTCTGTTTCACCCCCAAGGTGATTTACGGGGTTTGGCTCTTGAGTTGCCTGTTAACAAAGCCTCCTTTTAATTAGTGTACCGCTCGCGGCAGCTGCTTTATTAATACTGGGACCACAACCAACCAAACTTTTGACATACACCTCTTCTCAGTCCTGGCCAACTTTCTCTTCGCTCGCAACAAACATCTGGTGCTGGGCATCTGGGTCTTCTGTGGCTTTTGAGTGATAAATGAAAGCTTTTTTTTTGGTCATGGTTTAACATGGGCAGCAGTTCAGCCTCTGTTCTTTCCTTTTTAAAAATTGCTGTCATTCCTCTCCATGGAGAGATGCAGTCGTTTTGCTGATGGAATTTTTTCTCTTGATGACAGCATTAATCGGTCCATCGGGCAACGTCTTGATGATGTTCCAGGCCTCGAAGCGAGTGAGTCCTTGCATCAAAGTTGTGTGCACCTGTAACAACTCGTCGCCAGGCTGAACTGCGGGGCTGTGTCCCAATGCCGCCCCTAAAAGAAGCAAAAGGAGTACAATAGACGGCTTATGAGAAGATGGTATATGGGAAACAGCACAAACACAATGGGACAACCAACCCCAAACTCCACCTCTTCCAATGAAGCCTTTGACACAACCAGTAGTTCCCATTCCTAACTGCAGGGATTGCCAACCTATACATCTCATTGTACCACAATTCCCATTGTGCTTGACCATTGGCCAGAGGCAAAAATACACATAAGAGACATTCTGCAAATGTCACCAGTGTAAAGGTTGCAAACTCCAGCATTTATTGGGACAGAAATTCAGTGCAAAGTTATTGGGACACAAATTCAGTGCAGGACATCTTTGGGAGAAGAAAAGGCTGAGGAGTAAACCCTGCACAAATCCAGAGTGGAGTCCATAAGACGTTTGGATGGTGCCTTGTACGCCTCCTTCCAGCAACTTCTGCAGCCAAGCTGGTGCCAAATGTATTACTCTGCTTTCAGTGAGGCTGAGAGGAGGGTCTTGTCTAGGCAGCCCAAGACCTCCATACACACTGCCTAGGCTTTCGCCCTGGGGAGGTCACTTCGGTGCTGCAAATGCAGCAAACCAGTGCAAGACCAGCTACGAGTTACTGGTCTCTGCAGCCACAGCAGGCGCTGTGATTCTCTCAAGACTCTGCTCTCTGGGTAAAGAGTTTGATAGGGCACATTACCGTGCATGTTAGGTCCTGCTCAGTTCATGGAACATGCTCAAGTCTGTTCTGTGCTTTTCCAAGTTAAATGAGCACATCTGTGCTGTTTGCAAGGGTCAGGGAAGAAGGAAGAAGGAAGGAGGAGGAGGAGGAGGAGGAGGAGGAGGAGGAGGAGGAGGAGGAGGAGGAGGAGGAGGAGGAGGAGTAGTTTGGATTTGATATCCTGCTTTATCACTACCCGAAGGAGTTTCAAAGCGGCTAACATTCTCCTTTCCCTTCCTCCCCCCACAACAAACACCCTGTGAGGTGGGTGGGGCTGAGAGACTTCAGAGAAGTGTGACTAGCCCAAGGTCACCCAGCAGCTGCATGTGGAGAAGCGGAGACTCGAACCCGCTTCCCCAGATTACGAGTCTACCGCTCTTAACCACTACACCACACTGGCTGTTTAATACATACCTGGGTTGAGCCTCTGTGCCAAGGATGGGCAACCTGTGGCCCTGCAGATGTTGGACTACAACTCCCATCATCCCCTACTGTTTGCCATCCTAGCTGAGACTGAAAAACCAACAATATCTAGAGGGCCACAGGTTCTCTGTCCTTCCTCTATGCAAACTAAAGATCCCCTTTGTGAGCGTCACAGTATCTACAGTTTGAAAAGGAATAATGCTCAACTATTTTGCAGCCATTACATACCTTTAAAAAGTCTGTTGACAATGATTGGCTTATCTCCGTTGATGGAGCCTTTCCCTCCTTCTAAACTGAAACCCAAACCTGCAGATGTCTTCTCCAGTGTAACTGTGAAGATCAGATCTTCAGATGCTGTGTGGAGACAGAATATTGTCAGAGGGGGTGTGTGTTGTTTTGGATGGGCTGAAGCTCAGTGGTAGAGAGCGTGCGTCTCCAAGTACACCTGGGAAGGATCTGGCCCCAGCAGTAGTATATGGCCCCTGGAAGATTACCCAGAAGGGAATGTGGCCCTGGGGTCACCTTCTCTGACCCCAGGGCTTTTTTTCAGCCAGAACTCAGTACTGGCACCTCTCAGGTGGGCGCCATTGCCATTATATGAGAACAAGGGAGGTGTTCACGGTGAGTTCCGGCACCTCTTTTTCTCAGGTCAGGACCCTATTGTTTATTTAAGCCTTCTTAACAAATAACTCACTAGACTCCATTGAAGTTTCACTTCCTATAGAGGCGGAGGATGTGATGGACACATTGGGGCTGCTTTCAGCCTCTTTGGGTTTTCTCGTGACGATGACTGCCAGCTTCGGGTGCCGGGCATTTCGCAAGATCTCCAGTGCTTCGTTGTGAGTGTTGCCTTTGAGCGACTTCCCGTTGATCGATAAGACCTCGTCGCCTTTCTGAATAGTTCCTTCCTGGCATGCAAGCCCACTGGGGAAAACTCTGTGGACCTGTTAGACAACACAACCACATGCATAAAAGAAAAGATGTGTGGCATTTTCAATTCGACATATCAAACAGCATGGTTTTATGAACATAAGAAGAGCCTGCTGGATCAGGCCAATGGCCCATCTAGTCCAGGATCCTGTTCTCACAGTGGCCAACCAGATGCTTATTGGAAACTGGCGAGCAGGACTCAAGCACAAGAGCTCTCTCCCCTCCTCTGGCTTCCAGCAAACTAGTATTACAGAAGCATTAACTGCCTCTGACCATGGAGACAGAGCCTAGCCATCATGGCTAGTGGCCACTGTTAGCCTCACCCTCCATGAATTTGCCAGATCCTCTTTGAAAGCCATCCAGGTCTTGGGACCTGCAGACCTCCCAGCCCAAATTAGCAAATCTGTTCCATCTCCACACATTAAAAAAAAATGGAGGGCATAGGAAGTCATTGAACTTGCAATGTCCCTGCCAGTGCTGGCCCAATACATTTTGCTGCCTGAAGCGCAGCATCTTGCTACAACCAACAGTCAGATGCAGTCATAGACTTGGAAATCTATGCTCAGGAATGTTATAATTTGCTAATGAGCGAACTGCATTTTTCATGCCCATAGCTCTTCATATGCCTTGGGATGAAAACAGAACAAGGTTGCTTCTGGCAGAGAGGGGAAACCTCAGACCTTGGAGCCAAATGCGACCCCAAGCTTCTCTATCTGGCCCTCAGGAAACTCCAGAGGGCCGCACTCCTCATCAGTCCTGCATCATGCCCTCTGCAGATGCTGCTGTCTGGCTACACATGGTCCGTGAATTCAGCATGTTGAAATCTCTGAGTTCTGTATAGCCAGAATATCGCCTATTGCATGTACAAAAGTAAGAGCTCCACCCACTTTTGTCGCTGGCCACACCCCTTTTCCTTTGGCCCTCCCCACCACTGGAATGTAGCTCCCCAGGAAGGTCGTCCGTGAGAGAATGTAACCTTTGGGTTGGGGGGGGAGTTAACCCTCCGCTAACTTACGGTAATGGCTTTGTTTTCTAGGTCTACTCCTCCTGCTAGGCTGAAACCAAGACCAGCGCCTTCTTCTTTGTGCAGAATTGTGACATGAATGTCGCTGAGTTGCTGTGCAAAGGGAGAAGAAAGTGGATCTCGGTCAATGCAGTGGCCAAATGTACCGATGCGGGGGGGGGGGGCGCAAGCCAGAGCGCCATGCTCTCAATAGCTGGCTGGAGGAGGAGATTCCATAGCAGCTCTGCAAAGTGACAAGCTTTTTTTGGCTGAAATCTCCTCTTCAGCACATTAATGGAGCAGGAGCCTTCCTTTGCAAGTAGATTGCTCTGTGTGTGGGCACCCTTGCGGTGCCAGTGAAGCAGACTTCGTAGAGCTTTGCCACATTTGTCAATATGGAAGATCAAGGATAAGGAAACCTGTGGTCTTCTCGGGGATGGGGGACTCCAGCTCCCATCACCCCTGACTCTACTGCCCATGCTGGCTGCGGCTGGTGGGAACTGGAGTCTGGATGGCACCAGGCTTCCAACATCCTTGCAACCTATCTCCCAGTGATGTATTTGCTGCAGAAACAAGCAGTACTACACTGCAGGAAACAGAGCCACAACCTTTTGTTGTGGAGGTTTGGCTGGGAAGAAGGAACTTCATGGAATGTTTCTGGAGGTGTCCCCGAATCTCCCATCACCTCCTTCCTTTTTCTGTTTTGGGCATCCACACATATATTCCTTTATCTGTGCAAGTGAATCTTTAAAAAAAAAAAGTCCCATGTCTACTCATAAGTAAGTCCTACTGAATTGAGTGGAGCTAACCCCCAGGTAAGTGGGGTTGTCAGGATTGCATCCTTAGCATGTTTCACAAAGGGCAAAATGGAGTCTTATGTGGTTTTATTTTCATTTACTTTGTAAGGCTGAGGGTCTTGCACAGGAATGATATTGATCTGACTGTTTGCCTATGGAGATCTTGTGCAAGACCCTTTATCTGGGCCTATCAGAGAAGGGGTGGGCGGAGTGGAGGATAATTTGGCCTAGGCCTCAAGTGCAAAGCAGGTCTCCAATTTAAACGCTGGTTGGTTAGTTTGTTTTTTGGTATTTGATCAGCATTGCAACTTGTCTTTATGTGTGTCAGCCCAAAATGTGCCAGACTCTCTCAGCTTAGAGCTGCAAATTTAAGCAAATAAGAGACGTGCTTTCGTAAAATACTTCTTTGTTGTTGTTGTTGTTGTTGTTGTTGTTGTTGTTGTTGTTGTTGTTAAGTCATACAGATTATTTTGTTTTTCTGTGTCGTTATTATTATTTATTTGCCTGAACAGCTGGAAGTGGCCCAGGCCCATCTGGTTCTCCAGGAGGGCAGGAGTTGGTGCCTTTTAAGCCTTTGGAAATAAAATGGATCGGTTCTGCTCAGGTCAGGAGCAAACAGAAGTAGTGGTATCATGTTAGAGACCAAGGATGGATCAATTAGGGTGACTAGGGCCCTTCCGTGCCACCCACAGCCTGTCCCCACCTGCCTTTTCACTCCTAAGCAGCTCAGGGAGTGGCATTGTCCATCAGCTTGAAGTCAATGAGGAGAAGGATGAGGACAAAACTAGGTCACACTGGCTCTTCCTGTCATTGGCTGTGGCTGCACCTGTTGGGCTCCCTACCTTCCAATGGTCACCAGCCTCCACTGCCAAAACGTCACCCCACACATGACAAACCACCCACCATTTCAAAGTACTCTAACAACCTTCCACACCAGTGGTGGCTTGCAAGGCATATAATTGGTCGTTTCATGGCGCTGTGGGTTAAACCACAGAGTCTAGGGCTTGCTGATCAGAAGGTTGGCGGTTCGAATCCCTGCAACGGGGTGAGCTCCTGTTGCTCGGTCCCAGCTCCTGCCCACCTAGCAGTTCGAAAGCACATCAAAAAGTGCAAGTAGATAAATAGGGACCGCTCCGGCGGGAAGGTAAACGGCGTTTCCGTGCACTGCTCTGGTTCGCCAGAAGCAGCTTTGTCATGCTGGCCACATGGCCCAGAAGCTGTCTGCGGACAAACGCCGACTCCCTCAACCTATAGAGCGAGATGAGCGCCGCAACCCCAGAGTCGGACACGACTGGACCTGATGGACCCTTTACCTATTTATCAATACTTAGATGCTCCTGTACTTTGGCCACCTCATGAGAGGAGAAGACTCCCTGGAAAAGACCCTGATGTTGTGAAAGATTGAGGGCACAAGGAGAAGAGGACGGCAGGACAAGATGGTTGGACAGTGTTCTCGAAGCTACCAACATGAGTTTGACCAAACTGCAAGAGGCAGTGGAAGACAGGAGTGCCTGGCATGCTCTGGTCCATGGAGTCACAAAGAGTTGGACACCACTAAACGACTAAACAACAACAACATGTATCAAATGCTCCATGGTAAGGGGAAAATCCATCTCTAGTCCTAACCCAACAGCTGAAAACCACTGAAAATGGACAGTGTTGGGGAAACTGGAAGTGTCCATAGCAAGACACTTACCTTCAACGTTGCCTCGTCTAAGGACTTCACCTCCTCCATGAGTTTCTCCAGTTCTTCAGGGGTGAGCAGCGATATGACAGCCTGTCCTGAGGAGGTGCCTAAAGGTTGAGGGGAAGAGTGTATCCTCTTGTCTCCCTCCTTTTCGCTGCCTGGCCGACTTGCACTGTAGTCTCTCAGCTCGGAGAGGCTGGCCGATTGTGGATTAGGAAACAAGAAACACCAAATTATCATACTGTAGTAGGCTTTCCCTGTGACCCACCACACACCAGAGGACTGTTGGGTCCACTGCAGTGGGTTTATTGTTAATGGGCTTTTCCTTCCCAGAATGACTTTGATGTCCGAATTCCTTTAGCAAATACGTACTTTTAAAATTTATCAAAGGAAGCTCAAAGGACCTGATCCAGATTGGGAGTTGGGGTGGGGTGGTGGGAAGGCTTTACCCCTCCATCGTCCCCCTACTGCCTGATCCAAATTAAGTCCCCTTCACCTGTTCTTTACATTGGGATAGATGGTCTCTCTTATGTCCATGTGGCACATGGACACAAGCTGCAGGTGTGTGTTTGGGGTGGTGGTTCTGATCTGGATTGGAGGTCCTGTGCCTGTTATTTACTATTTTAGAAATCCATTCTCATACTTGTTCAATGATTCTCCCCCCAAAGAATCCTGGGAATTGTAGTTTGTTAAGGGCTACAATGCACACAGCGGTTTAACAATCAGCCTGTCTTCCCAGGGCACTCTGGGAACTGTAGTTCTGCGGAGACTGGGATCTTCTAGTGATGCTCAGGACCCATAACTAACCACACTGCCCAGGATTCCTTGGAGGAAACCATGACAGTTTAAGGTGGTATAGTACTCCTTTAAATATATCGTGCCAGAGAGGCCTTAGAGCCATTCATTTAAATGGGTCTACTCTGAGTAGGGCTAACATTGGGTGCAAAATGACAAAATCCCAAAAGAGATGCGGCAATGAAGTGTGGGTCACTCCCCCCCCCCACTTTCTGAACCTGAAAATATTCAGTTTTCCCCAGACTTGGGTCTCCAGCTGTTTTTGGACTACAGTTCCCATCATTCCTGACCACTGGTCTTGCTAGCTAGGGATGATGGGAGTTGTAGTCCAAAAACAGCTGAAGACCCAAGTTTGGGAAACATTGTTATGAATGAAACTCAGATTAAAATGTGATAGGGAGGTCAAGACAGGATATGGGACCCAGAGGTGGCTTCTGGGGGGCTGTCGTCTGCCCATCTCTGGCCTAAACTGTAAAGCAGGAATGAGGAACCTGTAACCCTCCATATGTTGTCGGACTGCAGCTTCCCTCATCCCTGCCCATTGGCCATACTGGCTGGGACTGGTGGAATATGAGAGTCCACCGAACGTCTGAAGGGCCCTAGAACCCCAATCCCTATAGAGTAACTGATGGCACACAGGAAATTGCTCACTGATCAGAAACACACATGTAAAAATCCCAAGTAGGAAGGTCTTACTTAAGTGAAAAGCTGGTATCCGAAGAATGAGCTTCATGCGTGTGTAGGAGAGTTGTCCCATTTTCTTCTGTTTGGGGGGTTGGTGACCCATTGTGTGCCCTCCGTGGGTTTTTTCCAGAACACAGCGGGGACTGAGGAAGGGAATGCAACGATTTCATTAGAGCCGATGAGAAGTGGTTGCTGATGGAATAGATCTTGCTGCATTTCTCTCCGTCCATTTTCTGCATCTCGCAAGATTGGGCCGAGGTAAGTGGGAAACTCCGGGCTCTTTTGCTGGGTGCTTTGGCGACTTGTGAGATGGGCTCCGCACCTTGTAATGGTGTTGATGTCAAGGAAGATTCAGTGGGGCTACTGCTACACGCTTTTGGACTCGGGGCATAGTCCCCTCTTGAACAAGACAACGAATCTAGGCCAGTGACATCAGGATATGGCTGAGGGTGGATGAGTTCAGGACCTTGAAAGTCAACACTCTCACTGGGAACTTGTTTAGGATGAACCGTGACTGAGTTTGACTCCCTCCTATTGGAAGATCTTTCGTTCGGCATTGATAGAAGTTTTCTGTTTCCTCTTTCTGGAGACTGAGGAGTGCCCAGACTTTCGAATGAGCTTATTCTTTGCTTTATTGAAGACCCTCTAGGCGAGGCCCGGATTATCTTCGAAGTAGAACCCACTTCATTGTCAGAGACGCTCTGGTGTTCAGCCGTGCTTCTGGCGGCTGCTGCATCAGAATTTCCTTTCTCCAACCCTTTCAGGCTCTGACGAAACCAGGCTGGCTTAGGGGCTACTGGCGGCCCTTTCTTAGCAAAGTCGCCTTCATCGGATGACCTGGGTGCCTTTGAGTCACCCTCTTCCGTGTCTGATCTCTGCAGGGCTGCTTCCGAGCAGCTAGAGGTTTGGTTTCCTTCATTTGGGTCCATGGTTGGGTGCAAGTTTAAGGGGCAGCTGCCTTCTGACATGCTGGGGTTAAACAAGCTTTTGATGCAGTCCGAAATTCGAACCCAAGGGTCTTCAGTTGTAGCCTCAAGGCTATAATCTACCCGTGCCTGCCTTCTGAGCACAGGCCGTTGAGTTGGTGAAAGAGTCTTCCCTGTATTGGGGGAAAATGTGACTTAACAGGAGCATCGTGCATTCCTATAAATGCACCATAATGGTTAACAGTGCAGAGGGATGTTCATTTCATTCCAAGATTTAACACAGATAGGAATCAACAAGTCAATTTTATTGTTTTTCAGTTTCTCATTGTTCTAGTCTCAAGCTTAGATCTCATTTCCACATCACTTTGCAAGTCCTTCTGAAAATTCATTAGCATTTTAGTGTGAATTTCTCCTAACGCGAACGTTTTTGTGTGCAATTTTGCCTCATGTACGCATTTTTGCAAAGCGTTTTCCCTGAATGTGATGCCTTTCTGTCTGTTACTTTCATTAATCTGTGCGTTTTTATGCAAACTTTGCCCCCCCCAAAAAAATGCACTTTTGCACACATTACCTGGCTGAAGAACTGCATTGCAAAATTGGGAGAAGTACGAATTTCAAAGGATGCCTGCATTTCGGTATTGTTTTGGAAAGTGTGAAATAAATAGGTTTGCCTTTAGACACAAACTGAATCAAATTCCCTTGTCCCCCTGCTGCATAAACCTGTGGCCATGATCACATATGATTTCAACTCTTTTTAAATTTGAGTCAATATGATTGTAGAGTTAAAAGAGATTGTTTGTTTGTTTGTTTGTTTGTTTGTTTATACACCACCCCATCTACTAACCCAAGTTACAAACACAGTAAAACAGATAATGATGCAGTAGGGCAAAAAAAATGTATCTGTTTCTTCCCCTTGTTCTCCAATGTTCCAACAAAAGCTCCATTCTACAGCCGAGTCTCCTGGCCTAGAGCTGACTACTGAAGCAGCTAAAGGTTTTCCCCATGCAAGCCATGACTTCTTCATTGAGTGGCTGCCGCTGCCCATAGCCCCTGTCTCTGGTGGCAGATGCAAGAGGTGCTGGAGGAACAACGATGTTGCAAGCCTCTCTCCTGGTTCTTAGACCCAAATCTGCTAGCTTGAAATTCTCACCCATTGCGTTTTCCAGAGGGAAGAGCTAGAATCAAAGGATGCCCATGCTACGTCCTAAGACATATAATATAATATAATATAATATAATATAATATAAAATATAATATAATATAATATAATATAATATAATATAATATAATATAATATAATATAATATAATATAATATAATATATAATAATACACTTAATAACACTTAATATACCGTAATATAATAATAATATAATATAATATAATATAATATAATATAATATAATATAATATAATATAATATAATATAATATAATATAATATAATATAATATAATATAATATAATATAATATAATATAATATAATATAATATAATATATATTATATTATATTATATTATATTATATTATATTATATTATATTATATTATATGAGATATAGGAGTATAATCAGCCATACTGACAGGCTAAAAAATAGCTTCTATCTGTGGGCTGTTAGGCTGTTGAACGGAAAATAACATAGCGAAATTGACTTGTGAGGTGGTGTGTTGTTTGATAAGAGATTGAGTGTTTGGGTGGGTGGGGGAGGGAGGCAGGCTCGTTTAATTTCATTGTGCACAGGTACAATTGTACACAGGTTGCACAATGACAATAAAGGTATTATTATTATATATTATAATCTCGGTCTGATTCTATCTGAGCGACCCTTGAAATTGCATCACTATTTATTTATTTATTTATTCATTCATTCATTCATTCATTCATTTATTACGAAATGCCTTCACAAACTCACAAGTCCACCACAAGGGGGCGGTGAGGTGAACTCTCCCTCAGTCCTGCTTCTTCCGTGGGACAAGTAGATTTCAGTTTACAACAGGGTGAGTTTTCTGCAGCTGTGTCTGAGCTACTGTCCTCCCTCCCTCCAGTCTACTGCAACAGGAAATGAACGCCGGAACGCTACATATGTTTTCATTTGGGGGGCCAATCATTTTCCTGAATGAGCAACGCCCTCTATAGCATCTAAGTTAAGGCTACTTCATATGAATAAATATTCGTTATAATACCAACTCAGCTGCTTATGCCTCCTCTAACTTTGTTTTATTTTTTTTAATAAAAAAAAAGATCCAAGTTTTATTTATTTATTTTTAAAGAGACTTAAAATAGCTCTAGTATCTTTGGGGGGGATAGAGAGAGTGGTCTAGATTTTTCTAATTGCATTTAGATTTTTCTATGCCACTTCTACTCCAACAGCCCTCCAGGGACCTCAGAACGGTGAACATAAGAACAACCTCGTGAGTTAGGATAGAGAGAGAAAATTATGGAGCATATATCATGGTAAGCCAGATGGCTGCACAGATGTCCTGGCCCCCAGTTTGCTCCTCCCTGGGTGTTTTGGGTTAAGGGAGGGTGAGAAACAAACCAAGGTTTATGGATTTATACACCACTTCCCAGTATATGTTTATGAAGTAGAGTAGAAAATAAATCATCAAAATAACAGCAGGTATATTAAAAATGACCTATGCAGAACAATCTCCAAAACAGATCTTAAAAGCGCCATATCGCAAAAGTCTCCACAGAACACATGGTAAGAATAAATAAACCGTCCATTCCTCAAGATCATGTTCCACTTTTGCTGCCATTTATCTTTCTACACCAAAAGTTAGCTGTGATTAAGGCTGCCTTCCTAACAGTGCCGGATTTACGTATAAGCTAAGCAAGCTATAGCTTAGTTGGGGACCCCAAAAAAATTAAAGGAAAAAAAAACCTGAATGTACATTTCCAAAATATAAGATAAAAAAACAAATAAATAAAACCTACATACAGCCACAGAGTTTTGTGTTGTGTAGGCTGCTATGATGTAAGTAATGGGCCAAGCCTGCTAGCCTGCTCCCTAAAATATCACTGGTTTGCCCATTTCTATAAATGGGGTGCCTACATTCTGTATGTGCAAATACCTATTAGGTCCATAAATTACCATATAGCATATATTCAACACAAAAAACAGCGACAATTTGTTGTTGGCAAAGGACAGCTGGACATATAAAGGGCCCCATTACCTTCAGTAGCTTAGGGCCTCATCAAACCTAAATCCGGCCCTGATTTCTAAGGCTTGTGATTCAGGTTACAACTTAGCTTGGAACCAATCCCATTGAACTCAATGGGACTTGCTTCTCAGGGGACATGCGCAGGATCGCACGGTAAGGCTGCAGTCCTGTGCACGGGTAAGACACAGTTCCTTCCATGCATTTGATTCTGTTGCATGTCTCACTGAAAACCATGCAGCTTTGATTTCCTACACACTTACCTGGGAGTAACCACCACTGAATACAGTGACACTTCCTTCAGAAGTGTGACTACTTCATAGCAGATGTGCTGCACTGGCTAGCTCACCAAAATTCATTTGTTCCACTGGGCAATCCTATACATGCCTAGTCCGCATAAGTGTGCAGTCTTGTTCATAATTTAACATTTGCGTAAATTCGCAATTTAAGACGGAGCAGAAATTTCCTTCCAAAATAAATTCTCTTTGCTGCAGTTGAGTACAAGTGATGTTTGTCAGCATACAAAGAAACATACCTTTGCTGGTTTTTCTGCCTTGGGCTGTGGCTCCGACAAAGGCATCTGGCTGCTCTGAAGCTCTGGGTGCTAAAGAGCTCGCAAAAGCACCGTGAGTGACAACTGTCTTATTCCTCTGCCGCAGCAGGTCTTCTGCTTCCTGTGGAATAAACAGGAAGCTCAAGTGTAATGAGGCCCGGTTGCACAAAAACTACATTCTCTGCACCCACAAGCTGACACCTGCTCTCTAGAATGGCGGGGAAACATTTGCGCTGGGACTCCTAAGGAAGAATGAACCGATGATTAAGGATGCCCCCAGATTGTCAATATTTTCCGACAAGGATTCAAGTGCATTCTGGGAAATTTAGGGTTGTGCAATTAAAGTGGATTACAGCTCAGAATAGACAGATACATCCTTTTTTGTTTGTTTGTTTCTCCCAGCTTCTCATTCCTTCCTTCATCAATTCTCTACATTTCTGCATCAGTTTAGATTTGTTTTTAAAGTCCTCATGAAAATTTGTCAGCATAATTTGTCAGGATTTCTCTAAATACAGTAAGCAACTTTGCAAGCAATTTCCCCTAATGCGGAGCATATTAATTTCACTAATGTATGTATTTTTATGTACACTTCTTCCAATATACACAAATTTTGTAGACATTTGGTTGGAGAACTGCATCACAAAATTCAGCTTCAAGGGACGGATGTGGTTCCTGTTTGCATATTGTTTAGGAACGTGCAAATTACATACATGCACATTAAAATCTCAATCACACCAAATTTCTCCCCGTGCCTAATTTAAACTGTTCTACTGTCCTAACACAACAAATTCACTTTTTTTAAAAAATGACTTTCTGCAGTTAGGAAAGTGACAGGGATATGCGTTGAAAAGTGTGGAATGAACAAATTATTGAGTGGGAAGATTTATAAACACTCCACAAGCAAATCAAGATGAATACAAGATGACTGCTCAGACATATAACAGCCCTGCAAACAAATCAGAATGAATTACCCAATAAAGACTGAATATGATTGAACGTTTACATAAACTTTTTAGGAGGAATGACCAGTGATAAGGGATGTTGCAATCCAACATCTGCAGGGCACCAGTTTGGCGAGGAAGGAACTAAAGCAGACTTCTTCAAACTCAGCCCTCCAGATGTTTTTGGACTACAACTCCCATTACCCGTAGCTAGCAGGAACAGTGATCAGGATGATGGGAATTGTAGTCCAAAAACAGCTGGAGACCCAAGTTTGGGAAACCCTGATCTAAGGGGTTGCCCTTCCTCAGGGTTAAATGTCTGTGGATGTTACTGGTGCATATTTGAAGGGTGGAAGACGAAAAATCCTACCTACAATTTTTTACCATAATTGGAACTTCATTTTAAAAAAAATCATTCTGCAAAGTTTCATACATTCTTGCAAAACTTTGTACCAGTGATATATTTGTTTTGCTTGCTTTGCATATATGCTACCTACAGGACTGGATGCCTCTTTTGAATGCCAGTTGCTGGAAACTGCAGGAGGGGAGAGTGCTGTTGTGCTCAGGTCCTGCTTACTTTCTTCCCTACTGTTTACGAAAAACACTCTTCCCTAATAATGCATTTGTGTGTGTTATTTTCACAAATACAGTGGTACCTCCAGTTGTGGACGAGATCCGTTCTGGTGCTCCAGTCGGATCCCGAGGTTTCCGGAACCGGAGCTGCCTGTTCTGCCCACACACGCGGTGCAGTAGAGCGCTTCTGCACATGCGCGCATGGCAAAACCTAGAAATATACTTCCGGGTTTGCAGCGTGTGTATCCTGAAGGATATGTAACCAGAGGTGCACATAAGCAGAGGTACCACTGTATATGCATTTATCGGCAACACTTGATGATAATAATAATAATAATAATAATAATAATAATAATAATAATAATAATAAATTTATTATTTATACCCCACCCATCTGGCTGTTATACCCCACCCATCTGGCTGGGCTTTCCCAGCCACTCTGGGCAGCTTCCAGCAGAAGTATTAAAATACAATAATTTATTAAACATTAAAAGCTTCCCTAAACAGGGCTGCCTTCAGATGTCCTCTAAAAGTCTGGTAGTTGTTTTAATCTAGCACATGCATTTTTCTACAAATTGCTTGGTTAAAGAACTACATTGCGAAATTCGGAGAAGTGTGAATTTCAAAGGACATCTCTGCTTCTGTTTCAAAAAGTGTGAATTAGATAAATTTGCTTTTAAATGTGAGCCGAACTGAATTTCTCCCCCGCTTACCCATTGACATCACTTCTGCCCAATGAAAGTGGACGTCCTTCCTAGTCCGAGAGTCACTGCTCTGAGAAGGTGTGGATTTTACCAGGGAGGTAAAATCCGCACCTTTGAGGCTCCTATTTTTGTTGGCTCCATTCCCTGGGAAGTTGTCTTACCTGAGCATTGGAAGGAGGTGGGCTCCCGTCCCCTTGCAGCCTGGGCTTCTCTTTCGCTTCTCTGCTCGCCTGCTCGCTGCTGGTGCAATCCTGCTTGAAATACTTCCTCGGCGGAGGTTTGGGCTTTGAGGACCTGGGTTTCCTAACCAGGATCTCTGTCGACCTTTTTGTATTTTGCAAGAGGTGACCAGCATCTTTCAGCGTTGGTGGAGAGGAATCCTTCTCCAGGCTAGTTCTAGAGGAAGAATACAAGGAGCCAGGCTGTCTTGTAATTGGTGCATCAATGCTGTGTCCTTTTTCTTTCATATCAGCCAGCGGGTAGGGAAGGCCGTTGCCACAGGATGGCCTGGGATTGTAACTGCTGTCGCTGCTGGAACGGATCATAAGCTTTTGGGAGCGGTGGCTGGAATGAGCATTATTCCTCTCTGAGTATTTTTCACATGGAGGTCTCTTGTGCCAGCTGTTTTCCAGGCTTTTAACACCTACATTTTAAAAACAAAGAACAGTTTTTGAGCGAGGAAAAAGACAATGACCAGAATCTAAACACCCACACAAGGATGACTGCAAATGACAAACCTACATGGCAAACCCAGTGCTCTTTTTTTCTGGTGAAAAGGTGGGGGAACTCACCACGAAGTAAGTTTGTTCATTTGTTGCAGGCCCAGTCACAGTGCCCCCCTACGAAGCGGAGGAAAAACCTGGACAGCTGCAAACCATAAGCATTTCCAAACCATATTTCCAAAGGATCTGCTTATTCAGTGTCTCTGATGACAAATACGTTACAAAAAGACACCACTCTGCTGCAAATTCCAGCAGGTCTCAGTGGCTGTTCAAAGAACTCCCAGCTGATGAGCCTTACGGAGCCGGTTCGTCATGGGATTTGATTAAGGCTCCTTCCACCCTTTCCCCTGTGAGTAAGCAGGCAGCCCCCAGCAGGCGAATGATTAAAGATTTTCTAACGGTGGTCCGAATTCTCTCCCACTAACATGTTTCATGGGGAAAGCCTGGGATCTAGATTGATGCTCCTCTGTCCAGTGGTGGTCCTGATATCAGATACTGCCAGACTCCAGAACTTTCAGGGGTGAAGGCCCATCACATATTTCTGGAGCTACATCCCCTCCAGAAAATGGGGCAGATGGACTTCGAGATACGATTCAAGTGGGCCAACGTCAGAAAAGGCATTCAATTTTTAATAATTTCTAAACCAGCTGGGATTTCCTTACCTTCTGTCCGCCACTGGTACCTCTCCCTTTCAAACTTGTTGCTCTCCACCGCTTGTGAAATAGCCTCCTTTAGCTGCTGTTCAGAAACCTACAAAATGTCACAGATCACAGAGCTACTTGTGGAAGCTGGAAAGTTTGGCTAAAGACCATGAGGATCATCTAGTCCAACTCCCTGCAATGCAGGAATCTTTCGCCTAACGTGGAACGCAAACCCAGAACCCTGAGGTTAAGAATCTCATGCCCTACAAATGGAACTAAGCTGAAATAGCACAGTAGAGCAACAGAGACATCACATAGCTTGACTCCAAGAATATATAGGAGGTTTGGGGTTTTCTGATGCTGTATTTCACCTGATACTTGCAGCATACATAAAACCCAGAGGGTTGTATCTAGCTCAGTTCTACTCAGAGTAAACCCACTGAAATTAATAAGACTAAAATGTTGTTGTTTAGTCGTTTTGTCCTGTCCGACTCTTTGTGACCCCATGGACCAGAGCACGCCAGGCACTCCTGTCTTCCACTGCCTCCCGCAGATTGGTCACACCCATGTTAGTAGCTTCGAGACTAAAATAGCCATGTCTATTACTTTCAATGGGTCTTCTCTGAATGGGACTAACACCAGATACAAATCTGACTTGATAAGAGGGTGTCTTTGGTGACATATACAGCATTTCCTTTCTCTGCCACCTACATTTTGGGGACCCTGAAACTTGAACTGTTATGGGGGGGTGCCCTTCGCAACCAGCAACAAGGTCTGGGTAGCCACTGTTATGTTCTTCAATTGGGTTGTTCCACAACAGATCACATTTTTTAAAAAATAAATGAACTACTACATCTCCAATTAAAACTGCTGTACTGGATTATCTCACAGGTCAAAGTCACTGTTGTGAACAAAAATTTCCTATGCCTTATAGTTTTTTTGGTTACTGTGACATTCTGCTTTTACAACATCTGCGCTACTGACTCTCAGACTTTGGGGTTGTTGAAATATATACCCTAAAAAATTAATCAGTTTGAGATGTGAGACTCAAACAGGGTTTACTAAACCAAAAATTGTTAAGCAATGTGGACTCAAGTTGCTTCTAGGGCCCCTCCGGGATTGGGGCCCCCTGGATTGGCAGGGGGTTGGATTGGATGGCCCTTGTGGTCTCTTCCAACTCTATAATTCTATGATTCTAAGGTTAAACTTCATTAGTTTCAAAGTAGATCCATTCCTGGCCACCTGCTATCAAGACTGAAAGTGTCTTACATAGATTGCTAGGAAACAATTCTAAAGTGAAATCATTTGAATAACTGCTTTCTTTTTTTACATTCAGGAAGCTAAAAGCCACCAGATGACAACATGTAAAGCATTTGAGTTGCTGCTAAATGGCACTTCGCTCACGAGGCTTAAAGACAAACAGAGCAGTAAATGAGTGTACATAAGCCCTGAGCATTTACATTTTAAAGTAAAAAAAGACGCTGTGACGAACACCCAATTTGCAGTAGAAGAGAAGCTTCACCTTTTCCACATCCGCCACATAGAATCATAGACTTGTAGAGTTGGAAGGGGTCCCAAGGATCATCTAGTCCAACCCCCCTGCAATGCAGGAATTTCAATGAAAGCATCCATGACAGGTGGGCACCCAACCTCTGCTTTAAAACCTCCAATCTTAGCTCCTTTGCTTCTTCTCCATCATGGTGGTTCCCAACGCATGTTGTTAGCAACCCTACGAGGGTCGAAGCATCTGGGGAGCGACTCCCTTGAAAGGTAGTGCAATCTCCTCCTTTGAAGGTTCGTAAGGAGAGGTTGGATGGCCGTTCTGCCTCGTATGATCTAGTTGAGATTCTTGCATTGCAGGGAAACACTGGTCTGCAAGCGCTCCAATTAGAGAACTGCCTTTACCAAAGGTGTCATGGCCTTTGAAAACACTGGAGCTCAGGACGCAAGGGAGAAACATGCTAAGAGGAAGGCACGCTTGGCAAATCCACACCGTGATCAACTCCCGCCCGGAAACCAATGTCCCCACTGTGGAAGGACGTGTGGTTCCACAATTGGCCTCCACAGACACTTGCAGACTCATTGTTAAAACCGTGTTTATGGAAGACAATCTTACTCGGCTACAAGTGATCGCCAAAGAAGAAAGAAGAAGGAGGACTAGATGACCCTCGGGGGTCCATTCCAACTCTACAATTCTATGGTTCTATGACTACAACCACCACCTCTGACGGTTGGCCAAGTTGGCTGACGATGATGTCTAACAAGGCTCTGTGTGAGCCTGCCCCATATGGCATCCCACCAGGGCCAGATTTTGGTTTGATGAGGCCCTAAGCTGCTGAAGGTAATGGGGCCCTTTATAGGTCCAGCTGTCTTTTGTCAACAACAAATTGCCGCTGGTTTTTTGTGTTGAATCTATGCCATATGGTAATTTATGGACCAAATAGGTATCTAAAGCCATTTGCACATAACAAAATACTTATTTTATCAAAGTACATCCAGGGTTTTTTTCCTTTAAATTTTTTTGGGGCCCCCAAGAGAGTGGGACCCAAAGCTATAGCTTGTTTATCTTATACGTAAATCCGGCACTGTATCCCACCAGAACTGCAGTTGGGATATCTTCCTGGGCAATAAAGAGTTAAAAACCAGGCCTGGACTATCAATGCCACACTGACCCAAGCTGTCCATTGGGGCCCCTTAGACAGGAAGAGCAATAAAAGGTAACAGGGTCTTCCCGGTTGTGACTCCATGGCTCAGTCCTCACACTCAAGCATCATCAGAATATGGAAGCTTCAAGCTTACCTGAGGATCAGGGTGTCTACTGATGATAATCTGCACAGCGCCGGGATTGCAATGACTTAAAACTGCATGGACCTCATTGAGTGACATGTTTTGGACCGATGCCTCGCTGATTTCCACTATTTCATCTCCGCACCTTCCAAAATGGATAGGGGGGAAAGCTTATATATTTCAATCCGGAAGCCAAGATGTCATCCATTTGTGATTATTTATTTTAGCAGACATTTACAGACCCTCCAAGTGTCCCTATTTTCGAGGAACAGCCCCGGATTTACAAAAGCCAAGGATTTAAGCTTGTCAGTGCAACTTTCCCACTGTTTTGCCAAACGTAAGAGTTCTTTGGGCAATAGCAACACAAGTGGAGGGAAGTTCAGCGGTTTTATTAAATAGCAGACTTGAATACAGCACAAAAGGCAGCCTTTTAAGAAAAAAAAGATAAACTACTTCCCCATTCTGCTATTGGGAACGCCAGCAACTGATAACACAGACCCTGCAAGTGTCCCTATTTTCCAAGGATACTCCCAGATTTACAGAAGCCATCCGGGTTTCTGATTTGATCAGAACGTCCCTATTTTCATCGGAGAAATGTAGGAGGATATGGAGTTATGTGACCCCCGAGCCAAGGAGATTACTAACTATACAACCTTTAGAAGACATCTGAAGGCATCTGTTTAAAATGTTTAATGTTTTATTATGTTTTTGTATACGTTGGAAGGCGCCCAGAGTGGCAGGGTATAAATAATAAAATTATTATTATTATTATGGAATGGGACGTCCCTATTTTCTTCAGGGAAATGCTAGAGGGTATGCATTTACTATTGATGGCCTAAATCAGGGCGGTCCAACTTTTCATACCAAGTGGGCCACAACAGTCCTTTGACCCAGAACCTAGGGGCCACACACAGCCTTGTTGTGTGGTGAGGTGAATAGCAAGGCCAAAATTTGTTTTTGTTTTTTAAAAAAAAGTTTATTAGTTATACTTTTCAAATTTATACATTTCATTAGTTTTGCAATCAATTTTGCATTTCAAAATTTGACTTCCTTCCTCCTCTTTCTGCAGTTCCTTAAATTTATTTTTTTTATATCTTCTGCATATCCAAATTCATTTGACTTGCTCCTTTAATCATCTCCTGTAAATATCTACTCTTATAAGACTGCAGGTTATGACAATAATCCTGCTAATGTTTTTTATCTGTTTACAAATTATGTGTAAATAATCATTAAACCATTTCCATTCTTTTATAAAGAGTTTGCTATCTTGATTTCTCATTCTTCCGGTAAGCTTTGCCATTTCTCCATATTCCATAAGTTTTTGTATCCGTTCTTCTTCCTTTACTGGGACGTCTGCTTCTTTCCACTTTGGGGCAAGTAACATTCTTGCCACTGTAGTAGCATACATAAATAAATTTCTATACAATTTAGGAAGTTCTGTCCCACAAGGCCAAAATTTGACGCTCCAGTTTGTTAAGGGTGTTGAGGGATGTTAGGAGACTGCTATTCGCCTCACAGAGCTACAATTTGCATTGTATCGATCACTTTTCCCAAGGAACTCTGTGAATTGTAGCTTTGTGGCGGGAAGAGGAACCTCCCAACAACTCTTAGTGCCCTTAAGAAACTACAGCTCCCAGAATTCTTTGCGAGGAGCCATGGTGGGTTCAAGTGGTATTATTGTGCTTTAAATGTATGGTGTAAATGTGGCCTACAATATACTGTATTTTTCTGTGTATAAGACAGTGCTTTTTGCTTTAAAAAGGGAGGATTGGGTGTCGTCTTATACACAGATAGTGAATGCGGGGGGGGGGGGGAACGTGCGATTAATGGCAGCAGCAAGCAGAAGATAGGCAGTGGCGACTGAGTGGGTGATTGGTGGCTGCAGCAAGGCTTGCTGCCGATTGGCTGTGGCTGCGGCAAGTGGGCAGGCAATTGGTGGCTGTGGAGAGGCGAGCAGGTGATTGGCGGCTGTGGCAAGTGGGCAGGTGGGCTGTTGGTGGCGGCGAGCGGTCAGGCAATTGGCGGCTGCAGCAAGGCATAGCTGCCAAGTTTTCCCTTTTCTCGCAAGGAAGCCTATTCAGCATAAGGGAAAGCCCCTTTAAAAAAGGGATAACTTGGCAGCTATGCAGCAAGGTGTGTGATCGGCAGTGGCCATGGCAAGCGGTCGGCAGTTTCAGGCAGGCGGGTGAGCAATTGGCAGAAGTGACCTCCCTCACCACCCATTAAAACTAAACTTAATTTCTTAATTTTGGGTTTAAAAAAATAGGGGTCATCTTATACACGGGGCCGTCTTATACACGGGAAAAATACAGTAATTCTATTTTCCTTCCTTTTGGTCTCTCAGTCTGTAATGGGGCAGAGGGTGATAGAATTAGGTTGCAAATGACTAAGTCCCAGAGGGCTGCCTGCCCAGGAGAATATCCCCGAAATATACAGCGTGTGGAAGTCATGCAGGTCTGAAGCACCCGTTCATCCTTCACACTTTGGTGACGTCTACAAACTTTCTTCTAATGCGCCTTTAGCTGCAACCAGACCTGTGGTGCATGATTTGTCAAGTGTGTTGCACCCACAGTTTCCTTCCTTCCTTCCTTCCTGCTTGCTTGCTTGCTTAGCCTGGCCTTTCACTTTGGGGGTAAGGGGGAGTGAGTGTTGCTTAAACACTTCCAGCTTAAGCACAGAAGGCAAAAAAAGAGCAATGCGGTCCAAGCCCAACTGGTATATGCAGCACAATTTAGCTTGCTAATGTGCAAGTTCTCATATCGTTCTAGGAAGTGTGCATGCGGTTTTTAAAAGCACCAGCAGTTGGGGCAGTTTGAGAGTGGTTGCTCTGTTGTCCCTAAAAAGTGTGTGTGTGTGTGTTGCGTGCGGAGGCTGTTTTGGTGTCAATCCGGTGCAAGTTTGTTGTGTGGACACGCCCTTATCACTGCCATGTGTGTGGAAGGGAAGTTGGGCTGACACCATCAGTTTCGAGGTTCTTGTTTTAATTTACAGTGGTACCTTGGTTCTCAAATGCCTTGGTACTCAAACAGCTTGGAACCCAAACACTGCAAACCTGTAAGTAAGTGTTCCGGTTTGCGAACTTTTTTTGGAAGCCAAACATGCTCCATTTTGAGTGCTACGCTTCTGATTTGAATGCTACACTTCTGGTTTGAGTGTTACGCCGAGGTCTGTCTCAGCGTTTTTTGTGGGGGGGTTTTGCGTTTTAGTTTTTGCGTTTTAGTTTTTGCAGCTCTTTTTTGTGACTTTGTGGAACCCAGTTCATCTATTTATTGATTGATTGATTGATTGATTGATTGATTGTGTGACTGCAGTACATTGTTTATTGCTTTCATTTTATGGATAAATGTTCTCGTTACATAGTAAAATTAATGTTAAATTGCTGGTTTAGGGGTTGTTTTTAAAAGTCTGGAACGGATTAATCCATTTTGCATTACTTTCTATGGAAAAGCGTGCCTTGGTTTTGGAACGCTTTGGTTTTGGAATGGACTTCCAGAACAGATTAAGTTTGAGAACCAAGAAGGCCCTTTAACAGCTTGGGCCCAGGACTATCTGACATAGGTGCCAACTCCCAGATTGAAAAATCCGGGATCGGCGCGGCGCAACACCGAAAGTCGCGCTGCGGCCATTTTGGAACTGGGCAGAGTGGCACCGGAAATTGCTTCTACGCATGCTCTGCCCATTTCCAAAATGGCCGCAGTGCCAGAAATTGCTTCTGCGCATGTCCAGAGACTCCAAACATGCGCAGAAGGAGCCTCCCTGGGCCGGTAAGAATCCGGGGGATTTACGGGGTTTTTAAAAATCTGGGCTGCCAGCGGGAAACGGCTGGAAAAACGGGGGTTCCCCGGGGAATACGGGATACTTGGCAGCTATGCTATCTGATCACTGAGGTCTTGGGGAGAGGGTCACTGTCTCCATGGTTCAGGTGCATGACTCATAAGTTTGCATTCAGTGCATTCTGTGTTGTGGACCAAGCCTGTGCATCCCGCTTCCGACTGAGATTGTATAGGCCCCCTCCTTGCTGAACTTCAAGTGCAAAGCAAACACTGATTCCAGTAGGCATTTTATGTTCAGTTTTATGATGCCTTTATGATGTTTTATTCTATGTAGTGTATTGTTTATGCATATCAGATAGAAATGCTAACGGTTAAGTGGTATATCAATGCCTAAAACGAATAAATGAAAATTGACTGCAAATATAGGACCATCTTTTCTCTATATCTTTTCTGTAATTCGATTTCCTCGTGTATTTTTTCCCCAGCTGCAGTCCAGCAGTTAGTGGCTGCCCCCCCTCTCTCTCTCACACACACACCTGCTGAAGAAGCTATTCGGTCTCAACATACCTGAGCCTTCCATCCATGTGAGCTACAGAGCCCGGAGAGAGGGCATGAATGAATATTCCTGATATACACTGAAAATAAGGGATGCTGCATAATCCGATGCCCAAACCCACGCCAGCCTCTGAGGAAAATATATCAGAAAGATGCAAAAACAAAGACAATCTGTTACGTTTTTTTGGATTATATAAACTGCCTGTAAGTCATTAGATGAAAACTTTGAAAATTAGATTGGTTTCTTCCCTTTCTGTCTAAATCAGGTGCGGGGAACATCAGGTTTGGGGGCCAGATGTGGCCGTCGGGGTCTCTCTATGCCTTCCTGCCTTTGGGACTATCCCCTCTCTTGAGGCCACACCCCTCCTTCCCAGATCCCACCCCTCAGTGGCCCTCCTCCTTGCTGGCTTGGAGTGTTTTTGCCTGGCTGGCAAAAGTGCCTTTTGAAAAGTGGGGTTGGTGCTTGCCTGGTTGGAGAGAGGTGTATATGTGGGGACATCCATCATTTGCATAGCCAGAATGTCTACTGTATAAAGGAAGGAGTCACACCTGTTGCTCGGCCCACTTTTAAAAACTGACATTTGGAAATTAGGTTTAAGATTTCTTCACCCCTTTATAAACACTGGCAATTTCCCCCTCACCTTGCCCTACTCCTCTCAGTAGACTATGACTTATTAAATCTGTTTGGGGGCAAATACTTGGCACCCCCTCTCCCACCCAAAGGGGGAGTTATATCCAACTACTCAGAGTAGACCCCACTGAAATCAATAGACTTATGTCAGCCAAGACCAGGCATCCCCAAACTGCGCCCCTCCAGATGTTTTGGCCTACAACTCCCATGATCCCTAGCTAACAGGACCAGTGGTCAGGGAAGATTGGAATTGTAGTCCAAAACATCTGGAGGGCCGAAGTTTGGGGATGCCTGGCCAAGACCATTCATTTCAATGGACTTAAAAATTATGGAAGTAGTATTCTGAAAGATCTGGAGGGTGCAATGTTGGCTACCGTGGAATTAAATCATTAAATCATTGTGCCCTCCAGGTCTTTTAGGATACTACTTCCATAATTTTTGGTCATGCTGGCTGGACCTGATAGGAGCTATATTCCACAACATGTGGAGGACAACTCACTGGCTATCCCAATTTAGTTGAATTCAATGCCCAGGAATGACCACCGATTTGGGAAAAGCCGCCCAAGGGAAAGCAGAGCTGCTGCTTCTGTTCCTTGGTGCTCCGATATTTCTGACACTCACCTTTCTTTAGGGAAACTTCCATAATGATCCTGTCATTGGGGTTGGCAGAGTTCAGGGGGAAAGTGGTGCCTTCTGAGCCAAAGGAGCTGTTCTCCTTGGTGATACACATGCTTGTGCTCAGGGAACGGCAGAGGTGGGAGGATAAGTAGCTTGCGGCAGAATGTGGGGTGCTGAGGCTAGTCCGGACCGTGAGTGTGAGAAGACCTTTCTTGGCCTGCTGGAAACAAGGAAGCAACATGAGTTGTGTTAGTTATGTGTATAGAGAGAGAGGCAATGGGGCAGACCCAAACATTAGGCAGAGTGAGGCAGCTGCCCCAGGGAGCAGACTGGGGGGAATGAAAGGACAACAAATTGTTGGGTTACTTGATTTAGTATTCTTGTGTTTTTGCTGCCCGGAAAGCAGGAGAAAGTACTTGTGCCATTTTCTGTCTCAGCTGCAAATTGACAAATCTGTTCTTTTTATTTTATTTTTCTCTGTTTCTCAATTCTCCCATCTTATGTTGCAGTGTCCACATTTTCAGGTCAGTTTGTGATTATTTGTTTTTTAAGTCCTCCCGAAAATTCATCAGCATTTTAGTGTGCATTTTGTCTAATAAATACATTTTTGCAAAGCAATTTCCCCTAATGTATGCTGCTTTCACTAATATTTTTATTTTTATGCACCACCACCCCTATATACAGGTTTTGGTACTCATTATTTGGCCGGCAAAATGCATTGCAAAATTCAGAGATGCGCAACTTTTGAAGAACGGCTGTGTTTCAGTTTGCTTTTTTTTTCAGAAAGTGTGAATAAGATCACATTTCTGTTTCAACCCTAGTCTTGAGTGCCAAACTAACTTGGCTGACCTTCTGTACTCAGCACCATGACCTGAGTGTGTGTGTGTTGGGCAAGGGGAGGGGCGGGACTTCAGAGATGGACGTAACCTTGAATTTCTGCAGAGCTTCGTGATGCGTGAGTCCGTGCATAGATTCTCCATTCAGTTCCAGGATTTCATCCCCTGTTAATTGAAAGAAATAATCCTGTTAGGTAGCCTTAGCTTTGTTTATATGTAACACCATCGCTCCAATAGATGTCACAAACAAAGATTCCAAACCATTGTGCATTTTCAGTTTTCACTCAGTATAAATGAGTGTGCGCGCACACAAACAAACATACTGCAAAGCAGATGCAATGTGCAACAGGATGTATTTATTCTATTTCACAGTTACCCACTTGTTGCATGTCAAAGCCCCAAGCCACCCCCCATGAGAGCCAGTGTGGTGTAGTGGTTAAGAGCAGTAGACTCATAATCTGGGGAACCGGGTTCGCGTCTCCGCTCCTCCACATGCAGCTGCTGGGTGACCATGGGCTAGTCACACTTGTCTGAAGTCTCTCAGCCCCACTCACCTCACAGAGTGTTTGTTGTGGGGGAGGAAGGGAAAGGAGATTGTTAGCCGCTTTGAGACTCCTTAGGGTAGTGATAAAGCTGGATATCAAATCCAAACTCTTCTTCTCTTCTTCATGAGAATAAAGACACCAGGACACAGAATTTTAGGTTGATGTTAATGGGCAAAATTTAGGCCACAACTTTATTGGTTACAGAATGTGAGTGGTATTGGCTTAGGCATTGGCATCAACAGACTATATCTGACTCCTGCCCGCCTTGCCGGGAGTCTGGTAAGGATAAACCACCAGTAGGGGGAGCCCTGCCAATGTGGATTGACTTGAGCACCCCCTGGGTTCCCGCTGGGGTCGTGGCATGGCCCTAGCCCCTCCCCAGGCTTTGGACGAGAGCCACACCCCCAGATTCCTTTAACAGAATACCCTTGATCACGGAGGGGCAGGTGATGGCCGCCCCTCCCCTCCCCCCCACAACACTCTTCCAATGCCTAACCGCCTAACCTTATAAAGTTGTGACGATTGCTACAAGGTAGGCAAAAACCAAGTGGCCGGTGCCACTTTGCCAAGTGGAAAAAGTCCTACCAGGCCCTTCAACGGCGACCAACCGAAGTCCATAGCAAGGCCAACATCGCAACCTGGACAAAGGGTGGGAGTCACAAACGAAGATTCCAAACCATTGTGCCTTTTCAGTTTCCACTCAGTATAAATGAGTGTGCACGCACACAAACAAGCACACTGCAAAGAAGATGCAGTGCACAACAGGATGTATTTATTCTATTTCACAGATACCCACTTGTTATAAAAAGAAAAGATCAGTCTGCATATACAGAAGCAAAGTTCTCCCACCTTCTTGCAGCCTTCCATCTGCAGCGGCAGCTCCTCCAGGAAAGATAGTCTTCACATATATGCCAATAGGGCCATAAATACTGTCTTTGCCACCCACGATGCTGAAACCAAGGCCCTAAGGGGAGGATGCATGGGGAGCATGTTTAGTTGATGAAGCTGTTTCAAAAAGGCTTTCCCAATTAAATGTAAATGCTGCACATTACAAAGGTCTTGCCATTATTTTATTTTATTTTTGGCCAAAGTTCTTGAGCTTTCTTTAGCTTTGCCCAAAGTTGTTTTTGAGCTCAAAAATTGAAGTTTTGCAGCTATTTTTATGGAAATTCACCAAAAATCTGCACTTCTGACATGGGTTACCATACATCCAGATTTTACCAAATCCCTGCTATGTCTGGGAAATTCCGTATGGCAGGCATGTCCAACAGGTAGATCATGATCTACTGGTAGATCACTGGACGTCTACGGTAGATCACTGGTAGATCATTGGCTCCCCCAAAGAAGCTGAACAACTGCAGCTCCCCTAAAAATAGCTCAACATTTTACCTTCCCCCTGAAAAAACTAAACAACTTTGACCTGAACCCCCCCCCCAAATGGGCCTTCCTCCTTCCTAAACAAAGCTCAACAAATTTGACCTGAACCCCAAAAAGGGGGTAGATCATTTTTAACTCTGTGAGTAGATCACAGTCTCTTGGGAGTTGGCCACGCCTGCCGTATGGCAATGCTATCCCACCCAACCCTCAAAAATACAGATGGGAGAGAACTTATGAAAACTGATAGATAAAACCTACAATTTCACAGCTATGCCATTAGTTCCACTGAGTTCAGTGTAATTACTCTGAGATAATTGAGAATACAATTCCAGTCCTACTGAACAATGTGTTGGCCATGCTGAATGGGGCTGATGGGAGTTTGAGACCGGTTAACTATGCCTTCCTATATCCCTCCTAAGTCTAAGCAGTATTGCTTAGCAGCCTCTTGGAAACCATTCCTGCCCAAGCAGGAATTAAAATTAACATCTCACCTTCCCTTGGCCTTTCATTAAAACAATATTGGAGATGACAGAGGCTTGAAGACCACACGTCGCGTGCATCAGCTGGGCTGTACTCAGCGACCGCGAAGACCTGGAAAGGGGCTGCATGTTCAACGAAAAGCAACAGGTCAATGCCACTTGAAAGGACAGGAGACCATGGATGTTATGACTAGGGGTAGGAGACAAATAGGGTTTAGAGAGAGCTAGTGTGGTGTAGTGGTTAAGAGCAGTGGACTCGTAATCTGGGGGACCGGGTTCGCATCTCCACATGCAGCTGCTGGGTGACCTTGGGCTAGTCACACTTCTCTGAAGTCTCTCAGCCCCACTCACCTCACAGAGTGTTTGTTGTGGGGGAGGAAGGGAAAGGAGACTGTTAGCCCCTTTGAGACTCCTTGGGGTAGTGATAAAGCTGGATATCAAATCCAAACTCCTCTTCTTCTTAGTTTGAATTTTAACGTGAACCTACTCAATTCAAAAAATAAAAAAATTCCTTCCAGTAGCACCTTAGAGACCAACTAAGTTTGTCATAGGTATGAGCTTATACCAATGACAAACCAATGACAAACTTAGTTGGTCTCTAAGGTGCTACTGGAAGGAATTTTTTTTATTTTTTGTTTCGACTACGTCAGACCAACACGGCTACCTACCTGTAACTACTACTCAATGCACACTTTCTGAAACAGTATGAACACTAAGGTCCAGCTCCGACGGCCTTCCAGCAGTTCCCTCCCTGTGAGAAGTGAGGTTACAGGGAACCAGGCAGAGGGCCTTCTCGGTAGTGGCTCTCACTCTGCACAATCAGAACAAATTTCAGGAGCCAAAAAGGCATATTGAAAAATGTGATTTTTGAGCCGTCTGGCCCCGAAATGGCAATTGGGCATTCCGTTTTGGCAACTGTAACCCTGGTTTAAGGGGTCATTTGGCGCCTAGCTTAGATATCTGAGTTTCTAGCACTGCTCCCATCATTACTGACAATTAGTCACTCAGGCTGGGGGTGACAGGAGTTATACTTAAGAACATCTGGAGGCCACCATATTAAATTCCTCTACTCCTACCAAGAGAGTCTTTCCTTGGGCTTCCTAGCATGGCTTGAACTGGAAACTTTATGCACCATGAAGCATATGTTCTACTACCTAGTTACAGCCAGACTGAGAAGATAATGCCTGGATGCTTAGAGATGCTGTGGGCAGCCTCCTCCATGCATGGATAGCTTTGGGTTCATTGGAGGCATTAATTAGTTAATAAGGTAAAGGACCCCTGGACTGTTAAGTCCAGTTAACTATGGGGTTGTGGCACTTATCTTCCTTTCAGGCCGAGGGAGCCGGCATTTGTCCACAGACAGCTTTCCGGGTCATGTGGCCAGCATGACGAAACCGCTTCTGATGCAACAGGACACCGTGACGGAAGCCAGAGTGCACGGAAACGCCGTTTACCTTCCTGCCACAGCAGTACCTATTTATCTACTTGCACTGGTGTGCTTTCGAACTGTTAGGTTGGCAGGAGCTGTGACAGAGCAATGGGAGCTCACTCTGTCACAGGGATTCGAGTCACCGACCTTCTGATCAGCAAGCCCAAGAGACTCAGTAGTTTAGGCCACAGCGCCACCCGCATCCCTTTTATTAGCTAATAAAATAATGCCCTGGCACACACAGTTTGGCAACAACAGCCCTAAGCTCTTGGAGCTGTGATGGAAAATAGGTGACTGTTCCCTTGACAGGAGGGAAATTGGTAGCCATAAAGCTGTACACCAGCTGTTCCCTGCTAAACATAGCTCTGCCTTGTTGCTGCGGCCATCTGATGGATTTCCTCTTACGTTTACAGAGGCTCTTCCTGCTGAGGTGTCCAGCTGCTGAGAGAGAGACTTCCTGTTGCTGTAAAGGGAATGGGACTGTCTGTATCGGGAGGCTGATTTCTTTGCCATGGGGCTGTCAATTTCCCCTATCCAGTATGGACTGACACCTGTTAACAATAACACACAAGAGAAGGGAGAAGGGTAGGAAACAATCAGGGGTGCATCACAAGGGCCAGAAGATAAGAGAGAAACTGCAGCAATGCAAGCATTTCCAAATCGACATTTTCAAGGCAGATATGGAGGATGGAGAGGTGTGCATCTCTAGGGGGCGGAGGTGTCGCAGCCCCCTCAATATTCCTTAGCGGGGGGCTCAGCCCCCCGAATATTGAGGGGGCTGGCCGAACCGCCAGGCTGAGCACGGCACAGCATCAATAGAAGGCCTGCACGGTGTTGGAAGATGCTGCGGGGACCAGCATGGCCTGCTGCAAAGTCACACTGGCCTGTGCACCAGCTACTCCCGACACCAAGCTGGCAGGTGCAGCCAGTGGTGGAGCTTCATGCTCCGGCTCCAGGGGGGGCGAAGAGCAGGTGGGGTGGGGCTAGTGTGCATCCTGGGAGTGTGGCACGCGTCTTGGGGGTGCGGCATGCTGCCTGTGGGGGCGTGCCGCCCAGCGCGGGTGGGGGGACAGCCGCGATGGCACCCCACCGGGATCGCGCTGCCAAGGGCAGTGCATTCCCCCAATGCTCCTCTTCCTCCACCAGTGGGTGCAGCCTTATGCTAGGCCTCGTTCCAGGCTGTGACGGCCTCCACAGCATCTCCTGGCACCGTGGGGACCAGTGCGGCCCAGCAGAGGCTGCCCCAGCCTACACGGCATTGGAATGGATGGAGGATGAATTTGTATATATAGGTTATCCTAGGTTATATATTAGCAGAAATATGGGGAAGCAGTATTGTAATATAGCACTTGACGAACCCGAGAGAGAGATAAGTGGAAGTCAAATAGGGGAGGAGGAGATAAAGAGATATAAGTAAAGGGGAGTATAGATGGAAAGTATGATTCTTTTTCTTTTTCTTTCTTTTTTTCTCTTTTATGTTTTGTTTTTACTCATAATTTATTTAGGGTTACGAGTATTATAATTTAAGTTGGATTTGAAGTGAATGTATGAATTTAATTTTTAAGATATATGGTTATTATTTCATTATTTTATCCTTTTTTCTACTATATATGATTTTGTATGTTATTATTATCATTTCAAATGTGTGTATGCATTTATGTGTGTGTTTATTTTACAGCCTGGCACCTGTAGAGGTTTGTGTGTAAAGCTAGCCTACTGTACAAAGTTAAAATTTCCCTTAATTGCTTCACCCACTATGGACTTTGGCCTTGCCCACCATGGGGCATCTTCAGCCTCCGTCCTTCCTCCTCACACACCCATTTGCAATATCACCATGGCAATGTCTATTATTATTAGTATTATTATTACTGTTATTATTTTTCAGGTTACTTGTTGCCTCATAAAATACATCTCCAGCCGATGTACATATGCAGTTTTAAAAACAACCACCCAGTTCAACAAGGCAACAATGATTCTGCCCTGCCTTACAGCGTTGTTTGCCAGGATTACCAAGATAACATACGGGGATTGCTTTCGATATCCTAAAGTGCTATATAGTTATTCAAATTCAGATAGATTTAAAAATGCTGATCTTCAGCTAAAGACTGCTCCCAGAGAGGTTTGCCAATCACTTTTAAAAAAAAGACCTTGTAATCTAAGAAGGCACGACACAAAAGGAAAATGGATGTGGGGAGGAGGAGGAAATAACAGCATTAAGTGTTAAAATATAAATCGCCGCTAGAACTTACTGGCTGAATTGCTGCGAGTCCTCTGACATTTTGCTTTTGTCTGTAGAATGGAGCCATTGTGTATGTCCTGTTTAACAGGCTGTTCTTTGCGAGAGCAAACTGAGGATTCCTGGAATGGGAAGATTTGTGGAGAAAAAGACTAGCTTAATCTTTTAAGGGGGCAATGTTTACTCTGAGCTTGCCTGAATACGCTGGAGCGCTCTCCTGTCTTGGCGTGGAACACCAATAATACCCCTCGCCAAAACGGGAGAGCCATTTGTCATACCCATGAAAGAGATTCTTGAAAACTTTAGCAGACTTGTATGATGAGTCCCCTGCATGTTAAATAATTTCTAATTAGGGTTAAAGAATCTTTGACTAACAGCTCAGAGAAAGCTTAGTTTTAATAGCTATGTGGCAGGCTGGAAATGGGAGAAGGTTGGCTCTTTTCAATATGAACATAGGAAGGTAGGAAGCTGCCTTATACCATTAAGTCTATATAGCCAAGCATTATGTACACTGACTGGCAGTGGGTCTCCGGGGATTCAGGCAGGGCACTTAACCATCCCTACCTGGAGATGCCAGCAACTCTACCGCTGAGCTACACAGCCCTTCTCATAGCACCTGGTTCTGCCCCTGTTGAATATCTGCCTGGATTCCACAAACCGCACATTGATAGACATTGCTGTTAGGGCAGCCATGTATCCCACCCCCCGCCAAGAATGCCCTTGGGAGGACTTGGGCCTGTTTTCAACATCTGGATTTTCAGAAAATCCCATCGCAACTTGCCATCAAGATTTCTTGTTGAGTGGCGACTTCCTTTTCTCCCACAGCAGATGGCGCTTTTGTTAAGTTACTCAAACGCCGTGGCTGGGTATCTTCCCCATACAACACTTTGGGGGAATGGCATTAACATAGAAAAGCATGGAATCGTAGAATTGTAGAGTCGGAAGGGACCCTGAGGATCATCTAGTCCAACCCTCAACAATGCAGGAATACAGAGCTGTCCCATGTGGGGATCGAACTTGCAACCTTGGCGTTATCAGCACCATGGTCTCACCAACTGAACTGATAATCACCTTTCCTTCCTGCAGTGTTCTCGATGGTTACTTTTTGTGTGTGTGGCAGCTGTGCCATTAAGAGCTCTGGGACAGGCAGCAATTCAAGAGGAGTCAATTTTTCCCAGTGTGGCCATGCCATGGAGAGGAAAAGTGCACCTCTTTAATTTCTGCCTGCCATGCAGGTATTAAAGGCATAGGTGCCTGCGGGGGGGTGGGGGTGGGGGGTTGAATGTGTGTGCAACTTCCCTAATACCAACCAACTTGGGTCCTGTCCATGGTGCTGCCCAGTAGTTCCCTGCTACGCATAGCTCTGCCTTGTGGCTGATGATGCCGTCTGATGAATTTCCTCTTACATTTACAGAAGCTCTTTCTGCTGAGGTGTCCGGCTTGCTGAGATAGTGACTTCCTGTTGCCCGAGCAGCGTACGGATAGTGGCGGAATCCTCTGCTTGTGGCGGCAGTGGCGGCAGAGGGATCCCACCGCCGTGTGTACGGCACTCGGGCGGTGCCGGCGGCAAACTGCTATGTACAGTGCATGTGCGGCGTCACTACGTACAGTGCATGCATGCGACACCGCACGTACGTTGTACGTAGCGGTTTGCTGCCGGCACCGCTCAAACGCCATACAGATGGTGGTGGAAACCTCTGCTCCACATGGATCCTCCACATGCGGCTGTGGCGGCGTGATGGCTGCTCATGTCGCCACGCACAAGGCAGCAGGGCGAGTACCCCGCAGGGTGCCTTCTTTTCACACACACCCCCAGACATCGCACCCGGGGCGCACTGCCCCCCCCCCCTGTGATGCCACTGCCAGTTGGAAGAGACTTGCAACAGGGCCTTGTAAGTGGTGGCTCCTATCTTCGGAGAATGGCCTAGCTGGTGAAGTGTGTCTGTCTCCCCCATAACTGACTTCCAGGAGGATTGTGGGTTTTTTTTTGTTTTTTTAAAGAAACCATTCTGGTTTACACCCAGACCTTTGAAGGCTGAAAGATACTGTTCCTGGCAACCTTGAAATTATTAGCTATGAGAATGTGTGGCTTTATGTTCATGCCATCAGAGTCCTTCCAGGAGGACGTATCAGGGTCTCTTCTTAGAAAATGGACCCACACCAGTAATCAATAGAGATTTCTTTCCCTGGTGCTCTGTGCTCCTACGGCTATTGCTAGGCACTGGCCTGCTCTTCCCCCTCTGGAAAAAAGAAGAAGGAACAAGTGCTATTTGCCTCCCCTTTGGCTGAAGGAGCAAGTGGGCACAGACAAAAAAAGAAAAGAGGAAGGAGGAGTCATGCAGGGCATCTTGCCAAAGTCTCCCCCCCACACACACACACACCTGCAGACCTACCAGGAGGTCTCTCCATACTCCCACTTACCTTGTTAGCAATGACTAAGTTTACCAGGCCTTTTGCCGACCGGATGAGCGATTCCGCTTCTTTGCTGGAGAGCTCCTTAAGAGATTGTCCGTTGACAGTGAGAAGTTCGTCGCCAGGGCTTAGACGGCCATCCCTTTAAAAACAGCATCAGATACACACTGTCATTGACGTTAGAAAATACAGTGGCACCTTGGTTCTTGAACTTAATCCGTTCCGGGAGTCCGCCCAACTCCTGAAACTGTTCAAAAAACAAGGCGCAGCTTCTGATTGGCTGCAGGAGCTTCCTGCACTCAAGCAGAAGTCGCGTCGGATGGTCGGCTTTCGAAAAAAAGTTCGCAAACTGAAACACTCTCTTCCAGGCTTGTGGCATTCGGGAGCCGATTTGTTCGAAAAGTAAGCCGTTCAAGAACCAAGGTACCACTGTATTTATTTGGAACTGGAATCACTTCCCTGGGGCTGCTTCTTTCCCTGAAGCTCAGGTAACTTAGAAATTTGGAGACTGCACAGAGGAGGTTCATTTGCCCCTTACCAAAAATTGCCCCTCACCCTCCACCCCAACCAGGTGATGCTGGAATGGGGCATAACAACACAACCTGTAAGGGAGAGCACATAATGTGTTGAGTTATTAAAATACTGCTCTGGGTGAGCTGCTGTGATGTCATGCAATGTTCACCAATGTTCTAATTGCTCAGTATCACTGTTTGCAAACCCACACAGCCTGTGCACTGTGATGAATCGTGCAAATAGATACATGCATGCATAATTAATTCCAATAATAGAATTTAGTTATTCAGTCCAGAATTGTGGGTTGTGTTATTATTATGCTAATGCCCATCGCCTGTTTTGAGCCTTTGTAGAAGAGGTAAATTAGAAATATGAGTAACCAAATACATTCATATTCATCATCTTTAAGTGAACATGTGAGGTACCTCTGGGCAGCTCCTCCGTCAATCACATGGCTGACTGTGAATTCTTTTCCAAAAGCAGAGCAGTTGGGAGTCCTGGAGACTTGAATTCCCAGCCCATCGGTCCCCGTGGCTATGCAGAGCTTCCAAATGCAGCTGTCCTGGTTTGGAAAAATTTGGAACTGTATTTAAGGTAAGAACTGATGCTTCTCATGAGCCCAGCTATAACATTTGGATAGCCTAAAAAATAGATGTGCTGATGTATTCATACAAATCAGAAGACATTCTCTATCCCATGCAGTCTTTATGTACTTTGAATCTGCATCTTAGCAGATAACATCCCATCCAACATTTCCCTGAAGAAAATGACCGCTCCATGCATCAAATGTGTCGTTATTCCACTCAGGGGTCGCCTGGGGTTTGGGGGACTCCGCCTGTCCATGCAATGTCCCATATGTCTGTTTAGGATGTTCCTATTGCGTGGACAGGCGGAGTTCCCCCAAACCCCCAGGTGACCCCCTGAGCGGAATAAAGACGCAAGACAATGTGCCAAGGGATTCAAATTGGCCACAACTTTATTAAGATTCAGATGTAGGGAGACCTTGGCTCAGGCATTGGCCGTTATCCTTCCCAGTCCCCAGCTCTGGGAGGCTTCAGGATTATCCACATGTATGGGGGTTGGGGCTGGCTCTGGAGAACATATGTTCAAGCAGAGAGAGCCCGCCCCCTGTTCGCCGCCGCTGGAAGGGGGAAGTGATGAGGCCTATTGGTATGGTGAAGGCTTCCCCCAATACCCCGATCTTGTTGCCGCAAGGGGGTGAAGTCTCCGCCTCACGCCCCTCCCTCTAGGAAAATCGCCAAAGCCTGACACCGCCAAAGTTGTGACGTATTGCTACGGGAAAGGCAAAACCTGCCAATGCAGGAAAATTCCTTTCCAGCCCTTCAACAGCGGCCTTGACGTAGCAGCGCCTGTGAACCTGTAGAGAAAAGGTTAACCTGCAAAAGAACATGAATGAGGGTGTGGAGGGTGGGAGAAGCTCTGGAACCAACTGGTGCTTGGAGGTAAGATTCAAATTCTCTTGTGTGAGCCGGACAGTCCCTCCCCTTACCTGGCCATCCCCTGGCAACACCTCCCCAGGCAGGATTGGACGCTAGACTTGGGTAGGCGGAGACCCCTGGCATCCTACCTGGGAAGGGGGTGCCAGCCCCGAACTACCAGGGAGTCGCCCTCTGGGATCAGGGGGCTGCGTGCGACCACGCAAAAGTCGCCCCCCCATTTGATGTGAGGAGTGGTCATTCTGGGATCAAGTCAATAACTTGGATGACTTCTGTAATTCTGAGGCTGTTCCGGGAAAACTGGGACACTTGGAAGGTATGCAGATAGTGTGGGGTGTTTTCGGCTGTGATCCTTGATAAAGTTGAGCTCTTTTATTAGTACTTTGTCACTCTAACGAGGTCTACTTGATTTGGAGAAAAAGCTAAGATGGCTTTTGCGGTATTGTGACATACATTCCTTGTGTGCCTTTAGGGATGTTACTTAACTGCACATTTCAGTATTTTTGACGTGCCCTTTGGCAGCAAAGCAGTTAGTTTAGTTTTAGTTCCTTTTCTGTTGGTAGTTAGGCCCAGGAAATTCCCTGAAGGAGCCCAGCCTTGTTCTAAAAACATTGTTGCTGACATGTAGAAGAATTTCAGCCTCCGATCTAATAAAGTTTTCACACATTACTGTTCCTTTTTTTAAAAAAACCTGCAGTTTCTTTCTTTCTGCCTATCTGCCCTGTTTTGTGGTGATGGCTTTACAGTATTGGTGTTTTTCTTTCAATAAAAATAAAAATCTGCAGTGTTAAATGGATCAGCTTAGTTGCTTACAGAGTGATGCTGATATTGCCAAGGTTGTAGGTTTGATCCCTGTATGAGACAGCTGCTTTGCAGGGGGTTGGACTAGATGATCCTCGGGGACCCTTCCAACTTGACAATTCTATTATTTCTTTTATGGACAAGTCATATTTCAAAGGTATGAATTCTCACAAGCTTCCCAGCATCAAACACTAAATAGCATTACACAACAACTGTTATTCCTCCATAGTCATTCCTATATCACCTCTTATCAAAACATTTTTACAGGGTGTTGTACTGCAAAGATGTGATGTTAGATGCCATTATCTCTGCCTGTCTATCATCTTGTTGAATGGTTCTGCTAACATGAATTGGACCTGAAGGGTATTGTTTTCTTTCACCCTTTTTGCAGACGGGTAGATATTTTTGGTCCCTGCTGCTTGCTTGAAAATGTAAAGCCCACAGTCTTTTATTTGTTACTTCTGCCTAAGGAGGGCAGAGAATTTTGAAATGGCTTGCATTTTAATGCAAACCTGCCTTATTTGCACTTGCCAAAACAATATGCAAACTGAAATGCAGTTATTCTTCAAGATTTGCATTGCTCCATATTTTGTGATGCACTTATAGTTATTTTTATATATTTAAAAAGTTTATATCCCACTTCTCAAAATATACCTCAAAGCGGTTTACAGGAAAAATACAGTTCTCCAACCAAAAAAAATGCGTATAAGATTACATATATTAAGGGAGAGCTTAAAGATGCATAAGTTTGTGAATATAACGAACAATATGCATGATCTTAGGCAATTTGGTTTTGCAGAGATGCATATAGAAGGAAAGATGCACACTAAAACGCTGTCTAATTTTAATGAAGACCTTACAAAAAATCGCCACCCACTAACTGATGTGGAATTGTGCCAATCTGTACTTCAGTGAAACTGTAATTGACAGAATCACCCATCCCGAGTTCTACAGCTCGCTTTTATGCTGTTGTATCTTGGTGTTGTATCTTGGTATCTTCGAATCCCCACAACGGGGTGAGCTCCCGTGCTCAGTCCCAGCTCCTGCCAACCTAGCATTTCGAAAGCATGTCAAAGTGCAAGTAGATAAATAGGGACCGCTACAGTGGGAAGGTAAACAGCATTTCCGTGTGCTGCTCTGGTTCGCCAGAAGCGGCTTTGTCATGCTGGCCACATGACCTGGAAGCTGTACGCCAGCTCCCTCGGCCAATAACGCGAGATGAGCACCGCAACCCCAGAGTCGGTCACGACTGGACCTAATGGTCAGGGGTCCCTTTACCTTTTTACCTATCTTGGTGGGGGTGGTGTGTACTGGTTTTGAAATCTAGGCGCTAGCTTATGGACATTTCTTTATGCAACATTAACATGACAATATTTAAAGTATGAAATCTCATACGTGTTTTAAATTCTAGGCAATATTGCATGTCAGCTGTTGTGTACTAGTATCATAGAATTTTGTAGTTGGAAAGGATCACAAGGATCATCTAGATTCTAGTCCGACCCCCTGCGATACAGGAATCTTTTTCCCGACGTGGGTCTCAAACCCACAACCCTGAGATTAAGAGTCTCATGTTCTACAGACTGAGCTATCCCTAACTATGCAGTTATTCCTGTATCCACTCTACTCCAAGCCGTGGAGGCTTTCGCACTGCTTCAAAATCCCGCAAAGCCCCTTTGCCAGTGGATGACAGTAGGCAAGAGAAACAGATATGAGCAATGATACTTTTCTCATATCATTGCCTGTCTCTCCAGCCTATGGCCTGGGGCACCAGCCCTAAGAGGCACCCGTAACATTTGCAACACAAGACCTGTCTCCTAGCATTTCCCTCCAACTAACAGCTTTTAAGCCACATTTTGCTGATGAGAGGTGCCTTTTAAGACCCCAGCTTACCCCTGCTGTGTGTGCTGTAATGACAGCTTTGTATCATAGCAATGCTCTCTCTGTATTCCTGGTAGGGTGAGCCTCCTGCGTTGCAGAGCACATTGGATGAGCAAGCCACACAGTAGGGGGGGGGGTAATACCCTTGGCACGGAAATTCATGCTGCCTTGGGAAAGGGACACGGTTCCGGGGTTTGTCTCCCGAACATCTGATCAGGAGAAAACCCATATTCAACCAGGGAAAGGCGCGGGGGGGGGACCTCTTACCCAGATCTTAGGGAACACCAAACATCCAGTGGTCAGGTGTGACCCTCCTCCTACCTTGATGAAGAACTTTCTCTTCATATTCTTGCAGCCATCGCTGGCCGCAGCCCTCAGCTGCATCATGCTGGTGATCATAAAAGGATCAGGAGGACTGTCCTCGCTTGACGATGCACATGTTAATTGAAGCCGAGGGCAGTAGTCGCTTTCCTCTTGACCCCAGTTGGCCTGCGTTTCGAAGGGATTGGGGTACTTCTCCTCTGGGCTCGATCCGTCGTCGCTGTTCTTGCCATTGCAGAGGATGAGGGAGCGTGAAATGGAGCGCAGGGTTTTCGACTTCCGACTCTTTGTGCTGTTCTGTCGCTCCATCTTCGCCCACCCAGTAATCCGCTGCTTCCCATCAATTTGCCATGGCTATTACAGGGGCTTGTCCCAATTATTGCAGCTGAATATCCTGCTGGAGGAGAGAGATACAGAGAGGAGAAAGCTGAGTTGAAGATATTGCTGTTTCATCTCTTCTTCTCCACCCCACCCCAAAATAACGCACCGTTTCAAATTTGTGATATTTTTATTTTTTTTAAGACACAGGCCTTCAGTTCAGGCACAGCAACGTGATGTGATGCCTCATGACTTGCTAATTCTGTATTTTTCAGAGAAGTGCTAGGCATGTCTCCCCTCACCCCCCCCCTTCACCGCCTTCATCTCTTGGCTTTATATTCTTTCTATTTCTGTCTCTAAACACCATGGAAGACTCAAAACAAATATTTTGCATCGGTCCTCTTCAGTTTTGGCAATCCTCCTGTGTCCCTTCCTCCTCAAAAATACACCTAAAAATGAAAGTGGGCATGTGGCAAGCACATGTTTCCAAACATCTGTCATACAGGTACGCCGGATAGGGGATCCCTGTATCTTTTTTACCTTTGGGGAAGGAAAGTAGCTTGATTTTCTGTCCAGCCTGAAGCCACCTGTAGCTGCTTAAGGAAAGGAAGCTCAGGGCTGGCAGCTGGCCAGATGGGGACAGAGGGAGTCAAGAAACCGTATCCAAATAAATGCATTGATGTGCAGAAGTCTAGGATTGGCTGTGATTGTAGCCCCGTTCTGATTTTCAGCTGCCTATGGAGAGGAATGGAACTGCACACAGAGTCTCTTTTCCCAACCACCCCAGTAATGCCGTCTTACTTGCCTTTTCTCCAAACTGCTCCCCACCCCCTGCCATGTTGTAGCCTTTCCTCATCAGGGAATTTGGGCATGCTTAGGAAATTGATTGATCCCTGCTCAGGCTGTTTTTGCCCATCTAGCCCATGGCTGTCCACTCTGGCTAGCAGTGCAATATTTAGAGGGTGCAATACTTGCCTTGCTGCCCCGGGCACTGGCAATCCATGCTATACCACTGCTGGTGGCTCCACAAAGACCAGGATGCTTGCTATAATCAGCTACCTGGTTTCACTTCCCCCCTTTTTAAGAGTGTTTTGAGAGTAGGAATTGCCTACCTTCAGAGAAGTCTGCCCCGTTGTGTTCTGTATGAGCCACTGTTTCAGGTGAAAAAGGGTAACTCGGGCAGAAAAGCAGGGGGTGAACTCTTCTTAAGTTAGGTCTGTGTGTCTCTATTAGGAATAATGGGGTAGGTCCATCGCATCAAACTCATATGAGGCAGAACTGGCCATCCCCAGTGGAGGCTGATTGAAAAGAAGCAAGAGGAGAGCATGGAGTTTCAAAAAGAGCTACTGGGCAGCTTCCACTTGTGTATAGTTTGTAATAGTTTGATTTAAATTTTATTTCTCATGGCACACTAGCTGTTATCTATCATACCTGCCAAGTCTCCCGCTGAAAAATGCAGGATCAGCAACGGCACGGCTCCGGAAGTTGCGTAGAAGCAACTTCCGGGGCCGCTCTTCCCATGTGTGGGCACCGGAAATCGGGCAGAGCAGCATGCGTAGAAGCGACTTCCAGTGCCGCTCTGCCCTATTTCTGGTGCCCACACATGGGAAGAGCAGCACCCAAAATGGAGGCTCCCTGGCAGGTAGGAAATCCGGGGGATTTCCAGGATTTTTCTCCATTTGGGAGAACAGCGGGAAACAGATTAAAATCCGGGGGTTTCCCATGAAAAACGGGATACTTGGCAGCTAAGTTATCTATATTGACACGTAGTTAACTATTGTAGTAACCTATCTCTACAAAGATGATTTCCTCTTCTAACATCTTAAGGGAAGTGCTTTTTTTAAAAAAGATCTCATTGAATAACGTATACATTTACGCCTTGTGGAATTAAATTATGCAAAGGAAACATGTTTAAACTAAAAGCCAAAAATATGCATCGTACAGATGCTTTTGAGGATTTTGTTAAGTCTGGGGTTTTGTAAGTAGACCAACCAAGAATTAGTTTCCCCAGAAGGCAGTTTCCTTTCACTTTTGTGTTGCTCCAAATTCTAGAATATAGTTTTTGGCTCAGCAAACTACATATTTCAGGATAAATATTTCAAATTAAAATGTGTACCAAAAATGCAGGCCCAAAATGATGTGAAAACGAAACCAAATTTATGAATGAATGCTCATGAAACTGACACTGACTATCCTTACCAGGAATGGATGAATCTTTCCATTTCTGTATCTCTGAGAATCTCATTTTCCCAATCTTAGAATTCTTTGTGAAAACTCATCAGCATTTTAGTGTGCATTTCTCATAATATACACATTTATGAATGTCATTTCCAGTAACACTGAAGACACTCAAAACCATTTAAAAGCACCCACACACTACAACACCCACCCTCGGAAGACCTGCCACAACAGCCAGTTAGTAGCCAAAGGACTGTTGGAACGAAATTATGGTGCCAATACCATCTTCTGAGGATTTTATGTGCTCTAAGAGAATTGAAGCATGCACCCACAGATTTGGCTATTGGGGGTTTTCCCTCCTGGGCTTTGCTTGTTTCTTTCTTTCTTTTTCTTGAGAAAGATAACAGAGGAGAACCAAATTTGTGGCGCAGTGTCTAGCCCCTCTTTGCCTCATCTGTGAACCCCAGGTAATCAAGGACCTGCTCATCCTTGGCTAAAAGGGTTCATGCTGTACATGGAAATGGACTAACCCTGTCATAAATCAGAGCCACAACAGCAACCACAACAGAAGCAATTACAGCAGAAACCAGCCCGGCGTTGAAACCAGCCCAGCTGCTTCCCTTAAGCATGATCTATCGCCTTGGAAGGAGAAAATCTCAATAAGAGAAGAAAGGAATTTGAGACCACCTTCTGATAAATGTTCACTTTCCTGGAAGGAATGCATTCGGGGAAAGGATTAATAAGGTGCAGGTCAAAGCGGCACAAGCAGGGATCAAAAGAGCGAAAGGGGGGATAGATAAGATGGATTTCCTAGGCCAAAGCTGAATAAGTGTTTTTATGGTAGACCGAAGTGCTTTAAATTTTGACCCATGAGCATTGTTTACCTTGACCCAGAGTTCAACATAATACACCTGCCTACATATCCACATGTGTGTGTGTGTGTGCTCAGTTTAAAACTAAGGTGGTCATGTGACCAAGTTACCATTTGAAGGGCTGTCTAACCCAGGCATGCCCAAACTTCGGCCCTCCAGATGTTCTGGACTACAATTCCCACCATCCCTGACCACTGGTCCTCTTAGCTAGGGATCATGGGAGTTGTAGGCCAAAACATCTGGAGGGCCGCAGTTTGGGGATGCCTGGTCTAACCCAAGTCTGGTTTAAAGATAAAGAAACGAGAGCAGTGGGAGCAATAGAATTGCGTATCCCCAGTTAGCCCCAGGATAGCAACCAGAGCAAATGCCCAGGACATAGTCTTTCTCACTGTGGTGACATGTACTATATTTGGGGATAGTGGGGAACTTCAATTCAGTTTGCATTTAAAGGCAAACTTACCCTCATTAGCCCTTTCCAGAATATTGCATGAACCAAATACAGCCATCTTTGAAAATCCACACTTTTCTGAATTTTGCAATTCAGGTCTCCAGCCAAGTCATGTGTACAAAAATGCACATATTTGGATACAGTGTGCATAGAAATGCATGCATTGGTGAAAATGACATACAAAAGTGCATTGCATAAATGAAATGCATTGCCAAACTGTATATATTTTGCCAAATTGCATACAAAACAAAGGTCTCTTGGGAGAAATTCACACTAGGATGCTGTTGCATTTTCATGAGAACTTGTTTAAAAAGCAATTTGCAAACTGATGTGGAAATGTGGAGAACTGAATTTAAGACTGGAAAAATTCCTAACTAACAGTATTTCTATCTAAATTACAGTATTTCTAAATGTGCCCCTATACATTTAAAGGTAACGCATGAAAAATTGTGTCCTCTTTCCCCCCTCTTTTTCTTCTTATTTATGATGCTTAAGTGGCTCTCCTACCTGAAAGAAGGTTTACCTGATCTGGCTGAGTGGATCTGAAACTTTTTTTCATCCTAATTTTTTAGCTGCTAGGTGAAGGAATAAGATTCACTGTCACGATCAACCATGCACAAAAGAATAATACAAATGCCCAAAAAGTTTTGTGAACTAACGTATGGATAATTATTTTGTAGACACTTGCCCACCTGCCAAGTCCAATGCAGTCATAAGTCGATGTAGCCAACATGCCCTGATGAAGCACGCCCTCCTCCTTAAGGATTTTCCTGTATGCGCTCCAGATACAAAGTTGCCTTGCGTTGTTTTTGTAATCCAAATCAAATGTTTAACAGCTTGGCTGGCTGGTCTCTCTTCTACACACACACACACACACACACACACACACACACACACACACACCGCTTTCAATCTCCCTCCCTCTGTTTTGTACTAAATGATCCTAACCTTTTTTTGTTTTTTGTTCTTTATATAAACAAATGTGCTTGCAAGGAACAGCGTCCATTCCGTTTACACTTCATTTGGGATGAGCAAACAGAGCATTTACGAATATAATAAAAAACTATTTGGCGCAATTGCAAAACCGAACTGGAGAGTATTGCTCTTAATGAAAAGGCAGGAAATGCCAAATTTCTTCCTTGCTGTAGAGATCACGAGGCTTTTTGTGTCGTTTGGCGCGAGCAACGTAGTTCAACTTCTTTCATCCAACTCTGATGAGAAGCCGAGAAGGTTCAGCACTCTCTTCTTCTTCTTCTTCCTCTTTGGAGCTTTCCCCATAAATAAAACGGGAAGGATCCGATGTGTCTTGGGCTATCCCATTGGTAGGTCTCCCCCTTCCTTATAACTTCATCTAGCAGAGCCCGGGGTTATTGCAGCGGGAGCAGGAGAGAAGCATATAGAACCATTCTAAGAAATGAAATGTTAAAAGGGACTTACAACAAAGCGGCAGCAGACTCCCTCAGAAGGCTGTTTGTCTTTGCGGCCCCGGCAGAAAGCTTCAAGTGCAATAATTGAAAACACACCCTCCGACTGTCACATGACTTTCTTTCAGTAATTCTGTACAGGGCTATGGGACACAGCTATTGTTTCCTAACCGCAAAAAAAAGGGGGCAGGGGAAAGAAAGACGATAAATGAACCCGGTGGTTTTTTTTGTGTGTCCAGGGCATCCCACCAGATGTCTTAGTGCACCCCACCCCCCACAAGAAGGGTCTTGCCATTTTGGTTTACCTTATAAAGGGTTAACTCTTCTAACAAAGGCCTGCAGTTTCATAGGATGGAGGCAGGGAATAGAGGAAGGGTTGTCGTTCATTGGCATGACTTCTGCCCTGTGTGCCCTGCTTCCATCCCCACCATCCCAGTACGTTTCCGAGCACAATTCAAAGTGTGGGTGCTGACCTTTAAAGCCCTAAATGGCCTCGGTCCAGTATACCTGAAGCAGCGTCTCCACCTCCATCGCTCTGCCCTGACACTGAGGTCCAGTGCTGAGGGCCTTCTGGCGGTTCCCTCGCCGTGAGAAGCCAAGTTGGGCAGGTTATAAATAACCTGCCAGATGGGCAGGTTATAAATAATAAATTATTATTAAAGTGGTGGCTCGCTAGACGAAATTAATTCGTTCCTCGGGTCTTTTCTTATAGCGAAAAAATTCGTCTAGCGAATCCCATAGGAAAGCATTGAATTTTTTTTTTGCCCATAGGAACGCATTAATTGAATTTCAATGCATTCCTATGGGAAACCGCAATTCGCTAGACGAATTTTTCGTAAAACGCATTCGTCTAGCAAGGCAAGCTCCGCTCGAAAAATCCTTTCGTTAAGCGGAAATTTCGTTAAGCAGGGCATTCGTTAAGCGAGGCACCACTGTATTAGTAGTAGTAGTAGTAGTAGTAGTAGTAGTAGTAGTAGTAGGGCTAGGAGAGAGGCTAGGAGAGAACCCTTTCTGAAACCCCAGGGAACCACAGCCAGTCAGTCTCCACTTGGGTCTCCAGCTGTTTTTGGACTACAACTCCCATCATCCCTAGCTAATGGGGCCAGTGGTCAGGAGTGGTGGGAGTTGTAGTCCAAAAACAGCTGGAGACGCAATACCGAGCAAGATGGGTCAACGGGTCTGACATTGTACGAGACAGCTTCCTCGGTTCCTAGGCCTTATAGTTTCCATTACATCTACAGGGCTGAAGGGGACCACACATCAGGGTGGACACAGTTTGCATGATGAGCTGGAGGGGCATATTCTCCCTCATCACATTTTATCTAGCATGAAGAGGGATAAACTCAAAGGGGGGAAAGATGGCAGCCTACTGCCCAGACATTGTTATTGTCTATTGAGAGGGTCAGGGTTAAACTGAGGTGCCTGTCATTCAGAGCCAGTTCACACGTAACGTGGAAGATTGAGGAGGCGATTTGCCAGTGCATTTTCCTTTCACTAAAAGTTGCAGGTATGGGGTCTCAGTTGAATCAGGGCTGTGAGATTCATGGCCAGTGTAGACCATGCATGAGGACTGTATGACCCTCCAGATCTTGCTGAACTACAGCCCCCATCAGCCCCAGTAGGCATGTCAATGGGCAGGGATTATGGGAATTGTTGTACAGCAATATCTGGAAGGCCTAACCCTCTAACCCTAGCCTGTCATTGTATGTTATTTTCACTATTATATACCTTTTTAGGCACACTTTATCATTTTGGAATGCATTGCTTGGCTGGAGAACTACACTGGAGAATTACAAATAGGTTCCCCCTTCCTTATAACTTCATCTAGCAGTATTTTGCTTCATGTATTGTTTTGGACCATAAAGAAGGCTGATCGCTGAAGAATTGGTGCTTTTGAATTATGGTGCTGGAGGAGACTCTTGAGAGTCCCATGGACTGCAAGAAGATCAAACCTATCCATTCTGAAGGAAATCAGCCCTGAGTGTTCACTGGAAGGATAGATCCTGAAGCTGAGGCTCCAATACTTTGGCCACCTCATGAGAAGAGAAGACTCCCTGGAAAAGACCCTGATGTTGGGAAAGATGGAGGGCACAAGGAGAAGGGGACGGCAGAGGACGAGATGGTTGGATAGTGTTCTTGAAGCTACCAACATGAGTCTGACCAAACTGTGGGAGGCAGTGCAAGACAGGAGTGCCTGGCGTGCTCTGGTCCATGGGGTCACGAAGAGTTGGACACGACTAAATGACTAAACGACTAAACAACAACAACAACAATTTGGAATGGGCCTATTTGTTCTTTAAATGCAACCTGACTTGAATTCCTCCCCCATTATCACCATGGGAATGTGACTCTCAACAGGAAGGCAAAAAGTATTATGGGGTATGGTACAAGTCCGAATGGTTGCCAAGTGTGTAGCTATTATTCTTTTAAACATGTGAAACAATTCATTCTCCAACTTAGGAAGCTGCCTTGCATTGAGTCAAGCTATTTTTGTCCATCCAGCTCAGTACATGCTCTGACTGGCAGCAGCTATCCAGGGTCTCAAGCTTGGGTTTCCCCAGCACCTTTTGTCAGAAATGGTAAGGATTGAAACTAGGACTTCTTATGCAGAAATCAACCGCTTTGCTGCTGAGCTATAGGATTACGCCTCTATACAGTTGTACCTTTGGTTGCGGATGGGATCCGTTCCGGAGCTCCAGTCGGATCCTGAGGTTTCCGCAACCAGAGGTGCCTGTTCTGCGCATGTGCATGGTGAGATAGAGCGTTTCTGTGCATGCGTGAGCGGCAAAACCCGGGAAAATACTTCCAGGTTTGCTGCTTTTGCAACCCGAAGTTTACGTTACCCGAGGGTAACATAAGCCGAGGTTCTGCTGTACATAGAATGTTCCTAAGATGCTGAACAGACCCGCCGCTAATGGAGGAGATGTATTTGTTAAGCTGCAGTTTGCACAGCAAAAGGGTTTATAGGAAAGGAAATGTTGACAGCTGTGACTTGCTACCGAAAGAGCTCGCCTGACAATTTGCCTCCTAGCCGCCCCCAGCCAGATTCCTCGGAAGGATCTGTGCTTCAGTTTGTGTGTAGGTGAAATGCCCTGGCCTTTTGGCGGCATTTCTTGCGACGAGCAAGGACTGTGAATTCAGAACTTGCAGTGTGTAAAAAGGAGGGATCAACAAGCAGCAGGCTCCAGAAAGGCAACTGCTGTGAAACCATGACTGTTTTGCTAAGATGTGTGGGCCCTGATAGGAATGTTACACTTTAACAAAACTTTTGAGTGAGTATGTATTCAGGGATGGAGAGCATCTGTGGGTGGGTGGTAGAAGAGGATGAAAGAATGTCTTTAAGGGTTGCTTTGCTTGATCAGACCGAAGGTCCGCCTAGGCCGTAATCCTCTGCTGCTTATAGCAGCCTGTCAGGTGCTCCCAGGAAGCTCCCAAGCAGGGCATGAAGTCTGTCCCTGTTGTTCATCACCGAGCTCTGGTAAACTGCACCTGAACATGGAAGCTCAATTTTGCTGCCATGTTTAACTGCCATTGGTAAAACATAGGCTCCATAAATTTCCCTAAGCTTTTTATTTAACAGAATTTTAATCGAAAGCCTCTAAGTCACGGGTGTCAAACACAAGGCCCGGGGGCCAAATCCGGCCCGCCAGACCTCATCATGTGGCCCGCTGAGCGCCCCAGCCAGCGGGACCCAGCAGCGGGACCTTGCTGCTGAAGCGCCGCACCGACTAAGCGCCGACAAACAGCTGGGGCCGGAGGAGGTAGAAAGGCGGCCAGAGCAGCGCTGCGTGGAGCGCCCCGAGCCACAGCAGGAGGAGGAGGAGGCAGCTTGCCGGGTCAGCGCCCGGCAGCGCCGCACGGAGAGTCCCGAGCCTCTGCGACGCAGCAGTGCTCTGTAGCACTTTGAATCCTCCTCCTCCTGCCACGGCTCGGCGCCTAGAACACCCGTGCCTTAAACCCTGGAACCAGGAGAGCAGCTCCAGTGAGTCAACCTCAGCCAGTCCCTTTGGTGAAGGGTGGTGGCTCACTGGCAGAACATCTGTCCTGCATGCAGAAGGACCCCAGCATCTCCAGGTACTAGTAGCTCTGCAAAGGTCCTGCATGAAACCCTAGCGAGCCTCCACCACCCAGTGCAGTTACCAAAAATCATTTTTCAATAAATTGTACAATAATTGTACATTTGAATATCTACTTGCCATTATTCTGACTATGTTTCTGCTTTCAGAGCTAGTTATTACTTACATTATTACAAAAAACAGTAATAATTGAATGCAGTGACAATAATTTATGATAATAAAGAGTGGACACATAGTCCTACAGATACAACCGGCCCTTTGAGAGTGACTGCTGATGCGGCCCCCGATGAATTTGAGTTTGACACCCCTGCTCTAAGTGGATCACTTGAAACAATATAAAATACGCATTTTAAAATACAAATGAAATTGTATATTATCGGTAGAACAAGGTGAGGTTTAAAGAAAGGATCAGAATGTAAGCAAAACTGGAAGTATTAAAAATATACATGATAAAATAAAAATTCAGGTCAAAAGTATACACCTGGGTAGGCTTACCTAAACAAATAAAAAAAATTAAGCTAATGCTAGAAAAAATATAGCCAAGGTGCCTGCCTGGCAGTGGCGTGGTGTGGGGGGCCCTGGGGTGGTTGCTCCAGGCACAAAATTGTTAGTGGCACAAAATCGCAAGTGCTTCTATTGCTGGACTCTATTGAAAAAAGTTTCTGCATGCAAACCAGGAAGTGACCTCTCCAGACAACAAAACAACTCTTCTTTTCTTATCTCTGCAGCTGTGATCTCCTGGGTGATGCATATTCCTTCTGTTTCCCTCCCTCTGCATGGCCCTGGGCACTGGCAACCCACGCTATGCTAGTGCTACCTAATGTCAATGTGCAGAGAGTTCTGAGTGTAAGGGTTTCTACAGTGAAGGATAGATACCTTGCAAGTGCAGGACAAACACTAGGAAGCATTCTCCTGGGTGATGCATATTCCTTCTGTTTCCCTCCCTCTGCATGGCCCCGGGCACTGGCAACCCATGCTATGCTAGTGCTACCTAATGTCAATGTGCAGAAAGTTCTAGAGAGTAAGGGTTTCTACAGTGAAGGATAGATACCTTGCAAGTGCAGGACGAACCCTAGGAAGCATTCGTAGGAGTGCCACTTCTGCAAGTGGAAGCAGTCAAGAGGGCATATGTAAGATAAGGTTACCCTTCAAGTAAGGGTTTGTGAGGAGAGGTTGGGGAGACATCCTCTCCAATGCATCAAGGTATTGACAGTCCAAATGGAAAGTGAGCCAATCAGATTGGAAGTGAGGTTGCGAGGGAGAGATCAATGATGAAGCAGCGCTGCTTAGCCTCCCGTATGATAAGACATATGGGAAAGGAAGCAGCAGTAAAAGAGGCGGCAGCAGATCAAGGATGAATAGGAGCGTGTGAGAGACAGGGATGGAATGAAAGAAGAGCGTGGGAGGGAAGGTAGGACGGCAGCCTGGTGTGAAGATGAGAGAGTGAGAGTGGGCGGACTGGAATGGAGGACAGAACGGGAGCATGAATGTGGGAGTGAGCATGAAACAGAGGAGGAGGGGAAACAAGCCAAGGGCCGGGTAATAAGCAGGCAAAAACCAGGGAAAGAAATGAGAGGCGGGTGTAAGACCCTGACTAAAGCCAGAATAAGGGACCAGAGCATCACCTGCGGTGAATTAGGAGAGGAGAGATTACAGCCATATGAAAGGAAGTGGGAAGCTTTAGCAGAGAGGCAGGAAACAGATAAGCGAGGAAAGGGATTTGGGAAGTCTGGGGCAGCAGACCCCCAGCGGCAGGCCAGCAGGCAGGAGCATAAATAAACAAATTATAAATTTGCCTGCTGATGAGGAGAGCCCTGACCTCGAAAGGAAGAGGGGCCTACTAGGTGGCTTGGAACATATAAGGCACCTGGAGGGGGATGAAGGGGGTAGGAAGGACTTTTCCATGTCATGTTGAAGGTCACAGTGGGGATGTTGCTTTCGGATGTTCCCAAATGGTAGTGCTCCCTGCAGATAATCATGCAAAGAAACCCTGGCTTGTCTGGAGGAACAAGTACACTCCCTGATATGTTCGTTTTCATAACTCATAGAATAAAGGAGAGAGTATTCTCAACTAGGGATGTGCAAATCCGTCAATTTCGGGTTCTCTTGGTTTTTCATCTTTCCAAGCTTAAGCTCAGTTTGCAAACTGATGTGATGGCTTTTCCAAAAGAATTATAATGAAGATTCATTAACATTTTATTATTTTTTCTTAACAGACACCTATCTGAATGGCAGTTTCCCCTAATGTACACATTTTTGCAAAACAGTTTCCCCTAATATAATGCATTTTTCATATATTTTCATTGACATATGCATTTTTATGCACACTTTACCCCATTATGTGCATTTTTGTGCCCACATTACTTGGCTGGAGAGCTCCCCAACAAAATTCAGACAACTGCAAATTTCGAAGGATGGTTGTGCCGCCGTTCTTCTATCGTTTTTGGAAAGTGTGAATGGGGTAGATTTACATTTCAATTTGAACTGAGCTAAGTTCTCCCCCACCCCAAGTCTCAAAACAGAGAACCTGCTAGATGGTCAGCCCAGCTTCACATGTAACTTGAATTCAAGCCCCAGTGTCAGCATGCAGAAAACCTCGGGCAGCTTTTGGGAGTGGAGTATTCCACCAGGCCTTTGTGGAGCTGATGCTTGTCCTGGGCCAAGTGGCTGCATGTGAATCTATATTTCCCACAATGCTCCAGGACAATGGAACCATCAGGCATTGTGAGGGCACTGTCCAAAATCTTAAATGATGGCTTGATACCATCTCTTGCTCTAGCCAGGAATAGCCATAGGCGGGAGAAGGGAGCCCTGGGAAAGAAGGAGAGCCCCCTGAGGACTCATTCAGACCTGGAACCAGCCTCACTGGAATTCTGCCTTCATCTCTCCCACCACCACCACCACCCTTATGCTCAAAATGGGTTATTGGGTTGGTGCTTTTATTTTGATTACATATTTTGTGGTTTTATAGTTTGACTTTTGTTCTGTGAACTGCCCCGAGACCTCCAGGTATAAGGCAGTATATAAATTAAATAAATAAAAGCCCCAGTCACTTTTGCCTGTATTAATGGGACCCTATGTTACAACACTTCTGACCATTATAGTTACTCTTTTCCGTAATCTTCTCAGTTCTGCAATATGTCTCCCATGCAGAGTGCCCTTAAATCTCACCGTTTTGATCCTAGGATCTTATGACCAACTATTTCCCCACCCTCACCCCCTAATAACTGGTTGCTGTGCAGCATATAAATTATTTTGGCTTTGGAGCCTTACTGATTTATATGAAATTGCCAATTTGGCATTGCAATGATTTATTTATTTTTAAATCATTTTGTGGACTTTCATCTACGTTTTGAATACTAGTTTCTTTTAAAAATGAATAAATCTGGCCTCTTTTTTAAAGTGGTTACTCCTAAAGTAGAGGCTGAAATAAAGACCCCTTTAAAGCCTGAATTAAAGGAGGTATTATAAATACCATTTGACAACACAGCCCAACCCCAACCCCAATTTTCAGGAAAAGTTGTCTGGTAATATGAAAAGTTGTCTGGTAATATGAAAAATGCTCAAATTTGAAACTGAATGAATATTTGGAGATGGAAGCTTTTTGACTAAATAGAAGTTATTTTAACCACAACCAAAGCTCTTATCTTTATTTTCACAGGTTTATCACCCCTTCCCCTTTATACTATAGAAACAGCGGTCAGATAGGCTGTAACAGGAGTGGGGAATATGTGGCTCTCCAGATGCTTTTGAACTCCATCTCCCATCATCCATGACCATTGGCCATGTTGCCTGCAGCTGATGGGAGTTGGAGCATAAGAACTGGAGCCTAACAGTGTTTAGGTTTCTTTAGTGTAGATTCAACTCAGTTCCATCACTGTCTAGCTTCTCGGCTGGTCTTATGTCCTGCTTGACAGAGGATAGCTTCTGTCTGAAGGAAACCTGTACTGTATTTGGAAAGCTATCCAGTTCAAGTCTGGTTTAAAGATTTGTAAAACCCTAAGAAGGTACAAGGGGCCATGGAGGTTGCGCGTCAACAATTAGCACGTGGACAGCAGACTCTGCAAGCACATAGGGTTGCCAGACTCAACAGTGGACAGGACTTCTGTGCCTTTAATTGCCCTGCTCTCTTTTGAGTCTGGAAACCTTAAAGAGAAACCAGCAGACCCTTTGCTTGGAAATTAAACAAAGGGTCTGCTGGTTTCTCTTTAAGGTTTCCAGACTCAAAAGAGAGCAGGGCAATTAAAGGCACAGAAGTCCTGTCCACTATTGAGTCTGGCAACCCTACAAGCACACAGGCCAGCTGATCCCACAATCTTCCTCACTTTGGCTATTTCCCCACTGTTGCACACAGCCATATTTTAAAAGTAAGGTGGCAGTTGGCCCTCCCAGGTTCAAATTCTGTGAGTCATGGTCCAGCGAGAATTAAATGTGCAACTTTTCTTCTCTGGCGATCACTTGTAGCCGAGTAAGATTGTCTTCCATGAACAGTGAGTCCGTAAGTGACTGTGGAGGCCAATTCTGGATCCACACGTCCTTCCACAGAACATAGGTTTCTGGGTGGGAGTTGCCAAGCGTGCCTTCCTCTAAGCGGGTTTCTCCCTTTCGTCCTGTATTCGAGCGTCTTCAAAGCCCATGACACCTTTGGCAAATGCTCTTCTCTAATTGGAGCGCTCGCAGGCCAATGCACAACTAACTTAGTCTGGGCCCAATCCATACTGTCCACGGCAAGCTGCAGTTCTGCGTTTGTGACGCTGGCCTTAACATTTTGAAATCCACAGAAATGATACTACTAGGAAGTAGCGCTTGGCAGTCACTGCAATCTCCTTCTTCTTTGAAAGCCCATGCAGCAAGAGGCCCACACAAAGAGGCAGCAAGGACTAAATTTAGCTCATTTCAGGTTTTCCGAGAGTTTAATATTGCTGTTGCAAGGGGGGAGGGCTTCCCTCTATTGCTTAGAGAAGCATGTTGTCACCGGCCCCCTTTAGCCCCTTAAAATGTCTGGGGCCGAGTCGGAAGAATTCACAACATCTTTGGGAGCTGTTGTTATTTCAGCTGCAAGGATTTAGCCGTAAGTATTCTGTAAGTCTTTTGTCGTGTGTTTCATGTGCCCAGCAAAAGGCAGAACTGCTCGGTTCAAAATTTTCCTTCCTTTTTTTTGGTCTCGGATGAATTCTGAACTCTCCATTCCTTCGCTTACGTTCCTTTCCTTGATCCCCCCAAATTCTGACAACTCCTCCAAGTTGTCAGCACACTTTCATTTTTAACGTGAGGTTTTACTGCCAAAGATTATCAGTGTTAAGCTCTTGCGGCCAGCCACCTGGCTCCTTACCCATGTAACCAGCATGATGTGAAAGCCTCTTATGCCTGCCCCCCCCCCGTATAATATCTCAGCATTAATAGGAGGCACAGCTAGTTATTTCAGCATAAAGCCCTTATGTAACCCAGCAGGTTTACATTTAGGAAGACAGGACTGCATATACCAGCTTAAGCAGGTATTCAAATCTAGCTCCAAGGAGATATATCCCTGCTATATTTTCTCTGACAGAGAAAACAGCACCTTTGGGGAGCAGATTGCGGGGGAACCCCAAACAATTTTTGATGAGGAAACAACATAGGAGAAAATGTTAAATAACACTGAAGTTCCAATCTGAACTAGGTTCCTCCACATCTGATTTGCACAACCATTTATTTGTATGCTTTTCATTTTTAAGATTCAGAAATAATATTTTCAGAGAAGCTTACAAATGAATACATAAATAAATGAATATATAAGTAAATATGAGTGAATGAATATGTGAATAAACCTATAAATGCTTCTTGCACCTGCTTATTTACTTTAATCTGTACGTTTTAAGGAATCCTTGCGGTGTGACAATATAGAATTACATGAATATAGAATTACAAAACCCCATAAGATATTTTTTTAAAAAAAAAAACAGTAGCATTTTCATACAAATGAAATGATGATATGCATAGGGAAAAGGCGGCTTCCTTTTTTCTAAGAGGCATGTAAAAACAGCGTAAATCAGCTCAGATAAAACAGATAAAAGACAGCAGAGAAGGTGCCTGGTGAGTCTCCCAGGGGAGAGCATTCCACATGCAGGGTCCCATCACCAAGAAAGCCCTCTCCCTTGTCATCACCTACCTCACCTACGATGGTTCCATCCAAGCCCATTGTCAACAACTGGCATCCCTGGGTACCTGCCCGGGCACCAGTACCCCAGCAAGGCCCACTGCTGCTCATGCCCTGGGCCTCCCTTGCTTTATTTTCAATCAGCGGCTAGTGCAGGGCCGTCTCAAGCATGTCAGGCGCCCTGCGGGCCCAGCGCCCTGGCACCCCGCACCACCCAGCCTACCCCTAGAGCTGGACCTGGGCTAGTGACTGAATCTACTCACCCATCTGATTTTCCCACAATGTCTCTGACTTTGTGATGTTTGTGGGCATTGGGGGCAATTGATGCTGCTGTCCAGTGCTACAATCTCAAGTATTCCCTTA